>NC_092265.1:26070632-26348261 GCF_036320965.1 Panulirus ornatus
ATGTATAAGTGTTGAGACACCAAATCAGTACTATGACATAATATGTAATATATATGTAAAGTCAGTTTATGAAATACTGTACTTTGGTTAGACAAATACTACCCTCACGATCCACAAACGATGAGTTGTGGATTTGAGCGTGCAGTGGGGCTAGATGGCGAGGATACAGCTGGGATAGTCAGTTACTATTCAGTGTTCACCTTGGCTAAAGTTCTTAGTCTAAGAGATGAAGATGCAGAAATACGAGAACAATGAAAGGATAATGAAAAGAAGTTAAAATGGAAGTCCGTAATCAAAGGAGGTTGTGAAGGTTTAAGATGGAAAAAGAAAAAAGACGGAGAGAGGGACGACACAGAAAACGAGCTGCGGTAGGACGATTGGGTACATAGAGACAGGTTAAGGGCCGACGGTTGTGACCTCCAACTTCCTCGCAAGTGTCAGCTACATTGAGCTCCTTCAGCTGGCTTAGTCTTTCTGAAACCCTTAACTAAGAGTCATTGATACCTCCTTTATACCTAATACCATTCAAGGTACCAAGGTGTACCTCCTCACATCGTGGGCAGTGTCTGTGACGCCTGGAGACAAGCGGTCACGGCTCGTGTCCATCATGGGTCGCCTTGAGGTTCGAAACAGGATGATGCCTGGCGATCGTGGTTGGCGGCACAAGCAGTGATGTGCACACGAGGAAATTGATGACATAAGCCGCGTACATGGCAGACCAGACTGGTGATCTTGGATTGTGAGCTAAAGTGATGAGTGGTAACCCTCAGCTTATTTTTCAGTCTCGTTCGCGTTCGTCTTAAGATTAAAGAAATAACAGTGACATGTGTCGAGGCGGCCGATTGTCATAGTTGAGAATGCATTAATTGCACACAGGGTGGTTCAAACTGTGTTTACATCCAGTTGTTTACCTTAAAGCCTGGCCCACTTTACTGAAACTTAAAACTGATGGAGTTTGTTTACAAAAGCCACTTGTGCCCTTCATGAAAATTTTATCAACAATAAAGTTATCCAATTTGTATAAACCATCACTAATATCAACATAATAATTCTTTGTGTATTTAATATCAGAATACACAAAGAATTATAATGTTAATATTAGTGATGGTTTATGCAAACTAGATAACTTTATTGTAGATTTTTTTTTTTATTATTATACTTTGTCGCTGTCTCCCGCGTTTGCGAGGTAGCGCAAGGAAACAGACGAGAGAAATGGCCCAACCCCCCCCCCCCCATACACATGTATATACATACGTCCACAGACGCAAATATACATACCTACACAGCTTTCCATGCTTTACCCCAGACGCTTCACATGCCTTGATTCAATCCACTGACAGCACGTCAACCCCGGTATACCACATCGCTCCAATTCACTCTTTTCCTTGCCCTCCTTTCACCCTCCTGCATGTTCAGGCCCCGATCACACAAAATCTTTTTCACTCCATCTTTCCACCTCCAATTTGGTCTCCCTCTTCTCCTCGTTCCCTCCACCTCCGACACATATATCCTCTTGGTCAATCTTTCCTCACTCATTCTCTCCATGTGCCCAAACCATTTCAAAACACCCTCTTCTGCTCTCTCAACCACGCTCTTTTTATTTCCACACATCTCTCTTACCCTTACGTTACTCACTCGATCAAACCACCTCACACCACACATTGTCCTCAAACATCTCATTTCCAGCACATCCATCCTCCTGCGCACAACTCTATCCATAGCCCACGCCTCGCAACCATACAACATTGTTGGAACCACTATTCCTTCAAACATACCCATTTTTGCTTTCCGAGATAATGTTCTCGACTTCCACACATTCTTCAAGGCCCCCAGAATTTTCGCCCCCTCCCCCACCCTATGATCCACTTCCGCTTCCATGGTTCCATCCGCTGCCAGATCCACTCCCAGATATCTAAAACACTTCACTTCCTCCAGTTTTTCTCCATTCAAACTCACCTCCCAATTGACTTGACCCTCAACCCTACTGTACCTAATAACCTTGCTCTTATTCACATTTACTCTTAACTTTCTTCTTTCACACACTTTACCAAACTCAGTTACCAGCTTCTGCAGTTTCTCACATGAAACAGCCACCAGCGCTGTATCATCAGCGAACAACAACTGACTCACTTCCCAAGCTCTCTCATCCACAACAGACTTCATACTTGCCCATCTTTCCAAAACTCTTGCATTCACCTCCCTAACAACCCCACCCATAAACAAATTAAACAACCATGGAGACATCACACATCCCTGCCGCAAACCTACATTCACTGAGAACCAATCACTTTCCTCTCTTCCTACACGTACACATGCCTTACATCCTCGATAAAAACTTTTCACTGCTTCTAACAACTTGCCTCCCTACCATATATTCTTAGTACCTTCCACAGAGCATCTCTATCAACTCTATCATATGTCTTCTCCAGATCCATAAATGCAACATACAAATCCATTTGCTTTTCTAAGTATTTCTCACATACATTCTTCAAAGCAAACACCTGATCCACACATCCTCTACCACTTCTGAAACCACACTGCTCTTCCCGAATCTGATGCTCTGTACATGCCTTCACCCTCTCAATCAATACCCTCCCATATAATTTTCCAGGAATACTCAACAAACTTATACCTCTGTAATCTGAGCACTCACTCTTATCCCCTTTGCCTTTGTACAATGGCACTATGCACGCATTCCGCCAATCCTCAGGCACCTCACCATGAATCATAAATACATTAAATAACCTTACCAATTAGTCAACAATACAGTCACCCCCTTTTTTAACAAATTCCATTGCAATAGCATCTTTTCTGTAAACCTCTACAAATCTTCACCTTCGCCTCCACAAGATAATGATCAGACACCCCTCCAGTTGCACCTCTCAGCACATTAACATCCAAAAGTCTCTCTTTCGCGCGCCTATCAATTAACACGTAATCCAATAACGCTCTCTGGCCATCTCTCCTACTTACGTACGTATACTTATGTATATCTCTCTTTTTAAACCAGGTATTCCCAATCATCAGTCCTTTTTCAGCACATAAATCTACAAGCTCTTCACCATTTCCATTAACAACACTGAACACCCCATGTATACGAAGTATTCCCTCAACTGCCACATTACTCACCTTTGCATTCAAATCACCCATCAATATAACCCGGTCTCGTGCATCAAAACCACTAACACACTCATTCAGCTGCTCCCAAAACACTTGCCTCACATGATCTTTCTTCTTATGCCCAGGTGCATATACACCAATAATCACCCATCTCTCTCCGTCAACTTTCAGTTTTACCCTTATCAATCTAGAGTTTACTTTCTTGCACTCTATCACATACTCCCACCACTCCTGTTTCAGGAGTAGTGCTACTCTTTCCCTTGCTCTTGTCCTCTCACTAACCCCTGACTTCATTCCCAAGACATTCCCAAACCACTCTTCCCCTTTACCCTTGAGCTTCGTTTCACTCAGATCCAAAACATCTAGGTTCCTTTCCTCAAACATACTACCTATCTCTCCTTTTTTCTCATCTTGGCTACATCCACACACATTTGGACACCCCAATCTGAGCCTTCGAGGAGGATGAACACTCCCCGCGTGACTCCTTCTTCTGCCGGGGTGAAGAGAGTGGTGAGAGTAAGTGGGCTTGGGAAGGAGACTTGTGTGAGGAAGTACCAGGAGAGACTGAGTACAGAATGGAAAAAGGTGAGAACAATGGAAGTAAGGGGAGTGGGGGATGAATGGGATGTATTTAGGGAAGCAGTGATGGCTTGCGCAAAAGATGCTTGTGGCATGAGAAGCGTGGGAGGTGGGCAGATTAGAAAGGGTAGTGAGTGGTGGGATAAAGAAGTAAGATTATTAGTGAAAGAGAAGAGAGAGGTTTTTGGACGATTTTTGCAGGGAAGTAATGCAAATGACTAGGAGATGTATAAAAGAAAGAGGCAGGAAGTCAAGAGAAAGGTGCAAGAGGTGAAAAAGAGGGCAAATGAGAGCTGGGGTGAGAAAGTATCATTAGATTTTAGGGAGGATAAAAAGATGTTTTGGAAGGAGGTAAATAAAGTGTGTAAGACAAGGGAACAAATGGGAACTTCAGTGAAGGGGGCTAATGGGGAGGTGATAACAAGTAGTGGTGATGTGAGAAGGAGATGGAATGAGTATTTTGAGGGGTGTTGAATGTATTTGATGATAGAGTGGCAGATATAGGGTGTTTTGGTCGAGGTGGTGTGCAAAGTGATAGGGTTAGGGAAAATGATTTGGTAAACAGAGAAGAGGTAGTAAAAGCTTTGCGGAGGATGAAATCCGGCAAGGCAGCGGGTTTGTATGGTATTGCAGTGAAATCTATTAAAAAAGGGGGTGACTGTATTGTTGACTGGTTGACAAGGTTATCTAATGTATGTATGATTCATGGTAAGGTGCCTGAGGATTGGCGGAAAGCATGCATAGTACCATTGTACAAAGGCAAAGGGGACAAAGCTGAGTGCTTAAATTCCTGAGGTATAAGTTTGTTGAGTATTCCAGGGAAATTATATGGGAGGGTATTGATTGAGAGGGTGAAGGTATGTACAGAGCAACAGATTGGGGAAGAGCAGTGTGGTTTCAGAAGTGGTAGAGGATGTGTGGATCAGGTGTTTGCTTTGAAGAATGTATGTGAGAAATACTTAGAAAAGCAAATGGATTTGTATGTAGCATTTATGGATCTGGAGAAGGCATATGATAGAGTTGATAGAGATGCTCTGTGGAAGGTATTAAGAATATATGGTGTGGGAGGAAAGTTGTTAGAAGCAGTGAAAAGTTTTTATCGAGGATGTAAGGCATGTGTACGTGTAGGAAGAGAGAAAAGTGACTGGTTCTCAGTGAATGTCGGTTTGCGGCAGGGGTGTGTGATGTCTCCATAGTTGTTTAATTTGTTTATGGATGGGGTTGTTAGGGAGATGATTGCAAGAGTTTTGCAGTCTGTTATGGATGAGAGAGCTTGCGAAGTGAGTCAGTTGTTGTTCGCTGACGATACAGCGCTGGTGGCTGATTCATGTGAGAAACTGCAGAAGCTGGTGACTGAGTTTGGTAAAGTGTGTGAAAGAAGAAAGCTGAGAGTAAATATGAATAAGAGCAAGGTTATTGGGTACAGTAGGGTTGAGGGTCAAGTCAACTGGGAGGTAAGTTTGAATGGAGAAAAACTGGAGGAAGTAAAGTGTTTTGGATATCTGGGAGTGGATTTGGCGGCGGATGTAACCGTGGAAGAGGAAGTGAATCATAGGGTGGGGGAGTGGGCGAAAATTCTGGGAGCCTTGAAGAACGTGTGGAAGTCGAGAACATGATCTGCGAAAGCAATAATGGGTATGTTTGAAGGAATAGTGGTTCCAACAATGTTATATGGTTGCGAGGCGTAGGCTATGGATAGAGTTGTGCGGAGGATGGTGGATGTGCTAGAAATGAGATGTTTGAGGACAATATGTGGTGTGAGGTAGTTTGATCGAGTAAGTAATAATAGGGTAAGAGACACGTGTGGTAATAAAAAGAGTGTGGCTGAGAGAGCAGAAGAGGGTGTTTTGAAATGGTTTGGTCACATGGAGAGAATGAGTGAGGAAAGATTGAGAAAGGGGATATATGTGTCAGAGGTGGAGGGAACGAGGAGAAGTGGGAGACCAAATTGGAGGTGGAAAGATGGAGTGAAAAAGATTTTGAGTGATCGGGGCCTGAACATGCAGGAGGGTGTAAGGCGTGCAAGGAATAGAGTGAATTGGAACGATTTGGTATACCGGTGTCGACGTGCTGTCAATGGATTGAACCAGGGCATGTGAAGCGTCTGGGGTAAACCATGAAAGTTCCGTGGGGCCTGGATGTGGAAAGGGAGCTGTGGTTTCGGTGCATTATTACATGACAGCTAGAGACTGAGTGTGAACGAATGGGGCCTTTGTTGTCTTTTTCCTAGCGCTACCTCGCACACATGAGGGGGGAGGGGGTTGTTATTTCATGTGTAGCGAGGTGGCGAGGGGAATGAATAAAGGCAGACAGTATGAATTATGTACATGTGTATATATGTATATGTCTGTGTGTGTATATATATGTAGACGTTGAGATGTATAGGTATGTATATTTGCGTGTGGTTACGTGTACGTATATACATGTGTATGTGGGTGGGTTGGGCCATTCTTTCGTCTGTTTCCTTGCGCTACCTCGCTAATGCGGGAGACAGCGACAAAGCAAAATGAATGAATAATATATATATATATATATTATTCCTCGCGTGTCGTAGAAAGCGACTAGAGGGGACGGGAGCGGGGGGCCGGAAATCCTCCCCTCCTTGTATTAACTTTCTAAAACGGGAAACAGAAGAAGGAGTCACGCGGGGAGTGCTCATCCTCCTCGAAGGCTCAGAGTGGGGTGCCTAAATGTGTGTGGATGTAACCAAGATGTGAAAAAAGGAGAGATAGGTAGTATGTTTGAGGAAAGGAGCCTGGATGTTTTGGCTCTGAGTGAAACGAAGCTCAAGGGTAAAGGGGAAGAGTGGTTTGGAAATGTCTGGGGAGTGAAGTCAGGGGTTAGTGAAAGGACAAGAGCAAGGGAAGGAGTAGCAATACTCCTGAAACAGGAGTTGTGGGAGTATGTGATAGAATGTAAGAAAGTAAATTCTCGATTAATATGGGTAAAATTGAAAGTTGATGGAGAGAGGTGGGTGATTATTGGTGCATATGCACCTGGGCATGAGAAGAAAGATCATGAGAGGCAAGTGTTTTGGGAGCAGCTAAATGAGTGTGTTAGCGGTTTTGACGCACGAGACCGGGTTATAGTGATGGGTGATTTGAATGCAAAGGTGAGTAATGTGGCAGTTGAGGGAATAATTGGTATGCATGGGGTGTTCAGTGTTGTAAATGGAAATAGTGAAGAGCTTGTAGATTTATGTGCTGAAAAAGGACTGATGATTGGGAATACCTGGTTTAAAAAGCGAGATATACATAAGTATACTTATGTAAGTAGGAGAGATGGCCAGAGAGCGTTATTGGATTACGTGTTAATTGACAGGCGTGCGAAAGAGAGACTTTTGGATGTCAATGTGCTGAGAGGTGCAACTGGAGGGATGTCTGATCATTATCTTGTGGAGGCTAAGGTGAAGATTAGTATGGGTTTTCAGAAAAGAAGAGTGAATGTTGGGGTGAAGAAGGTGGTGAGAGTAAGTGAGCTTGGGAAGGAGACCTGTGTGAAGAAGTATCAGGAGAGACTGTGTACAGAATGGAAAAAGGTGAGAACAATGGAAGTAAGGGGAGTGGGGGAGGAATGGGATGTATTTAGGGAATCAGTGATGGATTGCGCAAAAGATGCTTGTGGCATGAGAAGAGTGGGAGGTGGGCTGCTTAGAAAGGGTAGTGAGTGGTGGGATGAAGAAGTAAGAGTATTAGTGAAAGAGAAGAGAGAGGCATTTGGACGATTTTTGCAGGGAAAAAATGCAATTGAGTGGGAGAAGTATAAAAGAAAGAGACAGGAGGTCAAGAGAAAGGTGCGAGAGGTGAAAAAAAGGGCAAATGAGAGTTAGGGTGAGAGACTATCAGTAAATTTTAGGGAGAATAAAAAGATGTTCTGGAGGGAGGTAAATAGGGTGCGTAAGACAAGGGAGCAAATGGGAACTTCAGTGAAGGGCGTAAATGGGGAGGTGATAACAAGTAGTGGTGATGTGAGAAGGAGATGGAATGAGTATTTTGAAGGTTTGTTGAATGTGTCTGATGACAGAGTGGCAGATATAGGGTGTTTGGGTCGAGGTGGTGTGCAAAGTGAGAGGGTTAGGGGAAATGATTTGGTAAACAGAGGAGAGGTAGTAAAAGCTTTGCGGAAGATGAAAGCCGGCAAGGCAGCAGGTTTGGATGGTATTGCAGTGGAATTTATTAAAAAAGGGGATGACTGTGTTGTTGACTGGTTGGTAAGGTTATTTAATGTGTGTATGTCTCATGGTGAGGTGCCTGAGCATTGGCGGAATGCGTGCATAGTGCCATTGTACAAAGGCAAAGGGGATAAGAGTGAGTGCTCAAATTACAGAGGTATAAGTCTGTTGAGTATTCCTGGTAAATTATATGGGAGGGTATTGATTGAGAGGGTGAAGGCATGTACAGAGCATCAGATTCGGGAAGAGCAGTGTGGTTTCAGAAGTGGTAGAGGATGTGTGGATCAGGTGTTTGCTTTGAAGAATGTATGTGAGAAATACTTAGAAAAGCAAATGGATTTGTATGTAGCATTTATGGATCTGGAGAAGGCATATGATAGAGTTGATAGAGATGCTCTGTGGAAGGTATTAAGAATATATGGTGTGGGAGGCAAGTTGTTAGAAGCAGTGAAAGGTTTTTATCGAGGATGTAAGGCATGTGTACGTGTAGGAAGAGAGGAAAGTGATTGGTTCTCAGTGAATGTAGGTTTGCGGCAGGGGTGTGTGATGTCTCCATGGTTGTTTAATTTGTTTATGGATGGGGTTGTTAGGGAGGTAAATGCAAGAGTCTTGGAAAGAGGGGCAAGTATGAAGTTTGTTGGGGATGAGAGAGCTTGGGAAGTGAGTCAGTTGTTGTTCGCTGATGATACAGCGCTGGTGGCGGATTCATGTGAGAAACTGCAGAAGCTGGTGACGGAGTTTGGTAAAGTGTGTGGAAGAAGAAAGTTAAGAGTAAATGTGAATAAGAGCAAGGTTATTAGGTACAGTAGGGTTGAGGGTCAAGTCAATTGGGAGGTGAGTTTGAATGGAGAAAAACTGGAGGAAGTGAAGTGTTTTTTTGGATATCTGGGAGTGGATTGGGGGGAGGAACCCGGGGAAGGGAAGGGGAATCAAAGGGTGGGGGAGGGGGCAAAAATTTCCTGGGGCCTTGAAGAAGTGTGGAAGTCGAGAACTTATCTCGAAAGAAAAAAAGGGGTATGTTTAAGGAATAGGGGGTTCCAAAAATGTTTTTTGGTTTCGAGGCGGGGCTATGGATAGATTTTTGTGGGGAGGAGGGGGAAATGGGGCAGAAATTAAGATGTTTGAGGACAATAATTGGTTTTGGAGGTTTTTTGATCGAGTAAGTAAAAAAGGGAAAAGAGAAGGGGAATAAAAAAGAGTGGGTTGAGAGAGAAAGAAGGGGGTTTTTGAAATGGTTTGGCCTTTGGAGAGAATGAGTGGGGAAATTTTGGAAAGGGGGAAATATTTTGTTCGGGGGTTTGGAGGGAAAAAAAGGAAAGTGGGAGACCAAATTGGAGGAGGAAAGATGGAGTAAAAAAGATTTTGGTGATCGGGGCCAAACATGCAGGGGGGTTCCAAAAAGGGAAGGGCAAGGATAGGGAATTGAATTTGGGGTTTCGATGGGGTAAAAAAACCGTTTAAAAACTGGGGCTGTTTCAGGTAAAATTGGGGGAAAATCCCCAGGATGTAAAGGGGGGGGGCGTCTGGGGGAAAAAAAGGCCATTGAAAGCTTTTTGAAGGTTTTTAAAAAATTGCTTTGGTTTTGGAACTTTTATGTTATATACATTTTTTATGGGGGTTTTTTGGGGCCTTTTCTTTTCTTTCGTTTTTCCTTGCGCAAACCCCCAAAAAGCGGGAGACAGCGACAAAAAAAGCAAAAAAAAAAATAAAAATTTTAGGTGTGAAAATAAAAAAATTTTGTTTTAAATAAATTTTAAAAAAAAAGGATAATTTTTTAATAATTAAATTTAAAAAATTAAAAAAAAATTTTTTAAAAATAATTTTTTATAAAGGCTAAAGGGGAAAAAGGGGAAGAGTGGTTTTGGAAATGTCGGGAGTGAAGTCGGGGGTTAGTGAAAGGACAAAGAAAGGGAAAGGAGTAGCAAACCCCTAAAAAGGGGGAGTTGTGGGAGTATGTGATGGGAATTAAGAAAGTAAATTCTCGAATAAAGGGAAAAAGGGGGAAAAAGTTGAGGGAAAGAGAGGGGGTAAATTTTTGGGTTTGCATATCCCCCGGGGCATGAGAAAAAAATCATAAAAGGCAATGTTTTGGGGGGCAGCTAAATGAGTGTGTTAGGGGTTTTTAAAGCACGAGCCCGGGGTTTTAGTGATGGTGATTTGAATGCAAAAAGGGGAGTAATGTGGGAGTTTAGGGAAAATTGGTATGCAGGGGTGTTTTTAGTGGGTTTAAATGGAAATGGTTAAAAGCTTGTAGATTTTTTCTTTAAAAAGGACGAAGGGTTGGGAAACCTGGGTTTAAAAAAACGAGATATACATAAAATAACTTATGTAAAATAGGGGAGATGGGCCCGAGAGCGTTTTTTGGGTTTCGGTTAATTTACCCGGGGGGCGAAAGAGAAATTTTTTATGTTAATGTGTGAGGGGGTGCAACTGGAAGGGGTTCCGATCATTACTTGTGGGGGGCAAGGGGAAATTAGTATGGGTTTTTAGAAAAGAAATGAATGGGTTTTTTTTAAGAAGGTGGGGAAGTAAATGAGCTTGGGAAGGAACCGGTGGGGAATACCCGGGGAAAACTTTTGTACAGAAAAGAAAAAGGTTTGGAAAAAATGAAGTAAGGGGGGTGGGGGAAGGAAAAAGGGGTGTATTTGGGAATCATGATATTGCGCAAAAGATGGGTTTTGGCATGAAAAAGAGTGGGGGGGGGCCTGTTTTGAAAGGGGAGTGATGGGGGGTTTAAGAAGTAAGATATTATGAAGAGAAAAAGAGAGGCATTTGGACCCCTTTTTGCAGGGAAAAAAAACAATTGAGTGGAGAAGGGATAAAAAAAGAACCCGGAGGTCAAAAGGAAAAGGGGCCGGGGGTGAAAAAAAAGGGGGAAATGAAAGTTGGGGAAGACTAACAGTAAATTTTTGGGAGAATTTAAAAAAAAAGTTCGGGGGGAGGGAAATAGGGTGCGTAAAAAAGGGGGGCAAATGGGAACTTCAGTAAAGGAAAAAAGGGGGGAGGTAAAACAAGTAGGGGTGATGTGAAAAGGGAAAAGGGGAAATTTGAGTTTTTTTGAAGGTTTTTTTGAATTTGTTTTAATTGACAGAGTGGCAGAAAAAGGTGTTTTTTGGGGGTCGAGGTGGTGTGCAAAGTGGGAGGGTTGGGGGAAAATTTATTTGGTAAAAAAGGGGAAAGAGGTATTAAAAGTTTTTCGGAAGATGAAACCCCGGAAAGGGCAGCGGGTTTTGGGAAAGGGTATTTCAGGGGAATTTTTTAAAAAAAGGGGTTTTACTGGTTTTTTGACTGGTTGGTAAGGTTTTTTAATGTGTGTTTGTTTTCAGGGTTAGGTGCCTGACATTGGGCGGAATGCTCCCAAAAGGGGCCATTGTACAAAGGCAAAGGGGAAAAAGTGGTGCCAAAAAAACAGAGGTAAATTTTCTTTTTTTAAAATTCCTTTTAAATTATAGGGGAAAGGGTATTGTTTTGAGAGGGAAAGGGCATGCAGAGCTCAATTCGGGAAGAGCGGGTGTGGTTTCAGAAGTGGTAAGGATGTGGGGATCAGGTTTTTGTTTTGGAAGAATGAGGGAAGAAATACTTAGAAAAGAAAATTTGGAAATTTGTTTTGTAGCTTTTAAGGAAATCGGGTTAAAGGCAAAATTAATGATTTTGGGAAAAAAGATGCTTTTTGGGGGAAGGAATTAAGAAAAAATTTGGTGGGGAGGCAAGTTTTTAAAAATAAACATAAAAAGGTTTTTATCGGGGGAAGGTTAAGGCAGGGTACTGAGGAAAAAGGAAAGTGTTTGGGTTCCATGAATGTAGGTTTTTGCGGCAGGGGTTTTTGTAATGTCCCCAAATGGTTGTTTAATTTTTTTTTATGGTTTGGGGTTCTGGCAGCGGATGGAACCATGGAAGCGGAAGTGGATCATAGGGTGGGGGAGGGGGCGAAAATTTTGGGAGCCTTGAAAAATGTGTGGAAGTCGAGAACATTATCCCGGAAAGCAAAAATGGGTATGTTTGAAGGAATAGTGGTTCCAACAATGTTGTATGGTTGCGAGGCGTGGGCTATGGATAGAGTTGTTCGCAGGAGGATGGATGTGCTGGAAATGAGATGTTTGAGGACAATGTGTGGTGTGAGGTGGTTTGATCGAGTAAGTAACGTAAGGGTAAGAGAGATGTGTGGAAATAAAAAGAGCGTGGTTGAGAGAGCAGAAGAGGGTGTTTTGAAATGGTTTGGGCACATGGAGAGAATGAGTGAGGAAAGATTGACCAAGAGGATATATGTGTCGGAGGTGGAGGGAACGAGGAGAAGAGGGAGACCAAATTGGAGGTGGAAAGATGGAGTGAAAAGGATTTTGTGTGATCGGGGCCTGAACATGCAGGAGGGTGAAAGGAGGGCAAGGAATAGAGTGAATTGGAGCGATGTGGTATACAGGGGTTGACGTGCTGTCAGTGGATTGAATCAAGGCATGTGAAGCGTCCGGGGTAAACCATGGAAAGCTGTGTAGGTATGTATATTTGCATATGTACTCTTGTTGCGACTTTACATAAACTTTTAAACACATCTGAACTCAGATACTCTCTATGATGTCACCCTCGGTGCTCCCACGACATCCATGATGTTACCTTTGACGATGTCATTTCAGATGCATGTAACAATTCCAATGAAGTAACTTCTGTTGCATCCAACACGCCCATGGCATCACTAAAAGCACCTAAAACCCCAGGTGGCATCTTGGATGTACCCAAACCATCGATGATGTCACTCTTGATGCACACGGTACCCTAATATTGTTGCCTTAGATGCAATCAACACCTATGAGATGCGCACTGAACACAGCAATGAGGTCAGAAATATTACTAACACACTCCCTAGACGCCGATGATGTCAGACGCACCCAACACGCCAACGATGTCAAGGTACAATTTATATGCCTAATGATGTCACTAAATGCAATTAATATACCCCTTAGATGCACCTAACACACTCATGATCACCTTATATACATCCAGACGCACCCCAGATGTCACTATAGGCTCGATAAATACGCACCCTAACACACCCTCAATGTCGCCTTCAGATTACCAAACATGTCGCCCTGGACAAGATGTGACCTAGCAAAGGTGTACAATGAGGCCGAGGCCACAGGGAGGCACGAAGCTCATTTCCTCCGGGAAAGCGTCGCGTAATCGCAAGTAAACAGCATTATCGCTCGGATATTGGGGTAGGTTCACCTCCGTGCCTCCAGGGGGAAGTAAGGTTGTTTGGCCTCTTCCAGCATCGCCACACTCGTCTCTCAGATTGCCCCTCCGCCACCATCATCACCACAGATAAGGCATGACTACTTCATCATAATCTAACTGCCACAGCACAACGAAAAACTGTCATCACAGTTTGCATCAACAAGTACAATATCTATGAGCGTTGTTATCATGAGCAACTGCACTTTGTGTGCCAAATGTTTTTACGTGTTACTATGTCTTCTACACAGGATGAAAAATAATTCGTAGTGCTCATTATCTACCGCAGGATAACTACAAACAATGCAATTCAGTGTCAGTAAGATCGTCGGCTGATTGGTCCTTCCAGCTCAAGGCCAATCTACTGCCAGGGTCATTTGTGACTGATACTCTCATTTAGGAACCACCATTCCATATGACTTGAAATAATCAACCTCATCAGGTGTTCACATCATTATAAGAACATACCAACTCTCGCGCCTCGTGCGGCCGTTGGTCTTGAAGTCTTGACTATATTTCGCTGAGAGCACAATTCGCGAATCGCAGTCAGAATCAACACAGACTATCATAACACTGTTATCCGACTTCGAATTCTCTTTCCTTAATATTATCCTGATATGTAACTTATGTGAGTATCACTTTAATGATAATTGTGACATTAACTGGGAGAGAATCATAATTACATTTTCACACATTTCTTTTTATTTTGACCTCGCTTCTCAATAAACATCATCTCCACATCTTCTGTCAATATAGCATTCATGTGAAAATATAACTCATACAAGCAGCTGTTTTGCCATCAGGGATTCACTGTTACTGTACGACACAGTAACGGCCAAGAGCCCAGTGCAGGGGCACAACTAATGTGGCGGGAGTTTGGGCAACTGAACTACACAGTAAACTTATCACCAATGAAGAATAACATTCTTACAGTTATTTTAATCATTTTTCATCCCTCGAAAGAAGAAAATCAATGGTCATTATATCTATATACATCTGACGTTCAGATTTGCACCAGTGACTAATGAAACAATGTTGCCAGCTTCAGCTTAATGTTTCAGTGATTTGCCTCAGTGAAACATAATGAAACAATGTGCCAGCTTCAGCTTAATGTTTCAGTGATTTGCCTCAGTGAAACATAATGAAACAATGTGCCAGCTTCAGCTTAATGTTTCAGTGATTTGCCTCAGTGAAACAATCTCATTAGTTTCACCAGCTTCATAAAACACTGACGTACGTATATAATAACGAAATTTTCTTTGACAATAAAAACCTATTGATTTGTTTCATTAAAAAAGTTTCCTTATCATTGTTTTCATAGTAGTAACGTTATAAATCACGTACCTTCAAAACTGGTTGCCACTCATGATATGCTAACTACTGTGCAACTGCTTTATTCTGTTTTATGAGAATTTGCCTAATATTAGCAATTGAATCTAAGATCCAAATAACTCATGAATACTATGCTATTTCATATGTGTTCAGACATACAACTCTTGTTTTAAGGTTTTCATCATCGTAGTAGCGAGTTCATAATTCGCCCACCTCCTCCCCTGAAAGTTCAAAATTGCGACCCCCCTGGACAAGCGCAGGCAGTAGCCAACAACTACAGCCAGCAGCGTCGGCTGACTCAGGGCAAACTACAGTACAACTAGGCTAGGACAGTCCCCACACATCAAGCGTGCACCTAGCCCCTGTAGCCGGATGAACGTTAAATCGTGTCGTATTAAAGACAGAGTTACCAACTCGAAATTTCAGATGACGCTAGATTCACTTTCGAAAAAAACGATAGAAAAGCGCTCAACTTACTAAAATAACATCGAAAAAACTGCTCTTCGAATAATTTACACTCTTTGACGAACCAAATTATCAATAACAGGTACGAGTGACTCAGTACTTTAACACTAATACACTCATCATTATTACAGATCTGCTCATCCCAATCCGCAATCTATATCACTTTTCAAGTCATACAGGAGGGTAAAAGGCGTGCGTGGAATAGAGTGAATTGGAGTGATGTGGTATACCGAGATCGACGTGCTGTGTGTCAATGGACTGAAACAGGGCATGTGAAGCGTCTGGGGTATACCATGGAAAGGTTTGTGGGGCCTGGATGTGGATATGGAGAAATGGTTTCGGTGCATTACACATGACAGATGGAGTTTGAGTGTGAACAAATGTGAACTTTTTTGTCTGTTTTCCAGGCCTACCTCGCTGAAGTAGGGGGTAGCGATGCTCTTTCTTTTGGAACGCAGTAGCGCCGAAAATTGATGAAGGCAAGCAAGTATGAATATGTACTTGTGTATATATGTATATGTCTGTATGCTTATGTATATGTGCGTGTATGGGTGTTTTGTGTGTGTATATATATATATATATATATATATATATATATATATATATATATATATATATATATATATATATTATTTGTTATTATTATTTTGCTTTGTCGCTGTCTCCCGCGTTTGCGAGGTAGCGCAAGAAAACAGACGAAAGAAATGGCCAAACCCACCCCCATACACATGTATATACACACAAGTCCACACACGCAAATATACATACCTATACATCTCAATGTACACATATATATAAACAAACAGACACATACATATATATATACCCATGCACACAATTCACACTCTCTGCCCCTATTCATTCCCATCGCCACCTCGCCACACATGGAATACCGTCCCCCTCCCCCGTCATGTGTGCGGGTTAGCGCTAGGAAAAGACAACAAAGGCCTCATTCGTTCACACTCAGTCAATAGCTGTCATGCAATAATGCCCGAAACCACAGCTCCCTTTCCACATCCAGGCCCCACACAGCTTTTCATGGTTTACCCCAGACGCTTCACATGCCCTGATTCAATCCACTGACAGCACGTCAACCCCGGTATACCACATCGATCCAATTCACTCTATTCCTTGCACGCCTTTCACCCTCCTGCATGTTCAGGCCCCGATCACTCAAAACCTTTTTCACTCCATCTTTCCACCTCCAATTTGGTCTCCCACTTCTCCTCGTTCCCTCCACCTCCGACACATATATCCTCTTGGTCAATCTTTCCTCATTCATTCTCTCCATGTGCCCAAACCATTTCAAAACACCCTCTTCTGCTCTCTCAACCACGCTCTTTTTATTTCCACACATCTCTCTTACCCTTACATTACTTACTCGATCAAACCACCTCACACCACACATTGTCCTCAAACATCTCATTTCCAGCACATCCACCCTCCTGCGCACAACTCTATCCATAGCCCACGCCTCGCAACCATACAACATTGTTGGAACCACTATTCCTTCAAACATACCCATTTTTGCTTTCCGAGATAATGTTCTCGACTTCCACACATTCTTCAAGGCTCCCAGGATTTTCGCCCCCACCCCCACCCTATGATTCACTTCCGCTTCCATGGTTCCATCCGCTGCCAGATCCACTCCCAGATATCTAAAATGCTTTACTTCCTCCAGTTTTTCTCCATTCAAACTTACCTCCCAATTGACTTGACCCTCAACCCTACTGTACCTGATAACCTTGCTCTTATTCATATTTACTCTTAACTTTCTTCTTTCACACACTTTACCAAACTCAGTTACCAGCTTCTGCAGTTTCTCACATGAATCAGCCACCAGCGCTGTATCATCAGCGAAGAACAACTGACTCACTTCCCAAGCTCTCTCATCCACTAACAGACTTCATTCTTGCCCCTCTTTCCAAAACTCTTGCATTCACCTCCCTAACAACCCCATCCATAAACAAATTAAACAACCATGGAGACATCACACACCCCTGCCGCAAACCTACATTCACTGAGAACCAATCACTTTCCTCTCTTCCTACACGTACATATGCCTTACATCCTCGATAAAAACTTTTCACTGCTTCTAACAACTTGCCACCCACACCATATATTCTTAATACCTTCCACAGAGCATCTCTATCAACTCTATCATATGCCTTCTCCAGATCCATAAATGCTACATACAAATCCATTTGCTTTTCTAAGTATTTCTCACATACATTCTTCAAAGCAAACACCTGATCCACACATCCTCTACCACTTCTGAAACCACACTGCTCTTCCCGAATCTGATGCTCTGTACATGCCTTCACCCTCTCAATCAATACCCTCCCATATAATTTACCAGGAATACTCAACAAACTTATACCTCTGTAATTTGAGCACTCACTCTTATCCCCTTTGCCTTTGTACAATGGCACTATGCACGCATTCCGCTAATCCTCAGGCACCTCACCATGAGTCATACATACATTAAATAACCTTACCAACCAGTCAACGAAAGAATGGCCCAACCCATCCACATACACATGTATATACATACACGTCCACACACGCAAATATACATACCTATACATCTCAATGTATATATACATATACACATAAAGACATATACATATATGCATATGTACATGATTCATACTGTCTGCCTTTATTCATTCCCAACGCCACCTCGCCACACATGAAATAACAATCCCCTCCCCCCTCATGTGTGCGAGGTAGCGCTAGGAAAAGACAACAAAGGCCCCATTCGTTCACACTCAGTCTCTAGCTGTCATGCAATAATGCACCGAAACCACAGCTCCTTTTCCACATCCAGGCCCCACACAACTTTCCATGGTTTACCCCAGACGCTTCACATGCCCTGGTTCAATCCATTGACATCACGTCGACCCCGGTATACCACATCGTTCCAATTCACTCTATTCCTTGCAAGCCTTTCACTCTCCTGCATGTTCAGGCCCCGATTACTCAAATCTTTTTCACTCCATCTTTCCACCTCCAATTTGGTCTCCCACTTCTCCTCGTTCCCTCCACCTCTGACGCATATATCCTCTTGGTCAACCTTTCGTCACTCATTCTCTCCATGTGACCAAACCATTTCAAAATACCCTCTTCTGCTCTCTCAACCACACTCTTTTATTTCCACACATCTCTCTTACCCTTACATTACTTACTCGATCAAACCACCTCACACCACATATTGTCCTCAAACATCTCATTTCCAGCACATCCACCCTCCTGCGCACAACTCTATCCATAGCCCACGCCTCGCAACCATACAACATTGTTGGAACCACTATTCCTTCAAACATAACCGTTTTTGCTTTCCGAGATAATGTTCTCGACTTCCGAACATTCTTCAAGGCTCCCACAACTTTCGCCCCCTCCCCCACCCTATGATTCACTTCCGCTTCCATGGTTCCATCCGCTGCCAGATCCACTCCCAGATATCTAAAACACTTTACTTCCTCCAGTTTTTCTCCATTCAAACTTACCTCCCAATTGACTTGACCCTCAACCCTACTGTACCTAATAACCTTGCTCTTATTCACATTTACTCTTAACTTTCTTCTTTCACACACTTTACCAAACTCAGTCACCAGCTTCTGTAGTTTCTCACATGAATCAGCCACCAGCACTATATCATCAGCGAAGAACAACTGACTCACTTCCCAAGCTCTCTCATCCACAACAGACTTCATACTTGCCCCTCTTTCCAAAACTCTTGCATTCACCTCCCTAACAACCCCATCCATAAACAAATTAAACTACCATGGAGACATCACACCCCTGCCGCAAACCTACATTCACTGAGAACCAATCACTTTCCTCTCTTCCTACACGTACACATGCCTTACATCCTCGATAAAAACTTTTCACTGCTTCTAACAACTTGCCTCCCACACCATATATTCTTAATACCTTCCACAGAGCATCTCTATCCACTCTACCATATGCCTTCTCCAGATCCATAAATGCTACATACAAATCCATTTGCTTTTCTAAGTATTTCTCACATACATTCTTCAAAGCAAACATCTGATCCACATATCCTCTACCACTTCTGAAACTACACTGCTCTTCCCCAATCTGATGCTCTGTACATGCCTTCACCCTCTCAATCAATACCCTCCCATATGATTTACTAGGAATACTCAACAAAATTATACCTCAGGAATTTGAGCACTCACTCTTATCCCCTTTGCCTTTGTACAATAGCACTATGCAAGCATTCCGTCAATCCTCAGGCACCTCTCCATGAATCATACATACATTAAATAACCTTACCAACCAGTCAACAATACAGTCACCCCCTTTTTTAGTAAATTCCACTGCAACACCATCCAAACCTGCTGCCTTGCCGGCTTTCATCTTCCGCAAGGCTTTTACTACCTCTTCTCTGTTTACCAAATCATTTTCCCTAACCCTATCACTTTGCACACCACCTCAACCAAAACACCCTATATCTGCCACTCTATCATCAAACATTCAACAAACCTTCAAAACACTCACTCCATCTCCTTCTCACATCACCACTACTTGTTATCACGTCCCCATTAGCCCCATTCACTGAAGTTCCCATTTGCTCCCTTGTCTTACGCACTTTAATTACCTCCTTCCAAAACATCTTTTTATTCTCCCTAAAATTTAATGATACTCTCTCACCCCAACTCTCATTTGCCCTCTTTTTCACCTCTTGCACCTTTCTCTTGACCTCCTGCCTCTTTCTTTTATACATCTCCCACTCAATTGCATTTTTTCCCTGCAAAAATCGTCCAAATGCCTCTCTCTTCTCTTTCACTAATAATCTTACTGCTTCATCCCACCACTCACTATCCTTTCTAATCAACCCACCTCTCACGCTTCTCATGCCACGAGCATCTTTTGCGCAAACCATCACTGCTTCCCTAAATACATCCCATTCCTCCCCCACTCCCCTTACCTCCTTTGGTCTCACCTTTTTCCATTCTGTACTCAGTCTCTCCTGGTACTTCCTCACACAAGTCTCCTTCCCAAGCTCACTTACTCTCACCACTCTCTTCACCCCAACATTCTCTCTTCTTTTCTGAAAACCCCTACAAATCTTCACCTTCGCCTCCACAAGATAATGATCAGACATGCCTCCAGTTGCACCTCTCAGAACATTAACATCCAAAGTCTCTCTTTTAAGCGCCTATCAATTAACACGTAATCCAATAACGCGCTCTGGCCATCTCTCCTACTTACATACGTGTACTTATCTATATGTCTCTTTTTAAACCAGGTATTCCCAATCACCAGTCCTTTTTCAGCACATAAATCTACAAGCTCTTCACCATTTCCATTTACAACACTGAACACCCCATGTATACCAACTGTTCCCGCAACTGCCACATTACTCACCTTTGCATTCAAATCACCCATCACTATAACCCGGTCTTGTGCATCAAAACCACTAACACACTCATTCAGCTGCTCCCAAATCACTTGCCTCTCATGATCTTTCTTCTCATGCCCAGGTGCATATGCACCAATAATCACTCATCTCTCTCCATCGACTTTCAGTTTTACCCATATTAATCGAGAATTTACTTTCTTACACTCTATCACATACTCCCACAACTCCTGTTTCAGGAGTACTGCTACTCCTTCCCTTGCTCTTGTCCTCTCACTAACCCCTGACTTTACTCCCACGACATTCCAAACCACTCTTCCCCTTTACCCTTGAGCTTCGTTTCACTCAGAGCCAAAACATCCAGGTTCCTTTCCTCAAACATACTACCTACCTCTCCTTTTTTCTCATCTTGGTTACATCCACCCTCATTTAGTCACCCCCAATCTGAGCCTTCGAGGAGGATGAGCACTTCCCGCGTGAATCCTTCTTCTGTTTCCCCTTTTAGAAAGTTAAAATACAAGGAGGGGAGGGTTTCTAGCCCCCTGCTCCCGTCCCATTTAGTCGCCTTCTACATGTGAGGAATGCGTGGGAAGTATTCTTTCTCCCCTATCCCCAAGGATATATATATATATATATATATATATATATATATATATATATATATATATATATATATATATATATATTTTCAAACTATTCGCCATTTCCCGCGTTAGCAAGGTAGCGTTAAGAACAGAGGACTGGGCCTCTGAGGGGAAAATCCTCACCTGGCCCTCTTCTCTCTTCCTTCTTTTGGAAAATTAAAAAAGAAAAAAAAAAAAAAATATATATATATATATATATATATATATATATATATATATATATATATATATATATATATATATATATATATATATATATGTATATATATTATATTATATTATATTCCATTCATTTCAAGCTAGAAGTTTCAGTTTTCTAAATTGTTTCTTACATTTTTCATATGTATATATATGTATGTATGTGTGTGTGTATATGTGCGTATGTATGTGTATGTGTGTGTATGTGTATATGTATATACATATGTATATTATCCCTGGGGATAGGGGTGAAAGAATACTTCCCACGTATTCCTCGCGTGTCGTAGAAAGCGACTAGAGGGGACGGGAGCGGGGGGCCAGAAATCCTCCCCTCCTTGTATTAACTTTCTAAAATGGGAAACAGAAGAAGGAGTCACGCGGGGAGTGCTCATCCTCCTCGAAGGCTCAGAGTGGGGTGCCTAAATGTGTGTGGATGTAACCAAGATGTGAAAAAAGGAGAGATAGGTAGTATGTTTGAGGAAAGGAACCTGGATGTTTTGGCTCTGAGTGAAACGAAGCTCAAGGGTAAAGGGGAAGAGTGGTTTGGGAATGTCTGGGGAGTAAAGTCAGGGGTTAGTGAGAGGACAAGAGCAAGGGAAGGAGTAGCAATACTCCTGAAACAGGAGTTGTGGGAGTATGTGATAGAGTGTAAGAAAGTAAATTCTCGATTAATATGGGTAAAACTGAAAGTTGATGGAGAGAGGTGGGTGATTATTGGTGCATATGCACCTGGGCATGAGAAGAAAGATCAAGAGAGGCAAGTGTTTTGGGAGCAGCTGAATGAGTGTGTTAGTGGTTTTGATGCACGAGACCGGGTTATAGTGATGGGTGATTTGAATGCAAAGGTGAGTAATGTGGCAGTTGAGGGAATAATTGGTATACATGGGGTGTTCAGTGTTGTAAATGGAAATGGTGAAGAGCTTGTAGATTTATGTGCTGAAAAAGGACTGATGATTGGGAATACCTGGTTTAAAAAGCGAGATATACATAAGTATACTTATGTAAGTAGGAGAGATGGCCAGAGAGCGTTATTGGATTACGTGTTAATTGACAGGCGTGCGAAAGAGAGACTTTTGGATGTTAATGTGCTGAGAGGTGCAACTGGAGGGATGTCTGATCATTATCTTGTGGAGGCTAAGGTGAAGATCTGTATGGGTTTTCAGAAAAGAAGAGTGAATGTTGGGGTGAAGAGGGTGGTGAGAGTAAGTGAGCTTGAGAAGGAGACCTGTGTGAGGAAGTACCAGGAGAGACTGAGTACAGAATGGAAAAAGGTGAGAACAATGGAAGCAAGGGGAGTGGGGGAGGAATGGGATGTATTTAGGGAATCAGTGATGGATTGCGCAAAAGATGCTTGTGGCATGAGAAGAGTGGGAGGTGGGTTGATTAGAAAGGGTAGTGAGTGGTGGGATGAAGAAGTAAGAGTATTAGTGAAAGAGAAGAGAGAGGCATTTGAACGATTTTTGCAGGGAAAAAATGCAACTGAGTGGGAGATGTATAAAAGAAAGAGACAGGAGGTCAAGAGAAAGGTGCAAGAGGTGAAAAAAAGGGCAAATGAGAGTTGGGGTGAGAGAGTATCATTAAATTTTAGGGAGAATAAAAAGATGTTCTGGAAGGAGGTAAATAAAGTGCGTAAGACAAGGGAGCAAATGGGAACTTCAGTGAAGGGCGCAAATGGGGAGGTGATAACAAGTAGTGGTGATGTGAGGAGATGGAGTGAGTATTTTGAAGGTTTGTTGAATGTGTTTGATGATAGAGTGGCAGATATAGGGTGTTTTGGTAGAGGTGGTGTGCAAAGTGAGAGGGTTAGGGAAAATGATTTGGTAAACAGAGAAGAGGTAGTGAAAGCTTTGCGGAAGATGAAAGCCGGCAAGGCAGCAGGTTTGGATGGTATTGCAGTGGAATTTATTAAAAAAGGGGGTGACTGTATTGTTGACTGGTTGGTAAGGTTATTTAATGTATGTATGACTCATGGTGAGGTGCCTGAGGATTGGCGGAATGCGTGCATAGTGCCATTGTATAAAGGCAAAGGGGATAAGAGTAAATGCTCAAATTACAGAGGTATAAGTTTGTTGAGTATTCCTGGTAAATTATATGGGAGGGTATTGATTGAGAGGGTGAAGGCATGTACAGAGCATCAGATTGGGGAAGAGCAGTGTGGTTTCAGAAGTGGTAGAGGATGTGTGGATCAGGTGTTTGCTTTGAAGAATGTATGTGAGAAATACTTAGAAAAGCAAATGGATTTGTATGTAGCATTTATGGATCTGGAGAAGGCATATGATAGAGTTGATAGAGATGCTCTGTGGAAGGTATTAAGAATATATGGTGTGGGAGGAAAGTTGTTAGAAGCAGTGAAAAGTTTTTATCGAGGATGTAAGGCATGTGTACGTGTAGGAAGAGAGGAAAGTGATTGGTTCTCAGTGAATGTAGGTTTGCGGCAGGGGTGTGTGATGTCTCCATGGTTGTTTAATTTGTTTATGGATGGGGTTGTTAGGGAGGTAAATGCAAGAGTTTTGGAAAGAGGGGCAAGTATGAAGTCTGTTGGGGATGAGAGAGCTTGGGGAGTGAGTCAGTTGTTGTTCGCTGATGATACAGCGCTGGTGGCTGATTCATGTGAGAAACTGCAGAAGCTGGTGACTGAGTTTGGTAAAGTGTGTGGAAGAAGAAAGTTAAGAGTAAATGTGAATAAGAGCAAGGTTATTAGGTACAGTAGGGTTGAGGGTCAAGTCAATTGGGAGGTGAGTTTGAATGGAGAAAAACTGGAGGAAGTGAAGTGTTTTAGATATCTGGGAGTGGATCTGGCAGCGGATGGAACCATGGAAGCGGAAGTGGATCATAGGGTGGGGGAGGGGGCGAAAATTCTGGGGGCCTTGAAGAATGTGTGGAAGTCGAGAACATTATCTCGGAAAGCAAAAATGGGTATGTTTGAAGGAATAGTGGCTCCAACAATGTTGTATGGTTGCGAGGCGTGGGCTATGGATAGAGTTGTGCGCAGGAGGATGGATGTGCTGGAAATGAGATGTTTGAGGACAATGTGTGGTGTGAGGTGGTTTGATCGAGTGAGTAACGTAAGGGTAAGAGAGATGTGTGGAAATAAAAAGAGCGTGGTTGAGAGAGCAGAAGAGGGTGTTTTGAAGTGGTTTGGGCACATGGAGAGAATGAGTGAGGAAAGATTGACCAAGAGGATATATGTGTCGGAGGTGGAGGGAACGAGGAGAAGAGGGAGACCAAATTGGAGGTGGAAAGATGGAGTGAAAAAGATTTTGTGTGATCGGGGCCTGAACATGCAGGAGGGTGAAAGGAGGGCAAGGAATAGAGTGAATTGGAGCGATGTGGTATACCGGGGTTGACGTGCTGTCAGTGGATTGAATCAAGGCATGTGAAGCGTCTGGGGTAAACCATGGAAAGCTGTGTAGGTATGTATATTTGCGTGTGTGGACGTATGTATATACATGTGTATGGGGGGGGTTGGGCCATTTCTTTCGTCTGTTTCCTTGCGCTACCTCGCAAACGCGGGAGACAGCGACAAAGTATAAAAAAATATATATATATATATATATATATATATATATATATATATATATATATATATATATATATATATATATATTCTTGTCCATAAATCACCAAATCATGAGGAATTCTAGCTGCAATAAACGATTCATTATAAGGTCGATAGTTAGACAAGCTGTTTACAGCAGACATTATTTCTTCGCCAGTTAAACACAAAATTCCTTTTATCTATAACCATAATGAGTTATTTGGTGTTGCAGTAACATTTGCATAAAGTCTACTGCAACGAAATAACCGCAGAATCAATCTGGAATTTTATAAAGATATCATTGTAGTATAATATACATATACATGAGCATACTGAAACATACATACAAATATACAGAAAGTCACATACAAGTATACCATCATCTAACGTCTGCTTTATTCTCAGTTTGTAAGGCAAGTGCAAGGCAAACCCTTGTGTGCACATGTATGAGAATCCCGTTTTCCGTCACAGTAAACTTGTAAAGTCAACTTAACGGCCTCACAAACATGATTAATATGCAATTTCCCACAAACAAAGTCAGTTACCATAGAGATGCACCATTCTTCGTAAAATTTTGCCCTTCGACACCTGTTTAGTCGAGAAAAAATGAAAAATAAAACGAAAAGTTCGCAGCCCACTGGTGCACAGACTGGTAACACCCTTACCTGCTCTACATCACTAACCAAATATGAATTTCCAGAAATCCTCCTTTTCATAACCATTTTATTATTATTATTTTCTAGGATTGCCTACATTATCAGCATCAAAACATATTTCTATGCTAAGATTTACACCCGGGATACATTACCTCCCACTACGAATTCCGTGCTGATTACTCGGACAAATCACAATAGAAAAAGTTTATAATAAGGGAGTAATCAGGGTAAGGCTGATAACGCCGTCCACGACAACTTTACTTCCCGACACAAGGAACACGACTGACTGATGTTAAGGGTAAGCAGACCCACTAGCCGACCTCCTGCCCTCCGGTTGCCACCTGAGCATTTTTTTGTGTTTTGTGTGTGTGTGTTGTGTGTGTGTGTGTGTGTGCGTGTGTGCTGTACGCTCGCCTTTATTGGGGTTAAGCAATGACCATAAGTTCTCTACGCAAGCATTTCATTAGTTTGTAATATGTGTTGTTTATATCCGGTTAGAAGCGACTCAGTAAAAATATTGTTTTCGTCACATTTGGTTACTGTAGACTCGAGTGTTCAACAGAGTTGCAAGCAGCAAGGTAGTAGAGCAGAGTCAACACATGCTATGTATGGAGAGTATTACATTCTGTTCTCCTATTCAGAACAAAAAGTAATGTAACACACTGGAGGACGCATCTAGAAAGCGATAGTACTGAGACAATTTATTTTTACAAGCCAAGAACATTACAATGCACATTGCAGACGAACACAGTGCGGCGCCATCAAGGGATTTCCCAAGAGTCTAGCTTTATTATTCAAGAAGTTCTTTTCCCATTCACGTCCCAAGATACATCCAGTAGAGGAGCGCTGTTTTCATCATCTGCTTCAGCGACCTCGGGCTTCAAAAGAAAGTAAAGCTAACAATGAAACGAGAGTTAAATATCCAAGACAAGACTAGTTCCTACCTATAGTCTTACAGGGTGTCGGTTGGTATTATCTTAAACGCAAGATGACAATGTAATTGGTCACTTTATAACGAGCTACAGATACAGTTTTGTTGTTTAGCAGTATCTAACATGTGGATAACTTTGTCCTGCTCATAGTTGACGACCCTGTCTGGCCTGAACCCACCTTATGTGTGTGTGTGTGTGTGTGAACCCTGACGAACCAAAGCTATTTGCACAGTATGAGGAGAGAGCTCTTAACTCATGGAGACCCATCTCTTTAACAATGACATGACTTTGTCATGAATTACATGTTGTTGAGTGTTATGGGTAACATGTAGTGTGCATTTTTGAAATAACTGGAACATGGACTAGGGAAGGGAACATGACAGCCTCTGTGAATCTGGCCTACTGCGTCGCTACCACTAACCCTCCCTGTACGCAGGCGGTATTACCTCCCAGGTCGGTGTTTCACGACTTACCTTGTATTGTAAACAATATTTTGTCCCTATGTACTTGCGTTTGTGAACCCAGGCGGAGACCAAACGTGTGTATGTGGGGGAGTTGGGTGCTTACCTCTTACACAATACACGAGGAGTCCTACTCTTACCTGGTCTCATCTGCTAAACTTTGTTCCTTAAACGTTTTCATTTACTTATTTCATATCGTGTATATTGACGGTTTCTTCTCGTATCTTGTTGCATCTCTCAACTACAATTCTATTTTCATATAACTAAACAACTTGGAGAGCGTTTCTATTCAATTTCCCTCTGATTTTTCTTTGATGTTTGAAAGAACCGCTCACTACCGACATCGATAGTTCCATTCAAAAACCTCTCTCTCTTCAGACTTAGGCAAATTCATGGACTTTATCATCTTGCAGTCCCTCCATTGTTCACTTCAGGAACCACCTTTTGTTTTTTCTTCCCTCGGTTGGACCCCCTTTTTCAAATCCTGATGCTGATTTACATGAAATAACCAAACATGCCACTTCAATTTGGGTACAAACGGTGAAAAAAAGAAATTACCACTTTTTTGTATGAAACAATATGACATCAAGGACGAAGGATTTTGAGAATTTGTATTATTTTGGTCTCGCATTGGTAACCCCGCTTTCATTATATTGTAATATATCGATTGCTAGCCACATTTCCCGTAATGAAGGGTACATTGATTTCATATTTTGATATAAATAACTATAAAGTGGAACAATCATAATTATTAAGAAATTTCTCACATATACACCTACCGACCCTGCGGAAACAACGAGTCGTATTGTTCACTCCAAAATACATCGAATCCATCCGGGAATCCATGCCGTGTATACACTGAATGTTGTAAATGTTCTTTTGCTCATGCACTGAATGGCAATCTTGATATTAGCAAATAATTCTATGCTTTACCTCGTTAACAATCACTCCACTAATGTTGTGTCATGGCGGCACCTGTAACGTATGACGTCAATACCCAAGTTTCCTTCATTCAGGTACTTCTGCAATTTTGCCTCCTGCAAGATGATACTTAGTATCAGGCTTCCTGCAAGCGGCTAGGCATAACTAGGCCTCCCACATGCTGACAGGCATGATTAGGCCTCCTAGGAACAAGTTGATATTTCAGACAAGGCTTCTTGCAAGCTGACCGGCAGAACTAATGAAACGTCAGACCCTCATAAGTTTTATCCCACGACGATGAAAAGCGAAAAATTAGACAGTTAACAGTTGACTACCCTTTTCAGTATCAGTTGCTACGGGGAAATTCCAAAAGACTGGAAGGGTGCCGATATAACACCGATGTTAGATTAAAAATAAATAAATCCATGCCAAGGCATAATTATCTACTAATTAGCTTATTGTCCATTGCTAACAGAATTACGGAAACCATTATCCGAAACAAGATAGTAAATAATTTAGAAGTTTACCACTTTACTGTTCACAGCATAATTCTTAACGAAATCATTCATGTTTGACGAATCTCTTTGTTTATTTAATGATATGAATATGCATGATGACGGTAAGGAGGTCGATATCAACGATTCAGATTCCCAGAAAGAATTCAGAGAAGCTTCGCATCGAATCTTACGATCAAGTCACATGGTTTACACGAGGTTTATATTGAGTCGGTGGTCTAAAAATTAGTCGAGTGCCCGTAAGGTTATGATTAATGGAAAAGTTGAGAATGGTTAGACGTAACGAATGGTGTGCCAAAGGAGCCAGTTTTAGCTTTTCTTTTTCTCACATGTATCATTGACAGTGATAACTGTGGAATATTAAGATTCGTAGATAATTCGAAGCTGGGAAATACATCTATAGTAGAAATTTATCGCCTAGAGCTTAAAACGTACGTAGAAAAACTGATTGACTGGGCTTACAAGAGGCAAATTATATTCATCATCGATGAATGGAAAATTTCACACATCGGTAGTGAATACGAGAAGTCAAGCTACAGTGTGAATCCAGTGAGCTTCTAAAGGTAAATGACGAAAAAGACTTCGGTGCAATAATCTCTGGTGACCTAAAACCAAGTAAGCAGTGCACAGAAGTAGTAGAAAGATGACGAGAAACTAATCCCTTCTCTTTACGTACCCCTTCTTACATACTGCTTTCAGTTTTGGTCACTTTACTTGAAAAAACGAAAACAGACAAGAGAAACAACACAGGAATGAAAGCCGTTTAGACTACTTAACCTTAGCTTTGACGAGAGAAGGTTAAGAGCTGAGCGCAAGTATCTAAAAACATCAGATAGCTGAGACGGCAGGGGCAACTGAGGACCTAATTTAGGCCATCCCATTAACGATATATATCGTTAATGGGATGGCCTAGATTAGGTCCTCAGTTGCCCCTCCAACAGCCAGAATTCGAACCCAAGACCTTGTGCGTGGTAGTCGGGAACGCTATATCATATATATATATATATATATATATATATATATATATATATATATATATATATATATATATATATATATATTATCCGTGGGGATAGGGGAGAAAGAATGCTTCCACGTATTCCCTGAGTGTCGTAGAAGGCGACTAAAAGGGAAGAGACCGGGGGGATGGAAATCCTCCCCTCTCGTTTTTTTTTTAATTTTCCAAAGGGAGGAACAGAGGAGGGGGGCCAGGTGAGGATATTCCCTCAAAGGCCCAGTCCTCTGCTCTTAAAGCTACCTCGCTATCGCGGGAAATGGCGAATAGTATGAAATATATATATTTTCTTTTTTCTTTTAAACAATTCGCCATTTTCCGCGTTAGCGAGGTAGCGTTAAGAACAGAGGACTGGGCCTTTGTGGGATATCCTCACCTGGCCCCCCTCTGTTCCTTCTTTTGGAAAATTAAAAAAAAAAAAAAAACGAGAGGGGAGGATTTCCAGCCCCCCGCTCCCTCCCATTTTAGTCGCCTTCTACGACACGCAGGGAATACGTAGGAAGTATTCTTTTTTTTTTCCAAAAGAAGGAACAGAGAATTGGGCCAGGTGAGGGTATTCCCTCAAAGGCCCAGTCCTCTGTTCTTAATGCTACCTCGCTAACGCGGGAAATGGCGAATAGTTTAAAAGAAAGAAAGAAATATATATATATATATATATATATATATATATATATATATATATATATATATATATATATATATATATACATATATATATATATATATATATATATATATATATATATATATATATATATATATATATATATATATATATATATATATATATGTATATATATATATATATATATATATATATATATATATATATATATAATACCTGGTTTAAAAAGCGAGATATACATAAGTATACTTATGTAAGTAGGAGAGATGGCCAGAGAGCGTTATTGGATTACGTGTTAATTGACAGGTGCGCGAAAGAGAGACTTTTGGATGTTAATGTGCTGAGAGGTGCAACTGGAGGGATGTCTGATCATTATCTTGTGGAGGCTAAGGTGAAGATTTGTATGGGTTTTCAGAAAAGAAGAGTGAATGTTGGGGTGAAGAGGGTGGTGAGAGTAAGTGAGCTTGGGAAGGAGACTTGTGTGAGGAAGTACCAGGAGAGACTGAGTACAGAATGGAAAAAGGTGAGAACAATGGAAGTAAGGGGAGTGGGGGAGGAATGGGATGTATTTAGGGTATCAGTGATGGATTGCGCAGAAGATGCTTGTGGCATGAGAAGAGTGGGAGGTGGGTTGATTAGAAAGAGTAGTGAGTGGTGGGATGAAGAAGTAAGAGTATTAGTGAAAGAGAAGAGAGAGGCATTTGGACGATTTTTGCAAGAAAAAAATGCAATTGAGTGGGAGATGTATAAAAGAAAGAGACAGGAGGTCAAGAGAAAGGTGCAAGAGGTGAAAAAAAAGGGCAAATGAGAGTTGGGGTGAGAGAGTATCATTAAATTTTAGGGAGAATAAAAAGATGTTCTGGAAGGAGGTAAATAAAGTGCGTAAGACAAGGGAGCAAATGGGAACTTCAGTGAAGGGCGCAAATGGGGAGGTGATAACAAGTAGTGGTGATGTGAGAAGGAGATGGAGTGAGTATTTTGAAGGTTTGTTGAATGTGTATGATGATAGAGTGGCAGATATAGGGTGTTTTGGTCGAGGTGGTGTGCAAAGTGAGAGGGTTAGGGAAAATGATTTGGTAAACAGAGAAGAGGTAGTGAAAGCTTTGCGGAAGATGAAAGCCGGCAAGGCAGCAGGTTTGGATGGTATTGCAGTGGAATTTATTAAAAAAGGGGGTGACTGTATTGTTGACTGGTTGGTAAGGTTATCTAATGTATGGGGATAGGGGATTAAGAATACTTCCCACGTATTCCCTGCGTGTCGTAGAAGGCGACTAAAAGGGGAGGGAGCGGGGGGCTGGAAATCCTCCCCTCTCGTTTTTTTTTTTTTTAAATTTTCCAAAAGAAGGAACAGAGCGGGCCAGTTGAGGATATTCCAAAAAAGGCCCAGTCCTCTGTTCTTAGGGCTACCTCGCTAACGCGGGAAATGGCGAATAGTTTAAAAGAAAGAAGAAAAGATATATATATATATATATATATATATATATATATATATATATATATATATATATATATATATATATATATATATATATATATATATATGTATATATATATATATATGTGTATATATATATTTTTTTCTTTTTATACTTTGTCGCTGTCTCCCGCGTTTGCGAGGTAGCGCAAGGAAACAGACGAAAGAAATGGCCCAACCCCCCCCATACACATGTATATACATACGTCCACACACGCAAATATACATACCTACACAGCTTTCCATGGTTTACCCCAGACGCTTCACATGCCTTGATTCAATCCACTGACAGCACGTCAACCCCGGTATACCACATCGCTCCAATTCACTCTATTCCTTGCCCTCCTTTCACCCTCCTGCATGTTCAGGCCCCGATCACACAAAATCTTTTTCACTCCATCTTTCCACCTCCAATTTGGTCTCCCTCTTCTCCTTGCTCCCTCCACCTCCGACACATATATCCTCTTGGTCAATCTTTCCTCACTCATCCTCTCCATGTGCCCAAACCACTTCAAAACACCCTCTTCTGCTCTCTCAACCACGCTCTTTTTATTTCCACACATCTCTCTTACCCTTACGTTACTTACTCGATCAAACCACCTCACACCACACATTGTCCTCAAACATCTCATTTCCAGCACATCCATCCTCCTGCGCACAACTCTATCCATAGCCCACGCCTCGCAACCATACAACATTGTTGGAACCACTATTCCTTCAAACATACCCATTTTTGCTTTCCGAGATAATGTTCTCGACTTCCACACATTCTTCAAGGCCCCCAGAATTTTCGCCCCCTCCCCCACCCTATGATCCACTTCCGCTTCCATGGTTCCATCCGCTGCCAGATCCACTCCCAGATATCTAAAACACTTCACTTCCTCCAGTTTTTCTCCATTCAAACCCACCTCCCAATTGACTTGACCCTCAACCCTACTGTACCTAATAACCTTGCTCTTATTCACATTTACTCTTACCTTTCTTCTTCCACACACTTTACCAAACTCAGTCACCAGCTTCTGCAGTTTCTCACATGAATCAGCCACCAGCGCTGTATCATCAGCGAACAACAACTGACTCACTTCCCAAGCTCTCTCATCCCCAACAGACTTCATACTTGCCCCTCTTTCCAAAACTCTTGCATTTACCTCCCTAACAACCCCATCCATAAACAAATTAAACAACCATGGAGACATCACACACCCCTGCCGCAAACCTACATTCAAACCTATATATATATATATATTATCCCTGGGGATAGGGGAGAAAGAATACTTCCCACGTATTCCCTGCGTGTCGTAGAAGGCGACTAAAAGGGGAGGGAGCGGGGGGCTGGAAATCCTCCCTTCTCATTATTTTTTTTAATTTTCCAAAAGGAACAGAGAACGGGGCCAGGTAAGGATATTCCCTCAAAGGCCCATTCCTCTGTTCTTAACGCTACCTCGCTAATGCGGGAAATGGCGAATAGTTTAAAAAAAAAAAAATGACTCATGGTGAGGTGCCTGAGGATTGGCGGAATGCGTGCATAGTGCCATTGTACAAAGGCAAAGGGGATAAGAGTGAGTGCTCAAATTACAGAGGTATAAGTCTGTTGAGTATTCCTGGTAAATTATATGGGAGGGTATTGATTGAGAGAGTGAAGGCATGTACAGAGCATCAGATTGGGGAAGAGCAGTGTGGTTTCAGAAGTGGTAGAGGATGTGTGGATCAGGTGTTTGCTTTGAAGAATGTATGTGAGAAATACTTAGAAAAGCAAATGGATTTGTATGTAGCATTTATGGATCTGGAGAAGGCATATGATAGAGTTGATAGAGATGCTCTGTGGAAGTATTAAGAATATATGGTGTGGGAGGAAAGTTGTTAGAAGCAGTGAAAAGTTTTTATCGAGGATGTAAGGCATGTGTACGTGTAGGAAGAGAGGAAAGTGATTGGTTCTCAGTGAATGTAGGTTTGCGGCAGGGGTGTGTGATGTCTCCATGGTTGTTTAATTTGTTTATGGATGGGGTTGTTAGGGAGGTAAATGCAAGAGTTTTGGAAAGAGGGGCAAGTATGAAGTCTGTTGGGGATGAGAGAGCTTGGGAAGTGAGTCAGTTGTTGTTCGCTGATGATACAGCGCTGGTGGCTGATTCATGTGAGAAACTGCAGAAGCTGGTGACTGAGTTTGGTAAAGTGTGTGGAAGAAGAAAGGTAAGAGTAAATGTGAATAAGAGCAAGGTTATTAGGTACAGTAGGGTTGAGGGTCAAGTCAATTGGGAGGTGGGTTTGAATGGAGAAAAACTGGAGGAAGTGAAGTGTTTTAGATATCTGGGAGTGGATCTGGCAGCAGATGGAACCATGGAAGCGGAAGTGGATCATAGGGTGGGGGAGGGGGCGAAAATTCTGGGGGCCTTGAAGAATGTGTGGAAGTCGAGAACATTATCTCGGAAAGCAAAAATGGGTATGTTTGAAGGAATAGTGGTTCCAACAATGTTGTATGGTTGCGAGGCGTGGGCTATGGATAGAGTTGTGCGCAGGAGGATGGATGTGCTGGAAATGAGATGTTTGAGGACAATGTGTGGTGTGAGGTGGTTTGATCGAGTGAGTAACGTAAGGGTAAGAGAGATGTGTGGAAATAAAAAGAGCGTGGTTGAGAGAGCAGAAGAGGGTGTTTTGAAGTGGTTTGGGCACATGGAGAGGATGAGTGAGGAAAGATTGACCAAGAGGATATATGTGTCGGAGGTGGAGGGAGCAAGGAGAAGAGGGAGACCAAATTGGAGGTGGAAAGATGGAGTGAAAAAGATTTTGTGTGATCGGGGCCTGAACATGCAGGAGGGTGAAAGGAGGGCAAGGAATAGAGTGAATTGGAGCGATGTGGTATACCGGGGTTGACGTGCTGTCAGTGGATTGAATCAAGGCATGTGAAGCGTCTGGAGTAAACCATGGAAAGCTGTGTAGGTATGTATATTTGCGTGTGTGGACGTATGTATATACATGTGTATGGGGGGGGGGGGGGGCCATTTCTTTCGTCTGTTTCCTTGCGCTACCTCGCAAACGCGGGAGACAGCGACAAAGTATAAAAAAAAAAGAAAAAAATAAAAATATATATATATATATATATATATATATATATATATATATATATATATATATATATATATATATATATATATATATATATATATATACCATATATATATATATATATATATATATATATATATATATATATATATATATATATATATATATATATATATATATATATATATGAAGGTGAAATCGCACTTCAGTAAGAGCTTGTTCATACAATTTTATCTAACATGTAATTTTTCTATACATGTGGCGCGACATGTTCCGTGGAAACCATTCACCTCATCAGGTGCCAGTACTTAACAAAGTTATTCAAATCCTAACATCACACTTGAGTCCCGCCGTCCAGCACCAATCTGTACAGACCAACCGCTGTCTGCTACGTCTGGCCATAAACGTTGTAAGGGAGAATGATTATGTAGGGTCACGTGGCGGGAGTTGACCTGGGTAGCCGGGTGTGTCTTGGACAACTTTTTTTATGTTTTCGTGTTTTGTCAATTCTCTCCTAATAATTTGGTTGATGCTAGGATGGGTTTTGAAATTGCCTGAGGACAAATTAAAGTTCTTAATATTAACAATTATGACAGATTCAATGACGTTACGTGTGACATAATCAGCAAAGGGGTGTAAGATAATGGAATCTTCAAGATCTATTGGGTGATCATTTTCATAACAAAGTTTAGCGACCGCACTTTTGGGGTCATGCCTGGTCTGATACATGGTCGAAGAAATTCAACCAGAGTAAGTGTAATGAGAATGGAATATAGAAAGAAGGCCTTGATATGAATATCATATTTCAAGAATTAGCTTGCAGGAAGCTGTTTGTGTGAGACTTGGGAATCACCAAAGTCTCACACTAGCAGACAACCTGATTGCTGGCAAATATACGAATACCAAACAAGTATTGGAAAGGGAACTGTGCAGTAGACTTATCATACAGTAGGCCAGAACTAGAGTATGCTTCCCAAGTTTGGTCTCCGCTTCTAAAGAAGCACAAAGAATTAATTGAGAAGGTCCAGAGGAGGGTGAAAAAGATGGTACCAGAATTGAGGAAGTTAATTTACGGAATGAAGTTAGGGGCTCTAAATTTGTTCACTATGGAAAAAAGACGTGTGAGGGGTGACCTGATCCCATGCGATAGAATTTCAAACCAGTTTGATGAAGACAACAGTGAACACTTCTTCGAAAGTTGCAAGGATGCAACAGCCAGAAGCCATGACAGAAGTTTGCAAAAACCTTTTAGAAAAGATGTAAAGAAGGTCTTCACTATATTACAGTAGCGGATGAATGGAATAAACTGAACAATGAAACAATGAATGTGAACAAAATACAGAGGTTTGAAATGTATGATAAAGTTCAAGAAATGGAGCCTCACAAGTGTAGAACTCCATTCTCAGACAGAACAAATAGGTAATTCAAAATAACTCGGAAAAGTCCCAGTGGTCTGTTGTTGTTTAAATTCCTTTGTAATTCTTTGTAATCATCTTATGTAAAGCCTCACCCTTGAATGTAAATAACGCACTCTACAAGCAGTGCACAAGGCGTAAACATCATGAAAAGATTCCGAGTCTCCCTCGTAGTCACAGTAGTGTAAACATCCTTCAGAAGTCACGGTTAGGAAAATGTAATGATAAGCTCTGGCTTCTTGTGTGGTAGGCTATCTAGCCTGGAGGACCACGTGGAGAGCTTGATTGTTTGTGGTTTTGTATGGGGTTTGTGCTCTGGAAACACTTTGCACTAGGGACAGCATATCCCTAAGACGGCATCTGGAAGGGTGTGTGTGCTGAGAAGAATGTGCGGTCGAATGTAATATAAAACAGAAGAATTTTAGAGAGAGAGAGAGAGAGAGAGAGAGAGAGAGAGAGAGAGAGAGAGAGAGAGAGAGAGAGAGAGAGAGAGAGAGAGAGAGAGTATGTGTGTCTTGTGGAAAGACTGAGGCAGAGAGACTGTACGGTAATAAGAATGAGTGTTGGAGAACTTGTTTGGTGGACAAAACGAGTGATACTGAGATGTATGGTGAAGAGATTGTGAGGTTGACTGTAAGGGGAAGAGTATATGAGTTAGTCGGTATGGTGGGGAAAATATGAGGTAGACTGAGTGGTGGAGAGACTGGAAGGCATATTGTATGGTGGAGAGAATATGAAGTAGACAGTATGGTGGAGAGACTGTGAGGTAACTGTATGGTGGGGAGAATATGAGGTAAGTTTTGATGGAGAGAATATAAGGGCTACTCTAGATATCAAGGCTTTTCAAGATAGTTGGATTACTCTATTTAGATATTAGTCCCACTCTAGAAAGTAGGATTGCTCTATTTAGATATCAGTCCTACTCTAGATAGTAGGATTACTCTATTTAGATGTCAGTACTACTCTAGATAGTAGAATTACTCTATTTAGATATTAGTCCAACTCTAGATAGTAGAATTACTCTATTTAGATATTAGTACTACTCTAGATGTTAGGACCGCTTCAAATATTAGGACTACAGTGGGAATTATGGTTATTCTAACTATTAGGGATGCCTTAGATATGAGGGCTTATACAGCTATTAGGGCTACCTTAGATATCAGGTTTACTCTGGATATCAGGGCTACTCTGGATATTGGGCTACTCTAGATATCAGGGCTACTCTAGATACTAGGGCTACTCTAGATATCTGGGCTACTCTAGATATTTGGACTAGCATAGATATTAGGGCTACTCTAGATATCAGGACTACTTTAGGTATCTGGGCTACTCTAGATATTAGGGCTACTCTAGATATCAGGGCTACTCTAGATATCAGGGCTACTCTAGATATTATGGCTATTCTAGATATCAGGGCTACTCTAAATATCAGGCTACTCTAGATATTTGGACTACCCTAGATATTAGGGCTACTCTAAATATCAGGCTACTCTAGATATTTGGACTACCCTAGATATTAGGGCTACTCTAGATATCAGGACTACTTTAGGTATCTGGGCTACTCTAGATATTAGGGCTACTCTAGATATCAGGGCTACTCTAGATATCAGGGCTACTCTAGATATTAGGGCTATTCTAGATATTAGGGCTACTCTAAATATCAGGCTACTCTAGATATCTGGGCTACTCTAGATATTAGGGCTACTCTAAATATCAGGGCTACTCTAGATATCAGGGCTACTTTAGATATCTGGGCTACTCTAGATATTAGGGCTACTCTAGATATCAGGGCTACTCTAGATATCAGGGCTACTCTAGATATTACGACTATTCTAGATATTAGGACTAATCTAGATATCAGGGCTACTCTAGATATCCGGGCTACTGTAGGTATTAGGGCTTCTCTAGATATCAGGGCTACTCTAGATATTTGGGCTACTTTAGATTTAGGGCTACTCTAGATATCTGGGCTACTGTAGATATTAGGGCTACTCTAGATATTTAAGCTACTCTAGATATTTGGGCTACTCTAAATATCAGGGCTACTCTAGATATTTGGGCAACTCTAGATGTTAGGGCTACTGTAGATATTAGGACTACTCCAGATATTAGGGATTCTCTGAATATCTGGGCTACTGTAGATATTAGGGCTACTCTAGATATTAGGACCACTCTAGATATCAGGGCTACTCTAGATATTTGGGCTACTCTAGATGTTAGGGCTATTCTAGATATCAGGGCTACTTTAGATATTTGGGCTACTCTAGATATTAGGGCTACTCTAGATATCTGGGCTACTGTAGATATTAGGGCTACTCTATATATTTGGGCTACTCTAGATATTAGGGCTACTCTAGATATCAGGACTACTCTAGATATTTGGGCTACTCTAGATATTAGGGCTACTCTAGATATTAGGGCTACTCGTGATATTAGGACTACTCTAGATATCTGGGCTACTCTAGATATTAGGGCTACTCTAGATATTAGGGCCACTTTAGATATCAGGGCTACTCTAGATATTTGGGCTACTCTAGATATTAGGGATACTCAAGATATTTGGGCTACTTTAGATATTTGGACTACTTTAGATATTTGGGCTACCCTAGATATTAGGGTTACTCTAGATATCTGGACTACTGTAGATATTAGGGCTACTCTAGATGTTTGGGCTACCCTAGATATCTGGGCTACTGTAGATATTAGGGCTACTTTAGATATCTGGGCTACTGTAGTTATTAGGGCTACTCTGGATTTCTGGGCTACTGTAGATATCAGGGCTATTCTAGATATCTGGGCTACTGTAAATATTAGGGCTACTCTAGATATCTGGGCTACTGTAGATATTAGGGCTACTCTAGATATCTGGGCTAATGTAGATATTAGGGCTACTCTAGATATCTGGGTTACTCTAGATATTAGGGCTACCTTAGGTATTAGAGTTACTTTAAATATTTTTTCTTGTTTCGCTCAGTAAATTGCCAAACTGGATTAGGAGGGTGTTTAAAAAGTCTTTGGATTAACAACATTTGCAGGTAACTTGATCCAGTATTTAATGGTTCCATTAGCAAACTTTCGTCCATGTTATTACTGAATTTTTTAGCCCTGATATCTTTTCCATTCATTTGGAAACTTCATCATTATGTATAAGAAAAGGCCTTCATTATTTACAGTATGATTTGTTTAGAAATTTGAATATACAGAAAGTCGCCACGCAGTTTACATTTACTACGAGCAGGAAAGTGTAATGTCCCAAACGCCCGTTCGTACATCAGGTCTCAAAATATGGAATAAGCCTTGCAGACCTGGACAGCATTATTCAAAGTGCTAGTCTTACTAACACACGGAAATGAGTCCTCCCGGGATTTTGAGTCGATGTTTCTAGCTTTTCAACTTTTCTTTTTTTTCTCTAGCTAGACGGCGTTGACAACTAACTAAGGTCATCTCATGAAACTCAAGCCTAAAACAGGTACCTAAATTGTCGACCAAGGATATGATTAACACCTGGAAGGAATGTGAGCCCACTATATCATGCAGGATTCGAGCCTGTGTGCACGATCTCGGAAGGCCCGTAAATGCGTCACGGCCACCGACGAAAAGCGTTACACCACGCGAGTCCAGGGTCGTTACTATGTGTTACTTATTACACTTTAATTGTTACTGTGTGCTGCTTAGTACACATCTAATTGTTATTGTGTGCTGCTTAGTACACATCTAATTGTTATTGTGTGCTGCTTAGTACACCTCTGATTGTTACTGTGCACTGCTCAGGACACTTCTGATTGTTACTTTAAACGTCTCCAACGTAAATGAAAATTATGGATATCAGAACATTTTATATTCAAGTTCAATATCTCCCTGATCTCCGTTATGCCTGATGACTTTACATATAGATGTTGATTCCAATTTGCCACTAGGCTGATCCCTCTGCTAATTTTTCAAGATTTTTTTTTTCTTTCTCAGTCGATTAATTTCATCTCTACCTCCCTAGTTTTGTTTCATCTTGGATTGTATAAAGGCCCAGTTCTATATCGTTTAATCTAACCATAAAACGAAGAGGGGGGCCACTTATCACGTTCTGTTAGTCACAGGCTTGACCATCTAAAACTGCATCCATGGCTGTATGACCCCAGTTTCTTATGGGAAGGCCAAGGGAAAATTTACCCGGATTTTAAGTTGCAATAGAAAGCATCCGAATTTTGGATTATAATGTTACCCAGTTTTGCCATATATAGTGTAGTGATATGTAACAAACATGATGTTTATCCTGGGCATGCTAAAATATTGGGGGAAGGGGATGTTGACAAAAAGTTTCCAGGGGGGTAAGACCCTTCGTCTTCACCCCCTTCTTTTGGTTGCGGGGCATGGGAGGGGGAGGGGAGGGGGGGGAGTTCCCAATGAGGTCCGAACCCCACTCTCAGCCCATTTGGCTTTGAACTTGACCGGATCGGAGAAAACGACAGTGTCTATGACTGCCGAGAGTTGGAAGAGAACGAGGCGGGGTAAATACCACACAGAACTTCCACATAACAGCTTGAGGCTAACCACTGTAAACGGACTTTAAGCTCTATAGCCTATTTCACCAAATGATTTGGGAACGATCTGCGATTCGACTTAGAAATTATATCCTCAACTGCCACATTACTTCGCGTCTAAATAATCCATCACTGATGCCCGGTCTCTTACAGCAAAACTGCTGACATTCAACTGCTCCAGAAATACTTTCTTCTCATGACCAGGTGCATAAGCACCAATAATCACACATCTCTCGCAATCCACTTCCAGTTTTACCCTCATCAATCTAGAATTTACTTTCTTACCCTTTATCTTACACTTCCACAACTCCTGCTTCAAGAGTAGTGTTACTCCTTCCTTAGCTCTTGTCCTCTCACCAGCCCCTGACTTTACTCCCAAGACATTTCCAAGCCGTTCGTCCCCTTTACCCTCAAGCTTCGTTCCACTCAGAAGCAGATCATCATGGTTTCTTTCCTCAAGCATACCACCTATCTCTCCTTTCTTCTCATCTTGGTTACATCCACACACATTCAGACAACCCGATCTGAGCCTTCGAGGAGGATGAGCACTCTCCGCTTGATTCCTTCTTCTGTTTCCTCTTTTAGAAATTCTTATCGACCAACCTCTTGGAGAGGAAGAACAATAGGGTTGACTGCGGACCGAATTCCACATCCAGGATTTGAACCTATGAGCTCGACCTCGGCGGCCCGTGAATGACATAGACGACATAGATCCCTGAAGACCCATTTCTTGCCTATCTGATGTATCCATTATAGGTAGAAGGCAATGAAGATCCACTTCCAACCCATCCGGTTCACCTATTGTAGGTTCAAGCTCCTGAAGATCCATTTCCTGCCCATCAGGTGAATCCATTATAGGTAGCAGGTCCTGAAGATTCACCTCCTGCTCATCAGGTGCATCCATCGTAGGTAGCCGATCCCGAAGATCCATTTCCTGCCCATCTGATGCATTAATTGAAGGTAGCAGGTCCCAGAGATCCACTTATTGTCCACCAGGTGCATTAGCCGTAGGTAGCCGTTCCTGAAGATCGACTTCGTGCCCAACAAATGCACCCATTGTAGGTATCAGTCCCTGAAAAACACCTCTCTGCATATCAGAAGCATCCACTATATAGGTATCAGACCCTGAAGATCCACTTACTACCCATGAGATCAATTAACTGTAGGTAGCAGGTCACAAAGATTCACTTCCTGCCCATCCCATGCATCCACTGTGGATAGCAAGACCTAAAGATCCACTTTCTGCCCGTTAGATGCATCCATTGTAGGTAACAGATCCTAGGAAATCTACTTCCTGCCTACCAGGTGCATCCTTCGTAGACAGCAGACCCAGAAGATCCACTCCCTGTCCATCAGGTATATCCACTCAACCACAAAACAATTGACATCACCATATCCATCATATACACCACACCACCCATTCTCTCCATGTAGAAGCGTTCGATAAAGTGCCGCACAAGAAACTATTAGTATTTTGAGCAAGACAACATAGCTCAAGAGTCGTACTCTGTACGTGATTCACAGACTGGTTCACGAACTGAGAGCAACAGGCTGTCACAGGCGTAAGGACCAGGGGGAAATATGTCCCCAAATCCAGGGAAACCTGAATCGCCCTGGCAAATCATTTCCACTGATTCGAGTAAAATAGGACAACAATAATTCTATCTCGACCCTTTAACGGTGTTGGAATTATTCTAAATTGAATTTCATCTTTTGTCCAAGGCGAAAAATGAGATAGCTAAACCCTTGACTGCTTAAATCATTTGTTACAGGAAAAGTTCTAATGTGACGTACTTTTCCAAAAAAACGTTACAAATTACTGCCCAGAAATTATCTTCGGATCAGCTTGCGTCTGTAGTTAATAAAGTTATAGAAATCATCATTGATGATTAGATTGTAAACCATTTAGAGGACCACCACTTAATAAATAACTTCCAGTATGGTTTCCGACTAAATCGTTCATGTCTGACAAATCTGCTTGATACTTTTAATGATATAATCAACATGCATGATGAAAGTAAAGCTGCTAATGTCATCTATTTATATTTTCAAAAACATTAGATGAAGTTCCACATCAAAGGTTACTAACTAGTTAAGTTACATGGTATAGATGGGACTGTACATCGATGGTTAGATTTGGGTTGTAAACAGAGTTGTGATTAATGATCAAACTTCAGAATGGTTAAACGTAACAAGTAGTGTACGACAAGGATTTGTCTTGGTACCAATTCTCTTTCTCATATATATCAATGATGTTGATAATGGGCACATTGCAAGATATTGAAATTCACAGACGATGCAAGTTGGGAAACAAATTTACAAATTTACAGCTTCAAACAGACATAGACAAACTGATGGAATGGGTGGGCTCAGAGGTGGCATATGAATTGTAAAATCGATAAGTGCAAAGTAGTAAATATGAAAAGGCAAGCTACAGCAAGAATTCTGTTGCATTGCAAAAGGTAAATGAGGAAACAGACTTGAATGTATTAATCCCTGGTGATATAAACCCGAGCAAACGGCGTACAGAGGCAATTAATAATGAATGAACAAAATTCTTGGATTTATAGGTGGGGCTGTCGAGCTGAGGTCCAGGGAAATGATTCTTACTCTACACGTCACTCGTGCGTTCTCATCTCGATTATTATGTTAGCTTCTGATCATCCTACTCGAGGAAAGACAGAAAGAATGGAGAGAGTACAGAGACGGGCTAATGAGATGATTCCCGGACTGAGAAACAAATCCTATGAGAGCAGATTAATTTATCTAAATCTATTTAATCTAGAGAAGAGAGGGTTAAGAGGAAGTCTAATACAGACATTCATTATAATCAAAGGCTTCAATTATCTCGATATAACAAATCGCATAGTGATAGATTCGTCTGGCTTCATACGTAGTAATGGTTACTCGTGGGTAAAACGCTTTAACTCGAATAAGGCAAAATACTTTTCTTCAACAGGATTGTTAACATATTAAACGATTCAACAATTAGACTAGATGAACGTATTACCAGAGATGCGTTTTAGAATATACTTGATAGATATTTCGCCTCAGATCCAAGACTGACATTATTTGCGCCTCCTTAGCTACATAAAAAGAATATAACTTTTTTATATTTCTAATATGTACTTATTTCTAATCTTAATGTAAACACTAATCTATGATATTCATGTCTCTACCACTATCACTTAAGCGTCAAAAGGACCAAGTGGTCTGTTGTTGTTTGTATTCCCTTCTATAGTTGTTCAATCAATTGATGGATAGGTTGGTGAGGGAGGTAAATACAAAGGTCTTGGAGAAAGGGGCGAGTATATAGTCAATAGGGGATGAATCAGTTGTTATTTGCTGATGACGCAGTACTGCTAACAAATTTAGGTGAGAAACTGCAGAAATTAGTGGCTGAGCTTGAAAAAGTGTGTGGGAGGGATAACTGAAAGTAAAGTGAATAAAAGCAATGTTATTAAGTTTAGCAGGACAGAGGACCAGTTGCGGTGGAAGTATGGATGGAGAAAATTAGAAGTGAAGTGTTTATGACGTGAGAGTGGACATGGCAGCGAGTGGAACAAGGAAGCGCAAATGAGTCCTAGGATGAGTGAAGGGAGCGAAGGTTTTTGAGGGCACTGAAGAAAGAGAGACTGTTAACTTAGAGTGCGAAAATGGGCATGTTTGAAGGTTATAGTAGTCCCAAAGACTTTATATGGATGCGAGGCGTGGGCATAGTATAGATGAGGCTGTACTGAGGAGGGTGGATGTGTTGTAAATGAAATATTTGAGGGCAATATGTGGTGTGAGGTGATTTGATCGAGTAAGTGACATAAGGGTAAGAGAGAGATGTAGTTATTAGAAAAGTGTGGTTGAGGGACCTGAGGAGGGTGTGCTGAAATGATCTGGGCATTTAGACATTTGGGGATGTCAAAATTGGAGGGGAAAAGAAGGTGAAGAACAAATTGCAAATGGAGGGGAGTTAAAAAAAAAATTGAGCGATCGGGACCTGAGCATGCAAGAGGGTGAATGGTGTGCACGGAACAGATGAAACGGAACAACGTGGTTTACAGTGGGGAACGTGCTATCAATGGATTGAACCAGGGCATGTGAAGCGGCCGGAAGAAACCATGGAAAGGTCTGTGTGGCCTGCTGTGGGTAGGGAGCTGTAGTTTCGGTGCCGGTGCATTACACATGGCAGATAGAGAATGGATGTGAGCAAGTGCGTTCTTTTCTTCGTCTGTTCCTGGCGCTACCTCGCTAACGTGGGAAACAGCGGGCAAGTGAAGTTGATGTGGAAGTCAGTGGTCTTGGTTTGTTTGATGGTGACATTGTGGACGTTGATCCAGTTCTGTAGGTTGTTATGGGTGTCCTGAAAAGCTTTTAAGTCAGGAAAGCCATTGTCATTGCTCATATATAGTACCTCTATTGCCAATGAGAAGGAGAGTTCAGGTAGTAATGTCCTCCCCCCCCCCCCCACAAGACCCCTGTAGACTCAAGGTATAATCCTTTGACGACACTTTCTTGTGTGACTCTGTTGCTAGCGAGAGGGAGGACTCAGGTGGTACTGTATTGGTCTCCTCCAGTACCCCAGCTACCTCAAGGAATATCCCTCCCCATCCTTGGAACAACCCATTAAACAGTAGGCTGTTGACAGCAGCCGCCGGGGATGATCTTACTCTCCGTCTTATGAGAACGGGTCTACCGGGCTAGTGCTGCCATCTTAAAAGCACCAAACCTACTCAAACTTCGCATATTTTTCTTCACTTAAGCTCTGTTGTCATATCATGTCTGCACAATCTCGTTTAGATGTCCTCATGATAGAGTTCCACAAGCCTATGGCTCCTGTTTCCGGGCAACATGAGGTGCTAAGAATCCCCGGGTTCACGCTTAACTCTACTGCTAATGAGAGAAAGGGCTCAAGTAGTAGGAGTACCGGCCCCTCCCACGACCTTACCCTCTCTGGTAGACCTGCCTCTTTTTCTATTCACTATACCAACTTTCGTGGTCTTTCTAGTGTCCTCTCTTCTGTTGAACACCATTTGTCAAGCACCTCTCCAAATATCTTACTTCTCTCTGAGACACAATGTCTAATGATGTTCAGAGGTGGTGTCTGAGCTTATTCCAACATTAAACACACCTGTTATGCGCCTCGAGGATCTTTAATGTTATGTGGCTCAAAGTCTGTCACCCAACTATCAAACTTCTCCTTTGTTTCACCTATAGCTCTCCTAATTCTTCAAGTTTTATACCTTTCTTCGACTTTCTAAACTCCTTCCATGAGGCCGTGGTTTCCTTCCACCCACAACGTTCACTAAAGGAAATGATTGAATTCCCTTGCTCCTTTAAGTCTCAATAATCTAGAGCAATTTATCTATCTCACTCATATTTCTGACCCCTATGGCCACTCTCCTAATTTTCTGGATCTGCTTTTCACTTCTTATCCTTCACGCCGTTTCTGCACAATCTAGCCCCCAGCTAGTTCATCTTAATTCATTTTCATCTATGTATCTATTTTAATGGTACCTTCCCCCATCAGCAGTTCCTTGTAAACGTAAACATAGGCATCTCAACAAAGGTGAGAGGAATAACTACTCACGAACATGTAAATTAGCTGACTGGAGATTACCTTAACTCCACCATTAGAAAGTTACTTGAAATACAGAATATGGCATAGACTAGACGACAAGTTTCACAAATGTTTTGACAGTTTCCGGACTGTTTCTTCTAAAACACTGTTGCTACAAGATGATAATTAATTATTCATTCCTTTACTTTAAAATGATATTCAATAAGTGATTTTTTAGTCAATTACTACATCTACGAAAAATCGTTTATGTAAACTAACTTATTTGACCCAGCGACTCATAAAGTTCAAGATGTATACAATATATTATAGCACAGATAAAAAGATATGACGGTAATATAAATACCCTTTACTAATATATAGTATGCTTGTTTCATATACGATGCTCTTTTTGTATAAGTCTCAACCAATCCAATCCTCTCAAACACATGTTTTCTCCATACCTATGATACCGTCTGCTACAGTGTTTATCCTGGAGTAAAGGAAGAATGTTTTCACTCGGTTGTAGAATTGTTGTACCTCGGTGAGCTTCCCTGAATTGTGTCATTTTATAAGCTCTTAATCTTGTAGAGAATTGAGTGCAGGGTCGTTAAGAGGTTGAAGCCACAAGAACTAGATGTGAGAAGTTGGTAACGCGTCAGATTTTGTCAATTATGACTTTCGGTGTTGACGTAACATTGGAAGTAGCTAATGTAAATTGTGAGAAGTTACTAGTACCTTGAATAATTACTAATCTTATTGATTGACCTTGATATCCTGTATATTAATATGAATAGTAAGTGTTGGTTGTAAACTGTCATGTATGTCAAAGATGCTAGTGGAAGCCGGCGTTACTGTAATCAAAAGAACCTAACATTATTGAATTAATAATGCAACCCCAGGACCTATTTTACGAAGCTTATGCTTCTTTAAAAACTGTGCTCCAGTCAGTGAGAAGGAAATGATAGACTCTTTTTGGATCGAAAAGCTCCTCGACGAAACTACCCCTTTTCGTCCACTAGCGATTTATACAGCTTTACGGTGTAAAGACTCGCAGTCAAAGTCGGGTAATACCGCTAATATATATATATATATATATATATATATATATATATATATATATATATATATATATATATATATATATAAACCTTGGGTTCCCCTTTTACGGAGCCCCTAGGATGAGCTTCACCCAGAACTGATGTGGATTCCTATGGAGTGAAAAGAGTTACTTGTCGAATTTAGCTCCGCGTCACTGATGAACAAGTTTTGGCTGAATGTGACGTGCAGAGCTTGTGTAGTGTTTAGAGAATAGAATAATAGGTGTAGAACATGATTTGGTTCATCGTATTTTGTTGAACGATGTTAAGGAGATAACAATTGGTCATCTTGGAAAGTGTGGAACATTTTGTCATCTCGGAAAGTGTGGGTTTAATTAAAGCAAAAGTAGGTAATACACTTGTAAAATCCCAACAAATTTAGAAAAACTTTGCCTGACCGGAAACGGTATTGAAAATATATCAATATTTGTTAACTGTTTAGGGTGGCAGTGTCATCTGTTTGTTTACATCGAGTGCCATGTTGGCCTGGATTTTAATTTTGATTGGTATATTTAGACTAGAATATTGAACTGTAAAGTATATCTTGACGTCATTAAGTGATTTTTCTTTTTAGATTCTGTTGAGTTTTTAGAAGTGTGTTACCAACTTCTACTGTAACTCTTTAGTTACCCTGATACACTACTATCTCCGTATTTGATGTCATTTATAATGGAAGTTAAAATAGATCAGTCCTCTGCAAATATTTCTATGATTACAACAGATTATATGAAGCACTTATAACTCAAGGAGCCATTTCTTAAAGCTAATAGTGATGCTCAGCTTAACTGATTATTTTTTTTTCATTCTAGTTTGCCATTTTCCATGTAGTGAGGTAGCATTAGGAACAGAGAAAGAACAGCCTAATATGCTCACAACCACTCTCTGGTTGTCATTTACATAGCACTGTAATGAATGTCTCTTATCTGCAGCCAAGCTCCTTTGACCTTTCTGTGGTTTCCTCTGATCACTTCATATACCCTTGTTCACCCCATTGTATATCACATTGCTCCTGTTCACTCTGTCCCATGCAAGCCTCACACCATCATGCAGTCTCATTGCCCAGATCACTCAAAACATCTTTCACCCTATTCTTTGACCCTTCCACTTCTGACACATGTACTCAGTCATCATTTTCATATGTGGCCAAACTAATTTAGCATGTCATCTCCAGCTTTTTCAACTATACTCTTCTTGCTACCATACCTTTCTGTTACCCTCTCATTTCTTACTCATTCAACCCTCTGCATACCACATATTGTCTTCGAGCATTTCATTTTCAATACATCCACTCTTCCATTTTATGTGTGGCCCACAATTAGCATCCATACTACAGTGCTGGTACTACTGTACCATGAAGCATACCTATTTCCACAGAAATATTCAGTCATTTTTAGCCTCAGACAGACATGAATGCAACTTACACCCTCCAGTTACCTTGACTGGATGCTCACTCCCTCCATACAAAACACCAACCATTCTGGGCATCTCTTACAATGCACTCATGACATTCATTTCCCTTTTCAAAATTGTCAACACAGAAGCAATGCACAAACTAAATGCCCTCCTGACAATAACGTAGCATCTTTTACAAACAGTTCATCCACTTCACCCTAAGGTGTGCTTTACCAGCATCTTTTACAAACTTCATCCACTCCACCCTAAACAGTGCCTCACTGTCCTGGTTGTCACCTTTTCGAAAGCAAATGTAACAAACCTGCAAACCACAATAAACAAAGCACTTGGAATAATCATTGATTGCCTAGTATCCACAAGTACTCATTTCCTAAACAATGATAGAAAGATCCTTTTAATACAGACCCACTTCATCATGCTTGGTATTTAGTTTTCAGAAGCGTTAGACCTCTCCAACAGTCCAAAATGTTTTATAACTAACCACCATCCACAAGTAGAATAAAAAGCCTACCCCTGCCTCATGTAAACATCCTCTTCTCACAAATCCCCAAACCCCAGCAAACATGACTGACAAGATTTACATATTTTCTGAATTGACTTGAAAAGCATGAAGCAATCATCCTCCAACTCTGTCATAAACACTACTCCTTAGACACATCCATATATTACGATCCCCTGACAAATATGAGTGGCAGTTTTCCATTTATGCTCCGGACATTACTCATCCCTCCATTACTACAAACAACAATTCAACACATCCCATGACCATTAATACTCATGAAGTAACTACCAAACCGAATATGTAAAATACTGGTTATTTGTCCTGCACAATTCCCACAAAGACACACATCATCACAACACTTTGTCACCTTCGGGCATATCACTGGATGTGGCCAGCCTCCTAAGTGATTTGGCTGATTCGGGTGAGAACTTGCAGAAGTTGGTGACTGAGTTTGGTAAAGTATGTGAAAAAAGAAAGGTGAGAGTAAATGTGATTAAGAGCAAGGTTATTAGGTACAGTAGGGTTGAGGGACAAGTCAATTAGGAGGTAAGTTTTAATGGAGAAAAACTGGAGGATGTTAAGTGTTTTAGATATCTGGGAATGGATTTGACAGCAGAAGTGAGTCATAGGGTGGGGGAGGGGGCGAAAGTTCTGGGAGTGTTGAAAAATGTGTGGAAGGTGAGAGCATTATCTGGGAAAGCAAAAATGGTATGTTTGAAGGAATAGTGGTTCCAACAATGTTATATGGTTGCGAGGCATGGGCTATAGATAGAGATGTGCGAAGGAGGGTGAATGTGCTGGAAATGAGATGTTTGAGGACAATATGTGGTGTGAGGTGGTTTGATCGAGTAAGTAATGAAAGGGTAAGAGATGTGTGGTAATAAAAAGAGTGTGGTTGCGAGAGCAGAAGAGGGTGTTTTGAAATGGTTCGATCACATGGAGAGAATGAGCGAGGAAAGATTGACAAAGAGGATATATGTGTTAGAGGTGGAGGGAATGAGGAGAAGAGGGAGACCAAATTGGAGATGGAAAGATGGAGTGAAAAAGATTTTGAGTGATCGGGGCCTGAACATGCAGGGGGGTGAAAGGCGTGCAAGGAATATATATATATATATATATATATATATATATATATATATATATTTTTTTTTTTTATACTTTGTCACTGTCTCCCGCGTTTGCGAGGTAGCGCAAGGAAACAGACGAAAGAAATGGCCCAACCCCCCCCCCATACACATGTATATACATACGTCCACACACGCAAATATACATACCTATACAGCTTTCCATGGTTTACCCCAGACGCCTCACATGCCTTGATTCAATCCACTGACAGCACGTCAACCCCGGTACACCACATCGCTCCAATTCACTCTATTCCTTGCCCTCCTTTCACCCTCCTGCATGTTCAGGCCCCGATCACACAAAATCTTTTTCACTCCATCCCTCCACCTCCAATTTGGTCTCCCTCTTCTCCTTGTTCCCTCCACCTCCGATACATATATCCTCTTGGTCAATCTTTCCTCACTCATTCTCTCCATGTGCCCAAACCACTTCAAAAAACCCTCTTCTGCTCTCTCAACCATGCTCTTTTTATTTCCACACATCTCTCTTACCCTTACGTTACTCACTCGATCAAACCACCTCACACCACACATTGTCCTCAAACATCTCATTTCCAGCACATCCATCCTCCTGCGCACAACTCAATCCATAGCCCACGCCTCGCAACCATACAACATTGTTGGAACCACTATTCCTTCAAACATACCCATTTTTGCTTTCCGAGATAATGTTCTCGACTTCCACACATTCTTCAAGGCCCCCAGAATTTTCGCCCCCTCCCCCACCCTATGATCCACTTCCGCTTCCATGGTTCCATCCGCTGCCAGATCCACTCCCAGATATCTAAAACACTTCACTTCCTCCAGTTTTTCTCCATTCAAACTCACCTCCCAATTGACTTGACCCTCATCCCTACTGTACCTAATAACCTTGCTCTTATTCACATTTACTCTTAACTTTCTTCTTCCACACACTTTACCAAGCTCAGTCACCAGCTTCTGCAGTTTCTCACATGAATCAGCCACCAGCACTGTATCATCAGCGAACAACAACTGACTCACTTCCCAAGCTCTCTCATCCCCAACAGACTTCATACTTGCCCCTCTTTCCAAAACTCTTATATTTACCTCCCTAACAACCCCATCCATAAACAAATTAAACAACCATGGAGACATCACACACCCCTGCCGCAAACCTACATTCACTGAGAACCAATCACTTTCCTCGCTTCCTACACGTACACATGCCTTACATCCTCGATAAAAACTTTTCACTGCTTCTAACAACTTTCCTCCCACACCATATATTCTTAATACCTTCCACAGAGCATCTCTATCAACTCTATCATATGCCTTCTCCAGATCCATAAATGCTACATACAAATCCATATATATTTTTTTTTTTTTTTTTTTTTTTTTTTTTATACTTTGTCGCTGTCTCCCGCGTTTGCGAGGTAGCGCAAGGAAACAGACGAAAGAAATGACCCAACCCCCCCCATACACATGTACATACACACGTCCACACACGCAAATATACATACCTACACAGCTTTCCATGGTTTACCCCAGACGCTTCACATGCCTTGATTCAATCCACTGACAGCACGTCAACCCCTGTATACCACATCGCTCCAATTCACTCTATTCCTTGCCCTCCTTTCACCCTCCTGCATGTTCAGGCCCCGATCACACAAAATCCTTTTCACTCCATCTTTCCACCTCCAATTTGGTCTCCCTCTTCTCCTCGTTCCCTCCACCTCCGACACATATATCCTCTTGGTCAATCTTTCCTCACTCATTCTCTCCATGTGCCCAAACCATTTCAAAACACCCTCTTCTGCTCTCTCAACCACGCTCTTTTTATTTCCACACATCTCTCTTACCCTTACGTTACTTACTCGATCAAACCACCTCACACCACACATTGTCCTCAAACATCTCATTTCCAGCACATCCATCCTCCTGCGCACAACTCTATCCATAGCCCACGCCTCGCAACCATACAACATTGTTGGAACTACTATTCCTTCAAACATACCCATTTTTGCTTTCCGGGATAATGTTCTCGACTTCCACACATTTTTCAAGGCTCCCAAAATTTTCGCCCCCTCCCCCACCCTATGATCCACTTCCGCTTCCATGGTTCCATCCGCTGACAGATCCACCCCCAAATATCTAAAGCACTTCACTTCCTCCAGTTTTTCACCATTCAAACTCACCTCCCAATTGACTTGACCCTCAACCCTACTGTACCTAATAACCTTGCTCTTATTCACATTTACTCTTAACTTTCTTCTTCCACACACTTTACCAAACTCCGTCACCAGCTTCTGCAGTTTCTCACATGAATCCGCCACCAGCGCTGTATCATCAGCGAACAACAACTGACTCACTTCCCAAGCTCTCTCATCCCCAACAGACTTCATACTTGCCCCTCTTTCCAAAACTCTTGCATTTACCTCCCTAACAACCCCATCCATAAACAAATTAAACAACCATGGAGACATCACACACCCCTGCCGCAAACCTACATTCACTGAGAACCAATCACTTTCCTCTCTTCCCACACGTACACATGCCTTACATCCTCGATAAAAACTTTTCACTGCTTCCAACAACTTGCCTCCCACACCATACATTCTTAATACCTTCCACAGAGCATCTCTATCAACTCTATCATATGCCTTCTCCAGATCCATAAATGCTACATACAAATCCATTTGCTTTTCTAAGTATTTCTCACATACATTCTTCAAAGCAAACACCTGATCCACACATCCTCTACCACTTCTGAAACCACACTGCTCTTCCCCAATCTGATGCTCTGTACATGCCTTCACCCTCTCAATCAATACCCTCCCATATAATTTACCAGGAATACTCAACAAACTTATACCTCTGTAATTTGAGCACTCACTCTTATCCCCTTTGCCTTTGTACAATGGCACTATGCAAGCATTCCGCCAATCCTCAGGCACCTCACCATGAGTCATACATACATTAAATAACCTTACCAACCAGTCAACAATACAGTCACCCCCTTTTTTAATAAATTCCACTGCAATACCATCCAAACCTGCTGCCTTGCCGGCTTTCATCTTCCGCAAAGCTTTTACTACCTCTTCTCTGTTTACCAAATCATTTTCCCTAACCCTCTCACTTTGCACACCACCTCGACCCAAACACCCTATATCTGCCACTCTGTCATCAGACACATTCAACAAACCTTCAAAATACTCATTCCATCTCCTTCTCACATCACCACTACTTGTTATCACCTCCCCATTTACGCCCTTCACTGAAGTTCCCATTTGCTCCCTTGTCTTACGCACCCTATTTACCTCCTTCCAGAACATCTTTTTATTCTCCCTAAAATTTACTGATAGTCTCTCACCCCAACTCTCATTTGCCCTTTTTTTCACCTCTTGCACCTTTCTCTTGACCTCCTGTCTCTTTCTTTTATACTTCTCCCACTCAATTGCATTTTTTCCCTGCAAAAATCGTCCAAATGCCTCTCTCTTCTCTTTCACTAATACTCTTACTTCTTCATCCCACCACTCACTACCCTTTCTAAACAGCCCACCTCCCACTCTTCTCATGCCACAAGCATCTTTTGCGCAATCCATCACTGATCACAAATCCATATATATATATATATATATATATATATATATATATATATGTGAGTCAGTTGTTGTTCGCTGATGGCTGGTGGCTGATTCATGTGAGAAACTGCAGAAGCTGGTGACTGAGTTTGGTAAAGTGTGTGGAAGAAGAAAGTTAAGAGTAAATGTGAATAAGAGCAAGGTTATTAGGTACAGTAGGGTTGAGGGTCAAGTCAATTGGGAGGTGAGTTTGAACGGAGAAAAACTGGAGGAAGTGAAGTGTTTTAGATATCTGGGAGTGGATCTGGCAGCGGATGGAACCATGGAAGCGGAAGTGGATCATAGGGTGGGGGAGGGGGCGAAAATTCTGGGGGCCTTGAAGAATGTGTGGAAGTCGAGAACATTATCTCGGAAAGCAAAAATGGGTATGTTTGAAGGAATAGTGGTTCCAACAATGTTGTATGGTTGCGAGGCGTGGGCTATGGATAGAGTTGTGCGCAGGAGGATGGATGTGCTGGAAATGAGATGTTTGAGGACAATGTGTGGTGTGAGGTGGTTTGATCGAGTGAGTAACGTAAGGGTAAGAGAGATGTGCGGAAATAAAAAGAGCGTGGTTGAGAGAGCAGAAGAGGGTGTTTTGAAGTGGTTTGAGCACATGGAGAGAATGAGTGAGGAAAGATTGACCAAGAGGATATATGTGTCGGAGGTGGAGGGAGCAAGGAGAAGAGGGAGACCAAATTGGAGGTGGAAAGATGGAGTGAAAAAGATTTTGTGTGATCGGGGCCTGAACATGCAGGAGGGTGAAAGGAGGGCAAGGAATAGAGTGAATTGGAGCGATGTGGTATACCAGGGTTGACGTGCTGTCAGTGGATTGAATCAAGGCATGTGAAGCGTCTGGGGTAAACCATGGAAAGCTTTTACTACCTCTTCTCTGTTTACCAAATCATTTTCCCTAACCCTCTCACTTTGCACACCACCTCGACCAAAACACCCTATATCTGCCACTCTGTCATCAGACACATATATATAAACACACAGACATATCCATATATACACATGTACATAATTCATACTGTCTGCCTTTATTCATTTCCATTTATTCCTTGCATGCCTTACACCCTCCTGCATGTTTAGGCCCCAATCACTCAAAATCTTTTTCACTTCATCTTTCCACCTCCAATTTGGTCTCCCACTTCTCCTCTTTCCCTCCACCTCTGATACATATATCTTCTTGGTCAACCTTTCCCACTCATTCTCTCAATGTGACCAAACCATTTCAAAACATCCTCTTTTGCTCTCTCAACCACACTCTTTTTATTACCACACATCTCTCTTACCCTATTATTACTTACTCGATCAAACCACCTCACACCACATATTGTCCTCAAACATCTCATTTCCAGCACATCCACCCTCCTTTGCACAACTCTATCTATAGCCCACTCCTCGCAACCATATAACATTGTTGGAACCACTATTCCTTCAAACATACCCAGTTTTGCTTTCTGAGATAATGTTCTCGACTTCCACACATTCTTCAACGCTCCCAGAACTTTCGCCCCCTCCCCCACCCTATGATTCACTTCCGCTTCCATGGTTCCATCCGCTGTCAAATCCACTCCCAGATATCTAAAACACTTCACTTCCTCTAGTTTTTCTCCATTCAAACTTACCTCCCAATTGACTTGTCCCTCAACCCTACTGTACCTAATAACCTTGCTCTTATTCACATCTACTCTCAGCTTTCTTCTTTCATACACTTTACCAAACTCAGTCACCAGCTTCTGCAGTTTCTCACACGAATCAGCTACCAGTGCTGTATCATCAGCGAACAAAAACTGACTCACTTCCAAAGCTCTCTAATCCACAACAGACTGCATACTTGCTCCTCTTTCCAAAACTCTTGCATTCACCTCCCTAACAACTCCATCCATAAACAAATTAAACAACCATAGAGACATCACACACCCCTGCCACAAACCTACATCCACTGAGAACCAATCACTTTCCTATCCTCCTACACGTACACATCCCTTACATCCTCGATAAAAACTTTTCACTGCTTCTAACAACTTGCCTCCCACACCATATATTCTTAATACCTTCCACAGAGCTTCTCTATCAACTCTTATCATATTCCTTCTCCAGATCCATAAATGCAGCATAGAAATCCATTTGCTTTTCTAAGTATTTCTCACATACATTCTTCAAAGCAAACACCTGATCCACACATCCTCTACCACTTCTGAAACCACACTGCTCTTCCCAAATCTGATGCTCTGTACATGCCTTCACCCTCTCAGTCAATACCCTCCCATATAATTTCATAGGAATACTCTACATACTTATAACTCTGTAATTTGAGCACTCACTTTTATCCCCTTTGCCTTTGTACAATGGCACTATGCAAGCATTCCGCCAATCCTCAGGCACCTCACCATGAGTCATACATACATTGAAATAACCTTACCAACCACTGAACAATACAGTCACCCCCTTTTTTAATAAATTCCACTGCAGTACCATCCAAACCCGCCGCCTTGCCGGCTTTCATCTTCCGCAAAGCTTTTACTACCTCTTTGTTTACCAAATCATTCTCCCTAACCCTCTCACTTTGCACACCACCTCGACCAAAACACCCTATATCTGCCACTCCATCATCAAACACATTCAACAAACCTTCAAAGTACTCACTCCATCTCCTCACATCACCACTCATTGTTATCACCTCCCCATTAGCCCCCTTCACTGAAGTTCCCATTTGTTCCCTTGTCTTACGCACTTTATTTACCTCCTTCCAAAACATCTTTTTTATTCTCCCTAAAATTTAATGATACTCTCTCACCCCAACTCTCATTTGCCCTCTTTTTCACCTCTTGCACCTTTCTCTTGACCTCCTGCCTCTTTCTTTTATACATCTCCTAGTCATTTGCATCATTTTGCTGCAAAAATCGTCCAAATGCCTCGCTCTTCTCTTTCACTAATAATCTTACTTCTTCATCCCACCACTCACTACCCTTTCTAATCTGCCCACCTCCCACGCTTCTCATGCCACAAGCATCTTTTGCGCAAGCCATCACTGCTTCCCTAAATACATCCCATTCCTCCCCCACTCCCCTTATGTCCTTTGTTCTCACCTTTTTCCATTCTGTACTCAGTCTCTCCTGGTACTTCCTTACACAAGTCTCCTTCCCAAGCTCACTTACTCTCACCACTCTCTTCACCCCAACATTCACTCTTCTTTTCTGAAAACCTCTACAAATCTTCACCCTCGCCTCTTTAAGATAATGATCAGACATCCCTCCAGTTGCACCTCTCAGCACATTAACATCCAAAAGTCTCTCTTCCGCACGCATATCAATTAACAAGTAATCCAATAACGCTCTCTAGCCATCTCTTCTACTTGCATATGTATAATTCAATTGTATATGTATAAGTCAATTGGGAGGTAAGTTTGAATGGAGAAAAACTGGAGGAAGTAAAGTGTTTTAGATATCTGGGAGTGGATCTGGCAGTGGATGGAACCATGGAAGCGGAAGTGAATCATAGGGCGGGAGACAGCGACAAAGCAAAATAAATAAATAAATGAATCTCTTTTTAAACCAGGTATTCCCAATCACCAGTCCTTTTTCAGCACATAAATCTACAAGCTCTTCACCATTTCTGTTTACAACACTGAACACCCCATTTACACCAATTATTCCCTCAACTGCCACATTACTCACTTTTGCATTCAAATCACCCATCACTATAACCCGGTCTCGTGCATTCACTCATCTGCTTCCAAAACACTTGCCTCTCATGGTCTTTCTTCTTATGCCCAGGTGCAAATGCATCAATAATCACCCATCTCTTTCCATCCACTTTCAGTTTTACCCATATCAATGTAGAGTTTACTTTCTTACACTCTATCACATACTCCCACCACTCCTGTTTCAGTAGTGCTACTCCTTCCCTTGCTCTTGTCCTCTCACTAACCCCTGACTTTACTCCCAAGACATTCCCAAACCACTCTTCCCCTTTACCCTTGAGCTTCGTTTCACTCAGAGCCAAAACATCCAGGTTCCTTTCCTCAAACATACTACCTATCTCTCCTTTTTTCTCATCTTGGTTACATCCACACTCAATTAGACACCCCAGTCTGAGCCTTCGAGGAGGATGAACACTCCCCGCGTGACTCCTTCTGTTTCACGCTTTAGAAAGCTAAAATACAAGGAGGGGAGGGTTTCCAGCCCCCCACTCCCGTCCCCTTTAGTCGCCTTCTACGACACGTGAGGAATGCGTGGGAAGTATTCTTTCTCCCCTATCCCCAGGGATTGGTTGGGAAGGTTATTTAATGTATGTATGACTCATGGTGAGGTGCCTGAGGATTGGCGGAATGCGTGCATAGTGCCATTGTACAAAGGCAAAGGGGATAAGAGTGAGTGCTCAAATTACAGAGGTATAAGTTTGTTGAGTATTCCTGGTAAATTATATGGGAGGGTATTGATTGAGAGGGTGAATGGCATGTACAGAGCATCAGATTGGGGAAGAGCAGTGTGGTTTCAGAAGTGATAGAGGATGTGTGGATCAGGTGTTTGCTTTGAAGAATGTATGTGAGAAATACTTAGAAAAGCAAATGGATTTGTATGTAGCATTTATGGATCTGGAGAAGGCATATGATAGAGTTGATAGAGATGCTCTGTGGAAGGTATTAAGAATATATGGTGTGGGAGGAAAGTTGTTAGAAGCAGTGAAAAGTTTTTATCGAGGATGTAAGGCATGTGTACGTGTAGGAAGAGAGGAAAGTGATTGGTTCTCAGTGAATGTAGGTTTGCGGCAGGGGTGTGTGATGTCTCCATGGTTGTTTAATTTGTTTATGGATGGGGTTGTTAGGGAGGTAAATGCAAGAGTTTTGGAAAGAAGGGCAAGTATGAAGTCTGTTGGGGATGAGAGAGCTTGGGAAGTGAGTCAGTTGTTGTTCGCTGATGATACAGCGCTGGTGGCTGATTCATGTGAGAAACTGCAGAAGCTGGTGACTGAGTTTGGTAAAGTGTGTGGAAGAAGAAAGTTACGAGTAAATGTGAATAAGAGCAAGGTTATTAGGTACAGTAGGGTTGAGGGTCAAGTCAATTGGGAGGTGAGTTTGAATGGAGAAAAACTGGAGGAAGTGAAGTGTTTTAGATATCTGGGAGTGGATCTGGCAGCGGATGGAACCATGGAAGCGGAAGTGGATTATAGGGTGGGGGAGGGGGCGAAAATTCTGGGGGCCTTGAAGAATGTGTGGAAGTCGAGAACATTATCTCGGAAAGCAAAAATGGGTATGTGTGAAGGAATAGTGGTTCCAACAATGTTGTATGGTTGCGAGGCGTGGGCTATGGATAGAGTTGTGCGCAGGAGGATGGATGTGCTGGAAATGAGATGTTTGAGGACAATGTGTGGTGTGAGGTGGTTTGATCGAGTGAGTAACGTAAGGGTAAGAGAGATGTGTGGAAATAAAAAGAGCGTGGTTGAGAGAGCAGAAGAGGGTGTTTTGAAGTGGTTTGGGCACATGGAGAGAATGAGTGAGGAAAGATTGACCAAGAGGATATATGTGTCGGAGGTGGAGGGAACGAGGAGAAGAGGGAGACCAAATTGGAGGTGGAAAGATGGAGTGAAAAAGATTTTGTGTGATCGGGGCCTGAACATGCAGGAGGGTGAAAGGAGGGCAAGGAATAGAGTGAATTGGAGCGATGTGGTATACCGGGGTTGACGTGCTGTCAGTGGATTGAATCAAGGCATGTGAAGCGTCTGGGGTAAACTATGGAAAGCTGTGTAGGTATGTATATTTGCGTGTGTGGACGTATGTATATACATGTGTATGGGGGGGGTTGGGCCATTTCTTTCGTCTGTTTCCTTGTGCTACCTCGCAAACGCGGGAGACAGCGACAAAGTATAAAAAAAAAAAAAAAAAAAAAAAATATTTATTTATTTATATTTTGCTCTGTCGCTGTCTCCCGCGTTAGCGAGGTAGCGCAAGGAAACAGACAAAAGAATTGCCCAACCCACCCACATACACATATATATACATACACGTCCACACACGCAAATATACACACCTATACATCTCAATGTACACATATATATACACACACAGACATATACATATATACACATGTACATAATTCATTCTTTCTGCCTTTATTTATTCCCAGCGTCACCTCGCCACACATGGAATAACAACCCCCTCCCCCCACGTGTGTTCGAGATAGCGCTAGGAAAAGACAACAAAGACCCCATTTGCTCACACTCAGTCTCTAGCTGTCATGTAATAATGCACCAAAACCACAGCTCCCTTTCCACGTCCAGGCCCTACAGAACTTTCCATGGTTTACCCCAGACGCTTCACATGCCCTGGTTCAATCCATTGACAGCACGTCGACCCCGGTATACCACATAGTTCCAATTCACTCTATTCCTTGCACGCCTTTCACCCTCCTGCATGTTCAGGCCCCGATCACTCAAAATCTTTTTCACTCCATCCTTCCACCTCCAATTTGGTCTCCCACTTCTCCTCGTTCCCTCCACTCAAAATCTTTTTCACTCCATCCTTCCGCCTCCAATTTGGTCTCCCACTTCTCCTCGTTCCCTCTACCTCTGACACATATATCCTCTTGGTCAATCTTTCCTCACTCATTCTCTCCATGTGACCAAACCATTTCAAAACACCCTCTTCTGCTCTCTCAACCACACTCTTTTTATTTCCACACATCTCTCTCACCCTTACATTACTTACTCGGTCAAACCACCTCACACCACATATTGTCCTCAAGCATCTCATTTCCGGCACATCCTCCTGCGCACAACTCTATCCATAGCCCACGCCTCGCAACCATACAACATTGTTGGAACCACCATTCCTTCAAACATACCCATTTTTGCTTTCTGAGATAATGTTCTCGACTTCCACACATTCTTCAAGGCTCCCAGAATTATTGCCCTCTCCTCCACCCTATGGTTCACTTCTGCTTCCATGGTTCCATCCACAATATGTGGGCGTGAATCTTAGAGCTGTAGTATAGCAGCTCAGGAGAGATAAGTTTTGTGCTATTGGTGGTCTAGTGGTATGCTCTCCACCTACTATTGTCAGTAGCCCAGGTGTAGCTTTTAGGCTCACAGTGGTAAGACTGTTTACATTTATTCACATGTGGAGTATCCTAAGCTTAGAAGCTAGTTTACACCTGTTTTTTATACTTGAGTGCCATTTCCTGCATCAGCGAGGTAGCGCCAGGAAACAGACAAAGAATGGCGCATCCACTCATATACACATATGTATACATAGACTCCCATACATGCATATACATATACATATCAACATATACACTTATAAGTACATATACATACACATACACAGACATAAACATATATGCATATGTACATATTCATACCTGTTTGCCTTAATTCATTCTTGTCACTACCCCATCCCACAGTAAACAGCATCACTACCCCCTGCTTCAGTGAGGTAGTGCCAAGAAAACAACAAAAAAAGGCTGCATTCGTTCACACAGTCTCTAGCTGTCATGTGTAATGCATTGAAACTACAGCTCCCTGTCCACATTCAGGCCCCACAGACCTTTCCATGGTTATCCCAGACGTTTCACATACCCTGGTTCAGTCCATCGACAGCATGTCAACCCCAGTATACCACATTGTTCCAATTCACTCTATTCCTTATACGCTTCTCACCCTCCTGTATGTTCAGGTCCTGATCACTCAATATCTTTTTCACTTCATCCTTCCACCTCCAATTTGGTCTCCCGCTTCTCCTTGTTCCCTCCACCTCTGACACATATATCCTCTTTGTCAATCTTTCCTCACTCGTTCTCTCCATATGACCAAACCATTTCTACAGACCCTCCTCTGCTCTTTCAACCACACTCTTTTTATTTCCACACATCTCTCTTGCCCTTTCATTACTTACTCGATCTAACCATCTCACACCACATATTGTCCTCAAACATTTCATTTCCATTATATCCATAACCCTTGCCACGTAACCACAATATTTTTGGAACTACTGTTCCTTCAAACATACCCATTTTTGCTCTCCAAGATATCGTTTTTTCCTTCCACACATTCTTCATCGCTCCCAAAACCTTTGTCCCCTCCCCCATCCTGTGACTCACTTCTGCTACCATGATTCCATTCGCTGCCAAATCCATTCCTAGACATGTAAAACACCTCATTTCCTTCAAATTTTCTCCATTTAACTTACATTCCAATCAACTTTTCCCTAAACCCTACTGAACCTAATAACCTTGCTCTTATTCACATTTACTCTCAACTTTCTCCTTTCACACACTTTTCTAGTGTGATATTATACAATACTTTAGGGTGATTTCAGAGGTTCATTTGCAGCTGCAGTTTGGTCTTAGGCTATGTTGATACTTTATCTCTGAAATATGTTTAGAAATACAATAGTTAAAAGTTTTAGGGATATTGCATGGTCATTTTTTTATTTGAATTTATGTTGTTGCATGGAAAGTATGGTCTGTTTATTTGATCACAAGCTTTTCATTTCCAGGAGATATGCAACTCTTGTTGTGCGGTTATGTTCTGGGGAATCAGCAGGGCCACGTATTGGCCCACCTATCACCAAAGTGCCCCTGAGCAGACCAGTTCCTTGGCTTCCTCAGCCTGTATATGCAACAGCTTCAGATGTACACAGAGAGACCAAGGTTACCACCTTAGAAAATGGATTGCGAGTTGCTTCTGAGCCTAAATTTGGAAATTTTTGCACTGTTGGAGGTGATATTGATACTGTAGTGCTTTTATATTTTTCACTGAAAATTTTGCAGTCATTTGATCTTGCATGATTATCACATTTGTTTTTATTGTCTTAAGAATTACATGCAATAGGTACTCTTCAATTCCTAGCTCGGAAGAGCTAAAGCTGAGATTGCAAAGGATTTTGTTGTGATAAGGGTTATCATTTATGAATTCTTTGTTTGTCTTTTCTCATGTTTTCCGTTCTATGCCTATAACTGTTCAGCTTAGGGTGCTGAAAAATATGCAACACTGGACCCATGTAATAGTACCTTTTGAGTAAAGTTTCAAGTTCTTACTTCAGAACGAATCTGCTTCTTGCACATATTGACTTATATTTGTATGTAGCATTTATGGATCTGGAGAAGGCATATGATAGAGTTGATAGAGATGCTCTGTGGAAGGTATTAAGAATATATGGTGTGGGAGGCAAGTTGTTAGAAGCAGTGAAAAGTTTTTATCGAGGATGTAAGGCATGTGTACGTGTAGGAAGAGAGGAAAGTGATTGGTTCTCAGTGAATGTAGGTTTGCGGCAGGGGTGTGTGATGTCTCCATGGTTGTTTAATTTGTTTATGGATGGGGTTGTTAGGGAGGTAAATGCAAGAGTCTTGGAAAGAGGGGCAAGTATGAAGTCTGTTGGGGATGAGAGAGCTTGGGAAGTGAGTCAGTTGTTGTTCGCTGATGATACAGCGCTGGTGGCGGATTCATGTGAGAAACTGCAGAAGCTGGTGACGGAGTTTGGTAAAGTGTGTGGAAGAAGAAAGTTAAGAGTAAATGTGAATAAGAGCAAGGTTATTAGGTACAGTAGGGTTGAGGGTCAAGTCAATTGGGAGGTGAGTTTGAATGGAGAAAAACTGGAGGAAGTGAAGTGTTTTAGATATCTGGGAGTGGATCTGTCAGCGGATGGAACCATGGAAGCGGAAGTGGATCATAGGGTGGGGGAGGGGGCGAAAATTTTGGGAGCCTTGAAAAATGTGTGGAAGTCGAGAACATTATCCCGGAAAGCAAAAATGGGTATGTTTGAAGGAATAGTGGTTCCAACAATGTTGTATGGTTGCGAGGCGTGGGCTATGGATAGAGTTGTGCGCAGGAGGATGGATGTGCTGGAAATGAGATGTTTGAGGACAATGTGTGGTGTGAGGTGGTTTGATCGAGTAAGTAACGTAAGGGTAAGAGAGATGTGTGGAAATAAAAAGAGCGTGGTTGAGAGAGCAGAAGAGGGTGTTTTGAAATGGTTTGGGCACATGGAGAGAATGAGTGAGGAAAGATTGACCAAGAGGATATATGTGTCGGAGGTGGAGGGAACGAGGAGAAGAGGGAGACCAAATTGGAGGTGGAAAGATGGAGTGAAAAGGATTTTGTGTGATCGGGGCCTGAACATGCAGGAGGGTGAAAGGAGGGCAAGGAATAGAGTGAATTGGAGCGATGTGGTATACAGGGGTTGACGTGCTGTCAGTGGATTGAATCAAGGCATGTGAAGCGTCCGGGGTAAACCATGGAAAGCTGTGTAGGTATGTATATTTGCGTGTGTGGACGTGTGTATGTACATGTGTATGGGGAGGGTTGGGCCATTTCTTTCGTCTGTTTCCTTGCGCTACCTCGCAAACGCGGGAGACAGCGACAAAGTATGAAAAAAAAAAAAAAAAAAATGAAATTGGTCCTAATAACACTGCAGTCTGTACATCTTACTCCAGAGAGTTCCGTAAGGATGTGGGTGAGTTATGTGTATGCCAGTATCCCACATGAGGTTGAGGCAAGGGAAAAGAGACAGCAGTGTGGGCCTGAAAAAGGGTACATAAAGGCTACAGTGCTGGCTCACTCTGCTGCAACCACTATCCCCCAAGACCAGGTGATACTTCCCTGGTTTGTGGTTATCTGCCACCTAATGCTACTACTACTACTACTACTACTACAGAATAGCAACTTCAGTGGGTGCCACCCGTATGTTTCAACAGGAGTGCCACAGGTAGGAAAAGTAAAATGTGGAGAAGTTAGGAAATTTTGAGCTGGACCAAGGAAAAAAGAAATTGTAAAGAGAAGTCAGGAAAAACTATCTTTAGTTAAGAAGAATTGGTTTGTTAGCAGGAAGACTGAACAGAAGAGTTAAAAATCAGTATGTTGATTTTCTGTGTTTACTAACATTAAAAGCCTTGTCGCAGGCAGAAGATAAAGTACATGAGCTAATTCAGGTACTGTCACTCCCATTATGCCTTAGTTTATGGCGGGCAGGTTTGAAAACTGCTTTTATGCAACAATGTCCCTCAAATTAGCATCAGTACAGTTTCTCATAGGTCTTGGAGTATTGACAAATTAGTTTGACATAATACTATAGAATTAACACGACAAAGTTTTCTCTTTTTTAAGTTGTGCTAAAAAAATGCCTAGCATAGGAGCATGACTTGGAGTTCCATTCCTTTGATGACTTCAAGACAGTCCCTTATAGTCTTATGTTTTGATAAGTATCATATCAGAAAAGCACTGGTATTTCCATTTCATTGCTAATTGTAATTTGTATTTCAAAAGTAAAGTGATGGGAAAACATGGACAGGTGCACAGATAGGTTCATCCTGTGTGAAAAGAATATTGAACTAGGAAGTTTGGTCAAGAAGACCCTTGGATCTCATGCATTTGGAGGATACACAAGATCAAAGAAAAACTTTGGTTGAGAAGCAAACAAGAATATCACCCACTTAATAGCCATTGGCCTGGTATTAGTGGAGGCATGATGCTTTGTGATGTTTCAGCTTTACATCACATTAAAATCACTCTTGAACAGGATGGAGTCACTGCTTCTACCACAGAGGAAGAGTCCACTGCAAACCGGTTAGTTGTACACCCTGCAAAAAATGATCCTATATTTTTGTGGTGGACAATATGAGACAACAAACAAAGGATTGAGACAAATGCTCTGGGATCTTGCCTCACATTGGATGCCCAGTTTTCCGTATGTATATTTCTTAGTTTGCATAAAACACGATTTTGCACATTGCTGACAGTGGAAAGCAAGGAAAATATAGATGAGATAAAAATTTTGGAAGAAAGTTATGTAAAAGGTTTCAGGATGATAAGAAACTCAACTGGGAGGAGGTGAAAAGGGAAAGAGGTGGACGTAAGAGTGGAAATGTTGATGTGAGATTTAAGGAAGAGGACTTGCTGAATTAAAAGTGGAAGTGAAAGGAAGATGAAAAGAGTATTTTGAAGAACTGATGAATGAGGGAGAAAGGGAAGCAGCAGTTGTTACATGCATGGGTATGGAGGAGGGAAGGAAGAGGATACAAGTGCGGAGGCCTATAGCAAGAGGGAGGTAAGAAGGGCAATAATGATGCTGAAGGTAGGAAAGGCATCTGTAGTGGATGGGATTGCAGCTGTAATGCTGAAGTATGGAGGAAAAAGTGTGATAGAATGGATGCATCTTATATGTGATTTAGCATTGAAACACAGAGTGTTGTGCCTGAGGATTGGGTTAAAGCTATTGTTGTTCCTTTTTTCAAAGGAAAAGGAGCAAAAGATGTATGTAGCAATTATAGGGGAATAATTCTGTAAAGTATACCAAGAAAAGTGTATGCAAGAATATTAATTGACAGAGTGATGGAAGTGACTGAATGTAGAATAAGTGAAGAGCAAGGGGGTTTTAGGAAAGGTAGGTAATGTTTATCAGAGTTTTGTTGTAAAAGTATTTAGTAAAAGGTGAGAAGTTGTGTGCAGCTTTTATGGATCTGGAGAAAGTGTATGACAGAGTTGAGTTGCTTTGTGGGATGTGCTAAGGATGTATGGTATAGGGGGACAACTGTTGGATGGTAAAAGCCTTCTATAGAGAAGCAAATATATGTGTAAGAGTGGATGGAGAACTGAGTGAAAGTTTTGGGATACATGTAAGTATGAGGCAGGGCTGTGTGCTGTCACCATGGCTTTTTAATATGTATATGGATGGAGTGATAAGAGAGAGAAAGGAAAACTAGGGAAAAGGGGTGCAGAGATGGAGTGTGACGGCGAGATATGGTGGCTAGTGGTAAGCCTGTTTGCAGATGATACTGTGCTGGTTGCAAAGAGTGAAGAGAAGTTGCAGAAGGTTATAAGAATGTTTTATGACATGTGTAAGTGTAGGAGATTGAAGGTAAATGCAATAAAAGTAAAGTAATGGTTTTTGAAAGGAGATGGAGTGAAAATATAGATTTTGTAAAACCATTTAGATTGAAAGAAGAAAGTGTACTAAATTGTGCCGTGGATATGGGAGGAAAAAGGTTGGAATAAGTGAGGGAATTTAAGTATCTGGGAGCTGTCTTGGCTGAGTTTGGTGATATGGAAGGAGAGATAAGGGAGAGAGCAGTACAGGGTAGAAGAGTCATTGGGTTCTTTGATAGATTAATGAAAGGTAGAGGTGTAAGTATGGAAGTGAAGAGAGGATTAAGGGACAGCATAGTCCTCCTATCCCTGACCTATAGAGCCGAAACATGGACGTGAAATGAGGCACAGAGGTCAAGAATCCAGGCTGTGGAAATGAGCTATTTGAGAATAGCACGTGGTGTGACTAGATTGAATGAAGAAAGAAATGAAAGGGAGTATGAGAGATGTGGTATGGCAAGCAATGCAAAAGGAATGAATTGTGGAGTGGTAGAATGGGTCAGCCATATTGCTTTGAGGTGGTTTGTGCTTGTGGAAAGAATGCAAGACTGGAAGTTTACAAAGAGAGTGTATGATAGTACAATTAAGGGCGTTAGTGTGAGTGGAAGACACGTGATATGAGCAAATAGGGTGGAGGAATACTGGAGGGAGAGAAACAGAGGAAGAATGCATTGAATGGTGTATGCAAGAGAGGCATGTAAGGACAGTGATAAGTGGAGACTCTTTTGCCATAGCAGCCCCATGATGGGAGTTCATGTTGTGAACTGGTGTCAGAAATATAAATGATAGTAATTATGCATCTGATTTATTTTTTTATCTCGAGTAATTACTATTTAGAGCAGCCACCATAATTATAAGAAATTTATCTTGCATCCATGCTACTAACCCCATTGAAACCACAGCAGTAGTAGTGTTAATTTTGAAGTCATTGTTCTTCTGTAAAGATAATTTATGTGTTGGATGTACCTCTATCAATGCAGGCAAGAGCACAAGGACAGTTATCAGGGGCATCAGAGGTCCATGATAAAATATCTTCCTTTATTTCAAAAGATGCTGTTATGAAAGCAGAGATTGTTAGGGAATGTGAATTAGGTATGGGTCATTACTCTTGCACATCCTGCAGCAACATGGTATTCAGAGGATGTTTCCAGACTCTCTAATTACCAAGAGGTTTGCCTGTGGAAAAACAGTGTGCATATATAGTGAAATATGGACTGGCTCTTTATTTTTACAAGAAAGTGCTTGATATTGATTCTGAGCCAGAATATTTTTTTGTTTGTATCTTTTACAAATGGATTTGTATGTAGCATTTATGGATCTGGAGAAGGCATATGATAGAGTTGATAGAGATGCCCCGTGGAAGGTATGAAGAATATATGGTGTGGGAGGCAAGTTGTTAGAAGCAGTGAAAAGTTTTTATCGAGGATGTAAGGCATGTGTACGTGTAGGAAGAGAGGAAAGTGATTGGTTCTCAGTAAATGTAGGTTTTCGGCAGGGGTGTGTGATGTCTCCATGGTTGTTTAATTTGTTTATGGATAGGGTTGTTAGGGAGGTGAATGGAAGAGTCTTGGAAAGAGGGGCAAGTGTGAAGTCTGTTGGGGATGAGAGAGCTTGGGAAGTGAGTCAGTTGTTGTTCGCTGATGATACAGTGCTGGTGGCTGATTCATGTGAGAAACTGCAGAAGCTGGTGACTGAGTTTGGTAAAGTGTGTGAAAGAAGAAAGTTAAGAGTAAATGTGAATAAGAGCAAGGTTATTAGGTACAGTAGGGTTGAGGGTCAAGTCAATTGGGAGGTAAGTTTGAATGGAGAAAAACTGGAGGAAGTAAAGTGTTTTAGATATCTGGGAGTGGATCTGGCAGCGGATGGAACCATGGAAGTGGAAGTGGATCATAGGGTGAGGGAGGGGGCGAAAATCCTGGGAGCCTTGAAGAATGTGTGGAAGTCGAGAACATTATCTTGGAAAGCAAAAATGGGTATGTTTGAAGGAATAGTGGTTCCAACAATGTTGTATGGTTGCGAGGCGTGGGCTATGGATAGACTTGTGCGCAGAAGGATGGATGTGCTGGAAATGAGATGTTTGAGGACAATGTGTGGTGTGAGGTGGTTTGATTGAGTAAGTAACGTAAGGGTAAGAGAGATGTGTGGAAATAAAAAGAGCGTGGTTGAGAGAGCAGAAGAGGGTGTTTTGAAATGGTTTGGGCACATGGAGAGAATGAGTGAGGAAAGATTGACCAAGAGGATATATGTGTCGGAGGTGGAGGGAACGAGGAGAAGTGGGAGACCAAATTGGAGGTGGAAAGATGGAATGAAAAAGATTTTGTGTGATCGGGGCCTGAACATGCAGGAGGGTGAAAGGAGGGCAAGGAATAGAGTGAATTGGATCGATGTGGTATACCGGGGTTGATGTGCTGTCAGTGGATTGAATCAGGGCATGTGAAGTGTTTGGGGTAAACCATGGAAAGCTGTGTAGGTATGTATATTTGCGTGTGTGGACGTATGTATATACATGTGTATGGGGGTGGGTTGGGCCATTTCTTTCGTCTGTTTCCTTGCGCTACCTCGCAAACGCGGGGGACAGCGACAAAGCAAAAAGAAAAAAAAAATCTTTTATAAGTCCTCCAACAAAGTCCTTGGGAAACGGTAGGTAGACCTGTAACTGAGGTACTGGGATGATGAAATGACATAGGTAGCGATACAATATTTTGACTCGTTCTTTGATCGTACTCAAGCTGAAGCTCCATGTGTCAGGTTTTTGAAAGGACTAGCACTCCTCAATCAGGCCGACATTGCTCAAATGTCAATGGATGGGCCTTGAACAAATCGTAAGTTTTATCAGGAGTTTGTCAAGATCTGAGATGAGCAGGATCTAGATATTCCTAAGCTGCTGCTTTTTGGTTGCTGCAGCCTACATGTCATTGATGAAGCATAAGCCGCAGGGTGGAACACAGTTGTCCTTCATCGATACCTCTGTTATCTTTTACTTGTTGCTTCTGCTTAAGTGAAAGACTGTCAAAATAACTGGCAATACACAATTTCCATGCAATTTCTGTTGAACAAGATGGATGGAAGATGTGAGAGGGAGGGAAGACTGTGGAAAGGGACTCAGGAGGTGAAGGCAAAGAAACCATCACAAACTTGACCATGGGCATGGAATGAGAAAGGAGGAGCAAAAAGTGAAAGAACAACAAAATTACTTGATATCCAGAAGGGACTTTGGTTGGATTTTTATGTTTTGCAAGAGTTGATGTGTTTGTGCTGAATTATACACCACTGTTTTTACACAATTTTTTTCTCTTTACAGTTGTTATTGACAGTGGAAGCAGGTATGAAGTTGCATATCCAAGTGGAATCTCTCATTTTCTTGAAAAGTTGTCATTTGGGGTAAGGATGAATGAAGATAACAGGTGTTAAAGGAGAAAAGAGCTAACGCTACTTCAGTAAATAAGTAGCAGTACAATTAGTTGTTTTGAAGTGTGTAATTGATAGTTCTACAGAATGTGATTGCTTTAGGAGGAATTTTTAAAGCAAAACTGTGTAGAGATGATTATTGAAATTGCTGGAAATGAAGTGATAAACAGTTTAGGAATATGTGGATTTTAGAAGGATGTAGGACTCAAGAATGGAAGAATATCTTTATTTGTTTATATGTCTGTATCATCATTACCTCCATTTACAATATCCTATGGTTGATCAGGTCCACATATCTCAGAAATTGCTCATGCACATCCTCAGCTTATTTACAGTGTGTTAAGTAAAACTTAGACTTCATGCTTATATTATATTACATTATACTTTGTTGCTGTCTCCTGTGTTAGCAAGGTAGCACCAGGAAACAGACAAAAGAAGGGCCTAACCCACCCACATACACATGTATATACATACACACCCACACATGCACATATATACGTACCTATACATTTCAACATATTCATACATATATATACACAGACTTATACATATATACACATGTACATATTCATACTTGCTGCCTTCATCCGTTCCTGTCGCCACCCTGCCACACATGAAATGGCACCCCCTATCCCCCCCGCACGTATGTGAGGTAGCGCTAGGAAAAGACAACAAGGCCGTATTCGTTCACACTCAGTCTCTAGCTGTCATGTGTAATGCACTGAAGCCACAGCTCCCTGTCCACATCTAGTTCCCACAAAACTTTTCATGGTTTACCCCACACATGTCCTAGTTCAATCCATTGACAGCACGTTGACCCCAGTATACGACATCATTCCAATTCACTCTGTTCCTTGCACGCCTTTCACCCTTCTATATGTTCTGGCCCCAATTGCTCAAAATCTTTTTCACTCCATCTTTCCACCTCCAATTTGGTCTATCACTTCTCTACGTTCCCTCCACCTCTGACACATCTATCCTCTTTGTCAGTCTTTCCTCACTCATTCTATCCATGTGACCAAACCATTTCAATACACCCTCATCTGCTCTCTCAACTACACTCATTTTATTACCACAAATGTCTCTTACCCTTTCATTGCTTACTCTCTCAAACCACCTCACTCCCACATATTGTCCTCAATATGTGGTGTGAGGTGGTGCTTATAGAAATGCTTTTTATTTTTCAGATTGCACAGTAAATTGATTTGTCAAGACAATTATTCCTTTAGCATTGTAATTTGAAAGATCCATAAGTGTATTTGTTTTCCACTTTGCATGTATTCATCTTTTCCATGGTCTGCGTCTTCTCTTCTCACTTTCACCTCTTCTATGGTATATGTGTTCTTGAGAGCCTTTCCTCTGCTATACATTTTGCATGATCATTGCATCCCAAAAGCCTTTCGTCCATCCACCCATTTAATGATTTCATCACAGCCCATATCCATCTCCTCTATTCATTCTTATTCTTCACTCTGTTTTTCCTAATTCTAAGTGTATTGCACCTTCATTATTCACTTTTCCTGAATTTCATAATTTTGAATATTACAATAAATTTGAATATTACAATCAAGGCCCAACCTTTGTATGAACATTTGTCTGTGACTGGGCCTCCAGCTTGAAAAAAGCTATGTATATCTCAGTGAGAGGGTAACGACCCATTTGATGAGCCCCTGAAAGTTGTACCTTAATAGAAATTGATCGTTGATACAAATGAAAACATGACAGTTTTTAAGAATTAGAGGTTAGAATGCAAGGTGAACATGTAGAAGATGGATTTTAGTTGCATAGTTATTGCATCCAAAGTTACTAGAGTTAAAGGAAAATGTTTGTAAGGGAAAAGTAGATTGTTGGAATTACACAACAGTTAGCTGGCAATAAGTATGATTATTTCATCCCTATATGTTAATGAAATGTATGGCCTATTTATGAATCAAGAGTTTAGTATATTATTGCAGGAGTGGTTAGTAAATTGAAAGTTGATTATTAGATAATTGTTGACATGTATGTAATCAGCTTTTCTGGGAAGGTTTTGTATATGTTACCCCCAGTTTTGGTGTAAACACCATATTCATTAAAGATATAGTCTGATTTATATGAATTATCTTCTTGTTTTTATTTCGCAGAGCACAAGAAATATGACTCGGGAAAATATCATGGGCACTTTCGAAAAACTAGGTGGAATTTGTGATTGCCAGTCGTCAAGGTAATTTATTATTGACAGTGCTACATTAGACTTTATTATGTGTCTGAAACTATATTTTTCTCCTCTTGGTCTGTCCCAGAAGCAATGACATATTTCTGTAGAAAGAAAGTGGTTTGAACCTGTCCAAATCCAACGAGGCGCCGCCCTGTTTCACTGATTATGAATAACTGTAAGGTCTTTGTAGTTGCTCTCCTGTTATTCTGGTCCACCTGTGGCCAAACAGTAACCTTCAATGGGCTGATGTTAACTTTCTCAATAGTATCTACTGGCATTCTGTCCACTAACATACAGTCTCTCCTTGTCACTCATAACACTTGACAACACTGAACCCATACAGCACATTCTTCATAACTCTAGATTTTTCTGTGGCGAGTGCTATGTACTAGCCCGGCTTTTTGGCAGAATGGTAGGAGTAGTAGATAGGAACATTTAGGTAGAAACATTTGCTAGAAGTAGTCAGTAGGAACAGTGGGTAGGAGCCTCTGCAAACACTGGTAGACTTGCCCTCTGCCAGTGGCATGTTAAGGGTGAGGCACTAAAGGCTAAGAAGTGGCAGTGGAGTTCACTAGTTATAGAGATACTATTGTAGTGGCCACCCCTTTGAGGGAGTTCCAGAAAGGAACAGGCATCAGAGATATAGATAGATATATAGCATCTTTACAAAGTTTGCAGATCTCTGGGATTGCATCAAGGTAAGACTTATGGTTGCCGCTGCTATTGTCAGGTGGCTTTGTTCATGGATAAGTATCTGTTTTTTGTTCATAAGTATTTAATTTTTTCATACTTGTTCACCTTTTCCCACATAGTGAGTAAACACTATAAACAGAGGAAGAGCTGGCTCAATTGCTCACATCTTCTCTTTATCTGTTATATAGTGCATCGAAAGAAGAGCCTCCTATCCACATCCAAGCTCCTCAAACCTATCAGTGGTTTCCCCTGATTGCTTGATATATCCTGGTTCAGCATGTCATCCCATGTAAATCACATTGCTCCAGGTCACTCAGTCCGTTGCACGCCTTACACTCTCCTGTATGTCTCGGGCACTGAACACTCAAAGCATCTCACACTTCATCCTTCCACCTCTCCTTCGGTATCCCCCTTCTCCTTTTTCTTTCTCCCTCCAACATGTATACCCATTTAGTCATCCACTTTAGCACACCCTTTTCAGTTGTTTTGTATTTACTCCACTTATTTCCACACCTTTTGCTTACCCTCACATTTCGAATTCGAGTAACCTTCCTTTTACCCCATATTGTCTTCAGACATTTCATTTTCAGTACATCCACCTTGTTCCATACTTTCTTCTCTGGAATCCATGCCTCATATTCATATCCATGCCTCATATCCATACAATACTGTTGGGCTACAAGGCCATCAACCATACCCATCTCTGCCCTTATAGAAAGTGACTGATCTTTTTGCAGTGCACTCAGGACCATATTCCCCTTACCCTATGGCTCGCTTCAGCTCCGATGGTTCCATTTGCAGCCATGTCCATTCTCAGTTATCTAAAACACTCAACATCCCGAAGATTCTCTCCATTTAAACATACACTCTGATTGGTCTTTTTTCACTGCCAAACCTGATAACTTTGCTTTTTTCACATTTACTCTTAACTCTTCTTTCACACACTCTCAAACTTAGAAACCAACTTGTACAATATCTCACTTGAATCTGCCACTTATGTCATGCCATCAGTAAACAGTAATTGAACTGCCTCCCTGGCCTCCTTACCCTTCAAGAGACTGTAGACCTGCCACTATTTCCAGGACCATTGCGTACACTTCCCTCACTGCCCCTTCTTTAAACAGATCAACCCCTGAACTTTTTCAGACATATACTTACATGATTTAGGCAGCTCATCCAAACATATATTTATGCATTTTCATGCGTCTACTTTAAGGCCGCCCACTGAGATCGGGAGGTTTCCAAGGTGGCAGTGCACAAGCATTTCTCTCTGGTGAGTCACCCTCCAGCCATGCCAATAAAGGCACATTACTTTGAATTTCCTGAAAAGGATTTTGAGCAAGGTTAGAGATATTTAGAGAACCAGGCAGATGATCCTTAACAACTTGATGATGATGATCAGCACTTACTGTCACATTTCAATACATCCCAGAATGAGATTTTGACTGCAAATACACAGCAGTTGAAGATAATGCCTTTTAGGTTATGCACTTTGTTTTTCACACATATTCCCTGTTTCCTGCATTAGCAAGGTAGCATTAGGAATAGGCTTTACTTGCATCCATTCTCTAGGATGGAAACCACAGCCCCCTATCAACAACCAGGTTTCATAGACCTGTTCATTGTTTATCCCAGTTGTTTCCCATGCCCACATGCATTCCATTGACAGCTCATCACCACCTGTATACCTTATCTTTCTAATTTACTCTATCCTGTGCATGCATCCCTCCCCTCACCTGCATGTTCAGGCACCAACCACTCAAAACCTTTTTCACTTTATCCTTCTATCTCCAGTTGTCTTCTTCTCCCCTCCACTTTTGGCATATATATCCTCATTATAAAAGTCCCCTCACTCATTCTCTCGTCATGTCCAAACCATTTTAGCACCCCTTCTTTGGCTCATAACCACATTCTGTCATTACCACACTTTTCTTACTCTTTTATTATCTACTTGATCAAAACACCTCATGCCATATATTGGCCTCAGATATTTTATTTTCAACTCCTCCATCCTTCTCTGCACAGTCTCAGGTCTAGCCCATGCCTCACTTCCATGCAACAACGTTGGAGCTACCGTACTGTAACACTTACAAATTTTTTATCTTCAAGATATTGTCCTCTTTTTCATCAATACTTCCAGCACCTTCATCCCCTCACCTGCCCCATGAATCACTTCTGCTTCCATGGTTCCACATATTTTTTCCAGGATGATCTCGGCCTTTCTCTGAAAGCTAATCCCTGAAATGATAGTTTCGTTTCATCTCAATTATTTTGGTGATTTCACCCTTGAAGGAAGAATGTGCCAAACGGGAAATGGGTTTTATCGTCATCCTTGAGATACCTGCTTAATTCCTAGACAGATCATTTCTTTTCTTTCTTTCTTTCAAACTATTCGCCATTTCCCGCATTAGCGAGGTAGCGTTAAGAACAGAGGACTGGGCCTTTGAGGGAATACCCTCACCTGGCCCAATTCTCTGTTCCTTCTTTTGGAAAATTGAAAAAAAAAAAAAAAAAAAAACGAGAGGGGAGGATTTCCAGCCGCCCGCTCCCTCCCCTTTTAGTCGCCTTCTACGACACGCAGGAATACGTGGGAAGTATTCTTAATCCCCTATCCCCAGGGATCATTTCTATGCTAGGAATTAATGGGAATGCTCAGACTGGCTTTCTTTGTCTTAGCAAGGATAAAGCTTAGGATTATGCAAATATTGCAGTTTTCTTAAGGTCCCAGTCCCGGATGTCTCTACATCAGAACCAGGCCATTGACACTTTTTCTTTATTAAAGTGCTGTTCCAGAATCCCTATCCCTGGGCTTTGGCATTTGACAAACCCTGCTTGTTGAAAGTCCTTTTTTCATGCAGTGTGCAGTGACTGACAGTTTCTTCCCTGCACCTAAAGTGGGAGCATTTTAGTCGTAGACCTTGTTCAGCTCAATAGTTTTTCTTGCAATTAACTTCTCAGCATTGTCATATGAAGACTTCCAAATAGCTTTGAGTTTTGGGAGGAGATTTAGGGAAGTATTTGTGTTCAGACAGGGTATTGATTGAGAGGGTGCAGGCATGTACAGAGCATCAGATTGGGGAAGAGCAGTGTGGTTTCAGAAGTGGTAGAGGATGTGTGGATCAGGTGTTTGCTTTGAAGAATGTATGTGAGAAATACTTAGAAAAGCAAATGGATTTGTATGTAGCATTTATGGATCTGGAGAAGGCATATGATAGAGTTGATAGAGATGCTCTGTGGAAGGTATTAAGAATATATGGTGTGGGAGGAAAGTTGTTAGAAGCAATGAAAAGTTTTTATCGAGGATGTAAGGCATGTGTACGTGTAGGAAGAGAGGAAAGTGATTGGTTCTCAGTGAATGTAGGTTTGCGGCAGGGGTGTGTGATGTCTCCATGGTTGTTTAATTTGTTTATGGATGGGGTTGTTAGGGAGGTAAATGCAAGAGTTTTGGAAAGAGGGGCAAGTATGAAGTCTGTTGGGGATGAGAGAGCTTGGGAAGTGAGTCAGTTGTTGTTCGCTGATGATACAGCGCTGGTGGCTGATTCATGTGAGAAACTGCAGAAGCTGGTGACTGAGTTTGGTAAAGTGTGTGGAAGAAGAAAGTTAAGAGTAAATGTGAATAAGAGCAAGGTTATTAGGTACAGTAGGGTTGAGGGTCAAGTCAATTGGGAGGTGAGTTTGAATGGAGAAAAACTGGAGGAAGTGAAGTGTTTTAGATATCTGGGAGTGGATCTGTCAGCGGATGGAACCATGGAAGCGGAAGTGGATCATAGGGTGGGGGAGGGGGCGAAAATTCTGGGGGCCTTGAAGAATGTGTGGAAGTCGAGAACATTATCTCGGAAAGCAAAAATGGGTATGTGTGAAGGAATAGTGGTTCCAACAATGTTGTATGGTTGCGAGGCGTGGGCTATGGATAGAGTTGTGCGCAGGAGGATGGATGTGCTGGAAATGAGATGTTTGAGGACAATGTGTGGTGTGAGGTGGTTTGATCGAGTAAGTAACGTAAGGGTAAGAGAGATGTGTGGAAATAAAAAGAGCGTGGTTGAGAGAGCAGAAGAGGGTGTTTTGAAGTGGTTTGGGCACATGGAGAGAATGAGTGAGGAAAGATTGACCAAGAGGATATATGTGTCGGAGGTGGAGGGAACGAGGAGAAGAGGGAGACCAAATTGGAGGTGGAAAGATGGAGTGAAAAAGATTTTGTGTGATCGGGGCCTGAACATGCAGGAGGGTGAAAGGAGGGCAAGGAATAGAGTGAATTGGAATGATGTGGTATACCGGGGTTGACGTGCTGTCAGTGGATTGAATCAAGGCATGTGAAGCGTCTGGGGTAAACTATGGAAAGCTGTGTAGGTATGTATATTTGCGTGTGTGGACGTATGTATATACATGTGTATGGGGGGGTTGGGCCATTTCTTTCGTCTGTTTCCTTGCGCTACCTCGCAAACGCGGGAGACAGCGACAAAGTATAATAAAAAAAGAATAAATAATAATATGATGATAATCTCTTGCAGGTCAAGATAAACATAAACCCCATTAGATCTAGAAATACTCGTGTTATCATCCACTCTAGGAAGATCTAATTAAGAGAAAATCATGCCTTATTCCCAGTTCAATTTTATGGTCATATAGACCTTTTGGATTGCTGTAAGATTACAGGGGATCCTTTATTTGTGCAACATAGAACCTTAAGACCTTTCTTAGTGAGAAATATCTACATATGGATTAAGAAACTTGTTCTTTTCATTCAGCCTAGGTATTACACTTGAGCATGTGATCTGAGGAAGTTGGTTTCTTCATTAGCCTTCCTCAGAAACCTTTTCTTTGGAGGAAATCAAGAAAAGGAGCCTTGGGCACTCTTCTGCATTTGTCTGGTGGTAACGTAGTTTATATATGTGGGTCTTCCCTATTGGCTCTAGGGAATCAGCTCCTCGACTGTCTCATACTGTTTTGGAGTCGTGGCACACAGTACATTGTGAATGTATCAACTAAACTGGATATGACTGTGAATAAGGTTATAATGGACATTGGTGCACAAGATAAACCCTTTACAGTGGCACCACTTGGTACATCCAACCATCATGTAGCTATCTGGAGGAGTGCACCCCAACAACAATATACAAGCCAAACCATATCAGTTTGACCTGTGAGAGAATCATTTGTTTAGCAGTTTGAGCATTGGATCTGCAATGAGGATTGTGCAAGTGTGACATCAATTCCAGACCTCGAGTGTGTTGCAGAAAACCTTCAGGACATACTTCATATCAGTTTTTGAGAATTTTTCCCCGTCAATCACCTTCGCTAAGTGGAACAATGACCCAGATTGGATGACTGCACAAATAAAACAGCTCATCTTCCAATGTAATCGTGCACACAGCAGAAACCAGCACCAGCGGCTTCAACTCACAACAGAGGTCAGAGATAGAATTAAATCTGCCAAATTCAGATGGTATCAATGCTGCATCCAAAATCTCTGCGCTGACACAAAAGGAGGCTAGTATCGGGAGGTATGTGCCTCACAGATTGCACACTTGATCCCTGGAAACTAGATCTGGAGAATGCACCCAATGACCTGGCTATCACTGAACAAATCAGTGCACACTTTAATGAGATGTGCAACTGCTTGCCCCTCTCCATACTCCCTCTCTTCCTGCTTACCTCCTAGTAGAGGAGAACATAAGAGTTACAACCATGGGATAAAGCCAAATGTCCTCACAGCTGAGGAGCATCATTGCTTCTCACCCCCTGGCATCAAGATACTATTATCCCGATACCAAAGACGCTTAAACCCAGTATCATGAATGAATTCGGACCCATCAGCATCACTCCAACCTTTAGCATGACCCTGGAAAGCTTTGTAGCACCACTGATCATGGCCAGCAGTCTTCCCCGTATTGATGCTAGACTTGTCTGTCTGTTTCATGTTCACTGATCTTGACAAATCTGGCAAGTTATTTTGTTGGTCATGTATTACTTTTCAAAAGGCTTTGATTTTATAGACCACTCTGTGTGATCTGGAGACTCTTCAAACTAGGACTATGACTCATACTTCTCCGCTGGTTCTGCATTTTCCTCAGTGATTGGCAAAAATGCTTTACCACCCATTATCTTGTCTGTCTGTTTCACCCTCACTGATCCTGACAAACCTGGGAAGTTATTTTTGTTTGTCATGTATGACTTTTCAAAAGGCTTTGATCTTATAGACCACTCTTTACAATCTGGAAACTCTTCGAACTAGGACTGTGACTCAAACTTCTCCACTGGTTCTACAGTTTCCTCAACGACCAGCTTCAAAGAGTTCGTGGTCCTTCTGGAAAGCTTAGTGAGTGGAGTAGAATAACATGTGGTGTGCCATAGGGTACTATGTGTGGACCCATTTCCTTGCTGGCCATGATCAACAGTGCTGTGTGGGACTCCCATAGACATCTTAAGTTGTTGATAACCTCACAATCTGTAAAACATTTCCTTTTCAAAGAAATAAGCACCAGCAGTACCCTACAACAAGCTACCCAGGATATCCCTTCCTGGGCCTTAGAAAAGATCATGGTTGTCAGCATACAAAAGTGCCAAGCTATGTACATATTTGCAAGCAAAAAAACCATAGTGTACTTGGATGTATCTATAGGAGACACCAGCATCCCAATGGTGAACAGTTTTAAACTACTGGGTTCTCCATCTCCAGCGAACTCTCCTGGCAAAATCATGTCACTTCAAGGGCAGCCAAGCTTCTTTACATCCTCCGCACCATCAAAAATATAATGCACTACCACAACATTTGTTGAAAGCTTACATTACATACATCAGACCTGTCATGGAATATTGTTATCCACTTTTCCATACCAGCCTCACCCTACAGCAGGCAAAACAAGTAGAAAAGATTGAATGCACAGAGATGAAAATAGCAGCAGGTTGGGACACTGGTTATCATGATACCCTTGACACGTTCCAGCTAACTCCGCTTGCCCAGAGGCATAAGGACTTGTGCCTCAAGTCTGTACATGTTTTGCTGGAGATGCCTTGACATCATGACCTATTACTATTGTGGCAGCAGGATGTTTATGCTAGGACAACATGGGACTCAATTGATTTCCAACCCTTTTGCAGTGGTTCTAGACTGAGAAACTCAGGCATCTCATATATTTCGTCACAACTAAATTCTTTTCACTTGTAATTCAAACTGCACTGCTTTACCTTTACTCCATGTTCTGTATGCATTTCTCATTTAGTGAGAGTTTTCCTTTTACTTTTTGTCATTGTTTTCCTTGATGTATTCTACGTATATATTTTCTTGCATGTAAACATGTGCTTTATGTTTTAATACGCAGCCATGTAATTCCTACCAATAAACCGTTGTGTCTGTCCTCTTCCAAAAAAGTCAGACTTCAGTATGCCTTTGATTAACCATTGAAGATGATTTTATGATCCAGTGTTCACTTTTATTTTATAGATTTTTCTATATCCTCCTCTTTCACATGAATTTGTTCTCAGTTCTTTTTGGAGAGATTGTAAGGAGAAAAATGTAAGTTTTGAAGATTGAAAAAATATTTCTCTCAGAGGTGGTGTCCTCAAGAAATTTTGTTTGGTTTTCTTCCCTGCTCTGCCTACCTGTTTGTTTTATGAAAAACCTCTTATCTGTCCTTTTCTGTGGCTGCCATGGGTTGGAATCATGATATGCAAATTGTAAGCTTTGAACAGGTGCTATGGAATGGGTTGATGATATCAGTCTTGTGGTAGTTGCTGATTGGCCATGGATGGACTTGCAGTAATGGGCGAATGGCTTCAGAAACCCTAAGGTCATTCATATAGGGTGAGAGAGGGCTTAGCCTCCTATCCAGGATTAGGTTTGGATGAGTTCAAACCTAGTATATTCTCAAAGAATATATCATAATGCTTTTTGAACACAACCTCAGAAAGGTTTTTCAATTTTGAAAATGTACAATCTGCCATACCATTTCCTCTTGATTGTGTTTCCTTACTGAAAGTGAACTTAGAGTGTATATGTATGTAGTCAAAAGATTCAAGATAGATTGTCAAAGTTGATCATTATCTCATGACAGGAACATGAATTCCCTTAGAGAAATTTTTTTTTAGAAAATAGCAAAACAGAACATTAGATATAATTCAACAAGAGAGATCAAGATGGTTAAGACAAATAGGAAATTGAAAATACAGGTACACCACTGATTTTCCGGCAACTGATGGTTCGGCACCTCCTTTAGTCTGGACAAAATTACGTGAGGGAACTTGAAATTACCGCGACCACCAGACTAGTTTATTGGGCGGCCACAGATGGCATTATGTGTAGGGCGCACTTATTTACATTCTTTACACTGCACTTGGTGGTGATACTGCAATTCTGTGAGATTCTTGGCTTATTTTGCTTAAATTTAACCCTAGCTATGGCTTCTAAGACATATGAGAGTGTCAAAAGTAAACACCACTCCATATTGATCCAAGGAAAAGTAGAACTGTTGAAAAAAATGGACCGTGGTGTTTCAGTGCGTAAGCTGTGTGACAAAGGAAGAAAATATTGAAGCTGTGCAGACAGCGATTCCAAGAAGCAAATGACGATTAGAAAAACTATGAAATATGGTAAGGGTACTGAGCACGATCCAGTGATGATGCATTGGTTTCGACAGTGCTGGAGTGATGGATTGGACTTGTCAGGAAGCATGATAATGGACCAGGCTACGTTGTTCCATAAAGAACTTAGATTACAACATGAGCATGACTGTAGTGAAGGATGGATTCAAAGATTCAAGAAGTGTCATGGAATTTCCATGAATAAAGTGTGTGGAGAAAAGCAGTCTGCCAACCATAAGGAGCTGCCGGGTATGTGTACGAATTTGCAAAACTTGTAGCTGATGAGCACCTCAGTTCTGAGCAGGTGTATAATGTATTTCATTTATCTATTTGATTTACATTTAGTATTTGTTTAATTTAAATTTCTAGCAGTCCATGGTATACTTTAGACACATGGGAGATGTATAATTAGTGGTTTAAAGGTGTGTTGATGAATTATTATTACGTGACCACAGTTGATCCAGTAAAATGGTTAATTCGGCAAGGCTTTTGAACCAAGAGTGCCAGAAAATCGGTGGTGTACCTGTATTGGCAAACAAAAGTTTGTGAGGAACAAAATTAGCTTTAATACTGATTTTGACAATATTAGACTTAGGCATAGAGGTAAAAGGAAGTAAAGATGTTTTGCAGTTTGAAATGAATGAACACAAGGTTTAGATGTCAGTATATTTCTTTCAGGGATACCTTGATATATGCAGCTTCTGTTGAGTCGAAAGGCATGCCTGATGCAGTTGAAATTTTGTCTGAGGTCATTTTAAGACCTCAGCTACTTCCAGAAGAGGTAGGTTATTTGGTGAAGGTTTAAAGTTGATCAGAAAATAATTAAGTAGGCCTGTTGATCCTTAGGGTAAGGTTTACTTTGTAATTCCTGTTTGAATTCATATACTGAACTGTATTATTAAGTTTGTTTTTCATTAGTTTTGTCAAATCAGTATGGATTTTAGAATCTGCTTGGTGAGTTAATACATTGTATATGTGATTCTCAGATCAGGTTTGAAAAGATATTATGCATTTTTTCATATATCATTTTGTGCCTCTAAAATGTACTTTTGTGACCAATGGCTTTGCCAGATAATTAGTTAAACTTATCAGCAGTTTTATATGCTAACAGGCTATGATGTATAAATTTGACATCAAGATGGGAATATTTTTCTGGCAGTGTTTTTATCAGAGAGGAGAGTGAATGATTCCCAGTGAAGGTCAGTCTGCGGCAGGAGTGTGTGATGTCACCATAGTTGTGTGATTTGTTTATGGATGGGGTGGTGAGGGAGGTAAATGCAAGAATCTTGCAGAGAGGGGCGATTATGTAGTCTGTTAGGGATGAGAAGACCAGGAAGTGAATCAGTTGTTGTTTGCCATTGATACAGCACTAGTGGCTGATTGGAGTGAGAATCTGCAGAAGTTGGTGACTGAGTTTGGAAGAGTGTGTGAAAGGAGAAAGTTGAGAGTAAATGTGAATAAAAGCAAGGTTGTTAGGGTTGAGGGATAAGTTTGATGGGGTGTAAGTGTGAATGGAGAAAAATTGGAGGAAATGAAGTGTTTTAGATGCCGACTTGTCAGCAAATGGAACCTTGGAAGCGGAATTGAGTCATAGTATGGGGAGTGGACAAAGGTTCTGGGAGTGATAAAGAATGTGTGTGGAAAGAGAGGACGTTATCTGAAGAGCAAAAATTGGTGTATTTGAAGGAATAGTAGTTCCAACAATATTATATTGTTGCAAGGTATGGGCTATTGATAGGGGCATATGGAGGAGAGTGGATGTGTTGGAAGTGAAATGTTTGAGGACATGTGGTGTGAGATGGTTTGATTAAGTAATGAAAGGGTAAGAGAAATTTGTGGATATGAAAACAATGTGTTTGGGAGAGTAGAAAAGGGTATGTTGAACTGTTTTGGACATTTGGAGAGAATGAGTGGGGAAAGGTTGACAAAGAGGATATATGTGTTCGAGAAGGAGGGAACAAGAAGTGGGAGACCAGATTGGAGGTGGAAGGATGGAATGATAAAGATTTTGAGCATTCGGGGCTTGAACATGCAAGAGGATGAAAGGTGTGAACAGAATAGAGTAAGTTGAAATGATTTAGTATACTGGGGTTGATGTGCCATTAATGGATTGAACCAGGGCTTGTGAAATGTCTGTGGTTAACCATGGAAAGGTCTGTGGGGCCTGGATGTGGATAGGCAGCTTTGGTCTAGGTGCATTGCACATGACACCTATTGTGTGGATGTGAGCGGATGTGGCTTTTTTTCATCTCCTTCTTTGCACTTCCTTGCTGATGCAGGGGCTGGTGATGCTGTTTCCTGTGGGTCAGGGTGGTGTTTGGAATGGATGAAGGCAAGCAAAAGTGAAAGTGAACATGTCTCTTTCTTGTATATCAACTGACTGTTCTACATCTTCTATCTCATTCTTGTATCTCCCCTGAAGATGTGATCATTACTGTGCTAGAGCACGCACACCACTATGACATCTTGCAATATGTACATGTGTGTGTATGCATATGTAAGTATGCATATATATGTATATGTACGTGTGTGTGCATATTTTTTTTTATTATTATGCTTTGATGCTGTCTCCCGCGTTAGCGAGGTAGCGCAAGGAAACAGACAAAAGAATGGCCCAACCCACTCACATACACATGTATATACGTAAATGCCCACATGCACATAAACATATCTATACATATCAACATATATATACATATACATACACAGACACATACATATATTTATTTATTTATTTTGCTTTGTCACTGTCTCCCGCGTTAGCGAGGTAGCGCAAGGAAACAGACAAAAGAATGGCCCAACCCACCCACATACACATGTATCTACATACACGTCCACGCACGCAAATATACATACCTATACATCTCAACGTATACATATATATACACACACACAGACATATACATATATACACATGTATATAATTCATACTGTCTGCCTTTATTCACTCATCGCCACCTCGCCACACATGGAATAACAACCCCCTCCCCCCTTATGTGTGCGAGGTAGCGCTAAGAAAGGACAACAAAGGCCACATTCGTTCACACTCAGTCTCTAGCTGTCATGCAATAATGCACTGAAACCACAGCTCCCTTTCCACATCCAGGCCCCACAGAATTTTCCATGGTTTACCCCAGACGCTTCACATGCCCTGGTTCAATCCATTGACAGCACATCGACCCCGATATACCACATCGTTCCAATTCACTCTATTCCTTGCATACCTTTCACCCTCCTGCATGTTCAGGCCCTGATCACATAAAATCTTTTTCACTCCATCTTTCCACCTCCAATTTGGTCTCCCACTTCTCCTCGTTCCCTCCACCTCTGACACATATATCCTATTTGTCAATCTTTCCTCACTCAATTCTCTCCATGTGACCAAACCATTTCAAAACATCCTCCTCTGCTCTCTCAACCACTCTCTTTTTATTACCACACATCTCTCTTACCCTATTATTACTTACTTGATCAAACCATCTCACACCACATATTGTCCTCAAACATCTCATTTCCAGCACATCCACCCTCCTCCGCACAACTCTATCCATAGCCCATGCCTCGCAACCATATAACATTGTTGGAACCACTATTCCTTCAAACACCCATTTTTGCTCTCTGAGATAATGTTCTTGACTTCCACACATTCTTCAATGCTCCCAGAATTTTCGCCCCCTCCCCCACCCTATGATTCCCTTCCGCTTCCATGGTTCCATCCGCTGCCAAATCCACTCCCAGATATCTAAAACACTTCACTTCCTCCAGTCTTCTTCATTCAAACTTAGCTCCCAATTAACTTGACCCCCAACCCTACTGTACCTAACAACCTTGCTCTTATTCACATTTACTCTCAGCTTTCTTCTTTCACACACTTTACCAAACTCAGTCACCAGCTTCTGCAGTTTCTCACAAGAATCAGCCACCAGCACTGTATCATCAGCAAACAGCAGCTGACTCACTTCCCAAGCTCTCTCATCCCCAACGGACTGCATACTTGCCCCTCTTTCCAAAACTCCTGCATTCACTTACCTAACAACCCCATCCATAAACAAATTAAACAACCATGGAGACATCACACACCCCTGCTGCAAACCTACATTCACTGAGAACCAATCACTTTCCTCTCTGCCTACATGTGCACATGCCTTACATCCTCGATAAAAACTTTTCACTGCTTCTAGCAACTTTCCTCCCACACCATATATTCTTAATACCTTCCACAGTGCATCTCTATCAACTGTATCATATGCCTTCTCCAGATCCATAAATTCTACATACAAATCCATTTGCTTTTCTAAGTATTTCTCACATACATTCTTCAAAGCAAACACCTGATCCACACATCCTCTACCACTTCTGAAACCACACTGCTCTTCCCCAATCTGTTGCTCTGTACATGCCTTCACCCTCTCAATCAATACTCTCCCATATAATTTCCCAGGAATACTCAACAAACTTATACCTCTGTAATTTGAGCACTCACCTTTATCCCCTTTGTCTTTGTACAATGGCACTATGCAGGCATTCTGCCAATTCTCAGGCACCACACCATGAGTCATACATACATTGAATAACCTTACCAACCAGTCAACAATACAGTCACCCCCTTTTTTGATAAATTCCACTGCAGTACCATCCAAACCCGCCACCTTGCCGGCTTTCATCTTCCGCACGGCTTTTACTACCTCATCTCTGTTTACCAAATCGTTTTCCCTAACCCTCTCACTTTGCACACCACCTCGACCAAAACACCCTACATCTGCCACTCTATCATCAAACACATTCAACAAACCTTCATAATAATCACTCCATCTCCTTCTCACATCACCACTACTTGTTATCACCTCCCCATTAGCCCCCTTCACTAAAGGTCCCATTTGTTCCCTCGTCTTACGCACTTTATTTACCTCCTTCCAAAACATATTTTTGTTCTCCCTAAGATTTAATGATACTCTCTCACCCCATCTCTCATTTGCCCTCTTTTTCACCTCTTGCACCTTTCTCTTGACCTCCTGCCTCTTTCTTTTATACATCTCCCACTCATTTGCATTATTTCCCTGCAAAAGTCGTCCAAATACCTCTCTCTTCTCTTTCACTAATAATCTCACTTCTTTATCCCACCACTCACTACCCTTTCTAATCTGCCCACCTCCCACGCATCTCATGCCACAAGCATCTTTTGCGCAAATCATCACTGCCTCCCTAAATACATCCCATTCCCCTTATGTCCTTTGTTCTCACCTTTTTCCATTCTGTACTCAGTCTCTCCTGGTACTTCCTTACACAAGTCTCCTTCCCAAGCTCACTTACTCTCACTACTCTTTTCACCCCATCATTCTCTCTTCTTTTCTGAAAACCTCTACAAACCTTCACCTTTGCCTCCACAAGATAATGATCAGACATCCCTCCAGTTGCATCTCTCAGCACATTAACATCCAAAAGTCTCTCTTTGGCATGCCTATCAGTTAACATGTAATCCAGTAATGCTCTCTGGCCATTTCTCCTACTTGCATATGTATAGTTATGTATATATCTCTTTTTAAACCAGGTATTCCCAATCACCAGTCCTTTTTCAGCACATAAATCTACAAGCTCTTTACCATTTCCATTTACAACACTGAACACCCCATGTACACCAATTATTCCCTCAACTGCCACATTACTCACCTTTGCATTCAAATCACCCATCACTATAACCCGGTCTTGTGCATCAAAACTACTAACACGCTCACTCAGCTGCTCCCAAAACACTTGCCTCTCATGATCTTTCTTCTCATGCCCAGGTGCATATGCACCAATAATCACCCATCTCTCTCCATCAACTTTCAGTTTTACCCATATCAGTCTTGAGTTTACTTTCTTACACTCTATCACATACTCCCACTACTCCTGTTTCAGGAGTAGTGCTACTCCTTCCCTTGCTCTTGTCCTCTCATTAACCCCTGACTTTACTCCCAAGACATTCCCAAACCCCTCTTCCCATTTACCCTTGAGCTTCATTTCACTCAGAGCCAAAACATCCAGGTTTCTTTCCACAAACATACTACCTATCTCTCCTTTTTTTTCATCTTGGTCACATCCACACACATTTAGACACCCCAATCTGAGCCTTCGAGGAGGATGAGCACTCCTTGCGTGATTCCTTCTTTTGTTTCCCCTTTTAGAAAGTTAAAATACAATGAGGGAAGGGTTTGTAGCCCCCCCCCGTTTCCGTCCCTTTAGTCGCCTTCTATGACACGTGAGGAATGCGTGGGAAGTATTCTCTCTCCCCTATCCCCTATGTACACATGTACATATTCATACATGCTGCCTTCATCCTTTCTCGCTGCCACCATGCCACACATGTAATGTGCATATATGTATATATATTTGTATGTGAGTGTGTGTCTTTCTTCGTCTGTTTCGTGGTGCTACTTTGCTAATGCTGGAAATAGCGTCCAAGTATGAAAAGAACCTTCCCTGTACATTATGGTTATTGCATTCAAAGTACTCTACAAATTTTGAAATAGTGCAAAATAAGGTTCCCGACAATTCTTGTTTCAAAACATTTTATATGTGGTTAGTCATCTGGGGCGTATAAAAGTCCAGTTTTCATAGTGCAGAACATAGATGGCAGCACCCACACAGATTTAGTGGTTGTTTCATTACAGGAGCTTATTCTCGAATAGCACAGTAGAGAGGAACTTTTTTCAGTAGCCATGGGGGTAAATTCAAAATTCCTAATCAGGTGAAAGGTTTGATTATAGTAGTCTTTTCAGTGTTGTATGTATGTGAGTCTTGGTTTCTAAATGCAAAAGAATGGGAGAGAGTGAATACACTAAAAAATGTAATGCCTGAGGACAGTTCATGTTGAAAGTTGGGTTGATTATGTAAAGAATAACTTTGTAAGAGAGAGGTGTGGTAGTCCTGTAGTGTGAGAGACCTGACCAAAGTATGAGAAAATGGTTTAGATATAAGAGTGCTTAAAGGATTTCCATGTCAGAAGTAGGCCAAGCAAGGGGAGAAGAGCAAGCTGGTGATAAAAGGATGGGGTAAAACAAGCTTTGGGTTATGGAGGAAAGGTGAGAGGTGTGCATAGGATGAAATTATCATTTATGTATTTTTCATACATATATGCTGTTTCCCATGATAGTAAGGTAATGCCAGGAACAGGCAAAAAATGTTTCACTGTCTTCATCATCAATATGTTTTAAAAATTTACTGATGTGAATAAGGACTCTCTCTCTCTCTCTCTCTCTCTCTCTCTCTCTCTCTCTCTCTCTCTCTCTCTCTCTCTCTCTCTCTCTCTCCCCCCCCCCCCCCAAGGTGGGCAATTCTAAAGCCTGTAGACTTCTGCAGCAACTAAGCTCTCTTAGTTTTGGTACCATCTTTGTTGCACTGCTCTTGGCCTTCTCTGGGTTATTATTTGGATGTTTTTGTGTTGTGTGGGTTAGAATAATTTGGAAGCAAATATTAAAGTCATTTTGTGTATGAAGTGAATGTTTGGACTTATTCTGGTTCTTCACTCTAGTGAAATGTTGGATATGAAGAAGCACAGAAGCAATTATGGGACATTTAGTAAATGATTTTGAATGATAATTAAACACTGTCATATGTTTTTTATTTAATGTATATAATGCTATAACTTATGTTCAAATTTTTATTTAATGTATATAATGCTATAACTTATGGCCAATGTTAGGGTTAACTCCCCTTTCATTGTCTTCAATTCTTTTCTAGGTTACAGATGCTCAAATGGCAGTGTCATATGATTTGGAGGACTTGCAACTACGACCAGAAAAGGACACTCTGCTTATGGAGATGATTCATGCTGTAAGTTTCATGAGAACTAAATAGCAGAAGTTTATGTACACCCACAGGAAGGACGTTAGGCACGGTGCTCTTTACCCTTTCCATGTGTCCATTATATAATTTTTTTATAATTTATTTATTAAACCTAGTGCCTTTAAAGGCATGCCAATTTTGTTGCCAAGGTTGTGAGATGTTGCAATGCTTTTATCCATATGAAAGAAGATGAATGGCCATGGGGCTTACATATCTTCAAGATGTGCATTGCACAATTATAGCAATAAACTCGATGATGTTTGCATGAGATTTTTCATTGAAATTTTATTAATTTCATGTCAAGTGAATATTTATATCAACTGATAAGTGCAAACACTTGATAATGCATTGATGTAATAGAAGCAAGAAAAACACTGTTGCATTCACATAGGTATGGTACAGCTGATGGCTGATATTGTTCCCACCTATGATGTATTATGCTGGCAGAATAACCAAGTGTATTCAAACAGGTTTATCAGTTTTGTAGTCAGGAAGAAGTACTTTATTCTTTGCTGCAGTAAGAATGAGAATTGTTTTTTATTTTCTATTTTATAGTTAACGAAGTTGCACTTAGGATAGGATTTTTTCTTCTAGCTACATGAATGATTTTAGATTACCCCAATGAATGTATAGTAGTAGTTTTGTAATTTTTTTTTTTTTTTTTGGCTTTGTCGCTGTCTCCCGTGCTTGCGAGGTAGTACAAGGAAACAGACGAAAGAAATGGCCCAACCCACCCCTTACACATGTATATACATACGTCCACACATGCAAATATACATACCTACACAGCTTTCCATGGTTTACCCCAGACGCTTCACATACCGTGATTCAATCCACTGACAGCACGTCAACCCCGGCATACCACATCGATCCAATTCACTCTATTCCTTGCCCTCCTTTCACCCTCCTGCATGTTCAGGCCCTGATCACACAAAATCTTTTTCACTCCATCTTTCCACCTCCAATTTGGTCTCCCACTTCTCCTCGTTCCCTCCACCTTCGACACATATATCCTCTTGGTCAATCTTTCCTCACTCATTCTCTCCATGTGCCCAAACCATTTCAAAACAACCTCTTCTGCTCTCTCAACCACGCTCTTTTTATTTCCACACATCTCTCTTACCCTTACGTTACTTACTCGATCAAACCACCTCACACCACACAATGTCCTCAAACATCTCATTTCCAGCACATCCATCCTTCTGCGCACAACTCTATCCATAGCCCACGCCTCGCAACCATACAACATTGTTGGAACAACTATTCTTTCAAACATACCCATTTTTGCTTTCCGAGATAATGTTCTCGACTTCCACACATTCTTCAAGGCTCCCAGGATTTTCGCCCCCTCCCCCACCCTATGATTTACTTCCGCTTCCATGGTTCCATCCGCTGCCAGATCCACTCCCAGATATCTAAAACACTTTACTTCCTCCAGTTTTGCTCCATTCAAACTTACCTCCCAATTGACTTGACCCTCAACCCTACTGTACCTAATAACCTTGCTCTTATTCACATTTACTCTTAACTTTCTTCTTTCACACACTTTACCAAACTCAGTCACCAGCTTCTGCAGTTTCTCACATGAATCAGCCACCAGCGCTGTATCATCAGCGAACAACAACTGACTCACTTCCCAAGCTCTCTCATCCCCAACAGACTTCATACTTGCCCCTCTTTCCAAAACTCTTGCATTTACCTCCCTAACAACCCCATCCATAAACAAATTAAACAACCATGGAGACATCACACACCCCTGCCGCAAACCTACATTCACTGAGAACCAATCACTTTCCTCTCTTCCTACACGTACACATGCCTTACATCCTCGATAAAAACTTTTCACTGCTTCTAACAACTTGCCTCCCACACCATATATTCTTAATACCTTCCACAGAGTATCTCTATCAACTGTATCATATGCCTTCTCCAGATCCATAAATGCTACATACAAATCCATTTGCTTTTCTAAGTATTTCTCACATACATTCTTCAAAGCAAACACCTGATCCACACATCCTCTACCACTTCTGAAACCACACTGCTCTTCCCAAATCTGATGGTCTGTACATTCCTTCACCCTCTCAATCAATACCCTCCCATATAATTTACCAGGAATACTCAACAAACTTATACCTCTGTAATTGAGCACTCACTCTTATCCCCTTTGCCTTTGTACAAATGGCACTATGCACACATTCCGCCAATCCTCAGGCACCTCACCATGAGTCATACATACATTAAATAACTTTACCAACCAGTCAATAATACAGTCACCCCCTTTTTTAATAAATTCCACTGCAATACCATCCAAACCTGCTGCCTTGCCGGCTTTCATCTTCTGCAAAGCTTTTACTACCTCTTCTCTGTTTACCAAATCATTTTCCCTAACCCTCTCACTTTGCACACCACCTCGACCAAAACACCCTATATCTGCCACTCTATCATCAAACACATTCAACAAACCTTCAAAATACTCACTCCATCTCCTTCTCACATCACCACTACTTGTTATCATCTCCCCATTTGCGCCCTTCACTGAAGTTCCCATTTGCTCCCTTGTCTTACGCACTTTATTTACCTCCTTCCAGAACATCTTTTTATTCTCCCTAAAATTTTGTAATAACTTTGAAAATACTGGGTAGCTTTTGAAGATGATCTTTGTTCAGCTTGTACCTCTCTAATCTGGCACACTGTGGTCCAGCAACTCCCATGGTCTGGCTTGTTTTGAATCTGCTGCCATTAGTTATTAGTTTGTGGATCTGCCACCAGGTTGGTGCTCTTAGCAGTGCTAAGGTGCCAAAATTGGTTTACACTGCAGCCAAGCTAATTAACTGTCCCATTTGATTTCGTATATTCAGCTGTATTTTAGCCCTTTAGGATGTCATCCAAGAGACCAAAAGGTGCAGAAGGTGGTGCTAGTGCTAATAAGCATAAGCATGAATCATTATTTATGCTTGAAAAGGTGGAGTTACTGAAAAAATTAGATTAAGGAATTTCTGTAAAGACTTTATGTGAGTATTATGAGATTGGATCATCAGCTGTGTATGACTTAGGGGTCTATTTCTGTTTTCCAGCATTTTCTGTGGTCTGGCAATGGCCAGGTCCCAAGGTTGCCAGATTGAAGAGTTACAACCTGTAATATTCATTTCTTCTAGATCTGTCTTTGCTGTATAGACTTGAGGTAACCACATTTCTTGAGGGGTTGATATTTTGAGTGCTGTCACAGAGCATTGATAATTTTTGTCAAAGATAAGCTTCTGATATTGTTTTTGGATAATAATCCATGTATCAAACCCTTAGCAATGGGATTCAGCTTGTGCCATGCTTCTGTTGCTTTATGTGCATCCATTTTTGACATAGAAGCTTAATGACATTGGATGCCCATAACATTTTGCCTCTCTGTTTGTTGCCTGTCCTAAACCAGTAAGTGTATGTACAGCTTTCAAGTACACCCACATGTTCAGTATGGCTTCACAGTGAGCAGTGTTTAAGCATGCATTTTACCTTATGTTCCTACCTCAGGAATCCTTTATATCCTAATGGACTGATATCCAGGAAAAGGCTCCTCACTAAGTAACATGACCCATGAATCACTTTCATACAAAAGCTAAATGATGCCATAGATTTTCTCCAGTTAGAGTTAGCTCACTTTTTTGGATGTCATACTTGAAAATTCCATTACAGAACAAAAATCAGATCATTTATTGTCTCAAGAAATCAAAATGCTGTGTAGCCATTTTCTAACATGCTATGCTACACTCAAACTGTTCTTAGTCTATTAGGGGTATACTATTTTTTTTTGCTAAACTCAAAAGGACATACTTTTCTTTGTAGAAAGTTAAGAGACAGCCAGAGGGTTAACCACCATCTGGGAAAGAACAGGGCACTCCAACAGAATGCTACTTCCATAGTCTGGCAGAGCATCTGTCACTTTAGTGTTAAATATTTATGTAAAGGCAATTATCCTAGTTTCTTTAATACCTGGCTAAAATGAGCAATACTGTCTACAAGCCCATAAAAAGAATATAGTTGAAAGAGCAGAAGATTGTGTTGAATTGGTTTGGACATATTGAGAGAGTGAGTGAGGAAAGGTTGACAGAGAGGATAAATATGTTAGCGGTGGAGGGAGCAAATAAAGTGGGAGACCAAATTGGAGGTGGAGGGATCGAGTGAATAAGATTTTGAGTGATTGGGGCCTGAACATACAGGAGGGTGAGAGGTGTGCAAGGAATAGAGTGAATTGGAGCAATGTGGTATACCAGGGTCGACATGCTGTCAATTGACTGAACCAGGGCATGTGAAACATCTGGGGTAAACCATGGAAAGATATGTGGGGCCTGGATGTTTCAGTGCATTACACATTAGAACTAGAGACTGAGTGTGAACAATTGTGTCCTTTTTTGTCTGTTTTCTTGGTGCAACCCCTCCGATGCAGGAAATGATGATCAAGTAAAATGAATGAATAGATAATTTGTATATATTTTATTTTATTATAATACTTGATTACTGGTTTCTGTATCAGCGAGGTAGCACCAGGAAACAAATAAAGAATGGCCCATCCACTCGTATGCACATATATATATATAGAGGAGAAAGAATACTTCCCACGCATTCCTCACGTGTCATAGAGGGCAACTAAAGGAGACTGGAGTGGGGAGCTAGAAACCCTCCCCTCCTTGTATTTTAAGTTTCTAAAAGGGGAAATAGAAGGAGTCACGCTGGGAGTGCTCATCCTCCTTGAAGGCTCAGATTGGGGTGTCTAAATGTGTGTGGATGTAACCAAGATGAGAAAAAAGGAGAGATAGGTAGTATGTTTGAGGAAAGAAACCTGGATGTTTTGGCTCTGAGTGAAACGAAGCTCAAGGGTAAAGGGGAAGAGTGGTTTGGGAATGTCTTGGGAGTAAAGTCAGGGGTTAGTGAGGGGACAAGAGCAAGGGAAGGAGCAGCACTACTCCTGAAACAGGAGTGGTGGGAGTATGTGATTGAGTGTAAGAAAGTAAACTCTACATTGATATGGGTAAAACTGAAAGTTGATGGAGAGAGATGGGTGATTATTGGTGCATATGCACCTGGGCATGAGAAGAAAGATCATGAGAGGCAAGTGTTTTGGGAGCAGCTGAATGAGTGTGTTAGTGGTTTTGATGCACGAGACCGGGTTATAGTGATGGGTGATTTGAATGCAAAGGTGAATAATGTGGCAGTTGAGGGAATAATTGGTATACATGGGGTATTCAGTGTTGTAAATGGAAATGGTGAAGAGCTTGTAGATTTATGTGCTGAAAAAGGACTGGTGATTGGGAATACCTGGTTTAAAAAGAGATATATACATAAGTATACGTATGTATGTAGGAGAGATGGCCAGAGAGCGTTATTAGATTACGGGTTAATTGATAGGCGCGCGAAAGAGAGACTTTTGGATGTTAATGTGCTGAGAGATGCAACTGGAGGGATGTCTGATCATTATCTTGTGGAGGCGAAGGTGAAGATTTGTAGAGGTTTTCAGAAAAGAAGAGAGAATGTTGGGGTAAAGAGAGTGGTGAGAGTGAGTGAGCTTTGGAAGGAGACTTGTGTGAGGAAGTACCAGGAGAGACTGAGTACAGAATGGAAAAAGGTGAGAACAAAGGAGGTAAGGGGAGTGGGGGAGGAATGGGATGCATTTAGGGAAGCAGTGATGGCTTGTGCAAAAGATGCTTGTGGCATGAGAAGCGTGGGAGGTGGGCAGATTAGAAAGGGTAGTGAGTGGTGGGATGAAGAAGTAAGATTGTTAGTGAAAGAGAAGAGAGAGGCATTTGGACGATTTTTGCAGGGAAATAATGCAAATGTGAGGGAGATGTATAAAAGAAGGGGGAGGAGGTCAAGAGAAAGGTACAAGAGGTGAAAAAGAGGGCAAACAAGAGTTGGGGTGAGAGAGTATCATTAAATTTTAGGGAGAATGAAAAGATGTTTTGGAAGGAGGTATATAAAGTGCGTAAGACGAGGGAACAAATGTGAACTTCAGTGAAGGGGGCTAATGGGGAGGTGATAACAAGTAGTGGTGATGTGAGAAGGAGGTGGAGTGAGTATTTTGAAGTTTTGTTGAATGTGTTTGATGATAGAGTGGCAGATATAGGGTGTTTTGGTCTAGATGGTGTGCAAAGTGAGAGGGTTAGGGAAAATGATTTGGTAAACAGAGAAGAGGTAGTAAAAGCTTTGCGGAAGATGAAAGCCGGAAAGGCAGCAGGTTTGGATGGTATTGTAGTGGAATTTATCAAAAAAGGGGGTGACTGTATTGTTGACTGGTTGGTAAGGTTATTTAATGTATGTGTGATTCATGGTGAGGTGCCTGAGGATTGGCAGAATGCTTGCATAGTGCCATTTGTACAAAGGCAAAGGGGACAAAGGTGAGTGCTCAAATTACAGAGGTATAAGTTTGTTGAGTATTCCTGGTAAATTATATGGGAGGGTATTGATTGAGAGGGTGAAGGCATGTACTGAGCATCAGAGTGGGGAAGAGCAGTGTGGTTTCAGAAGTGGTAGAGGATGTGTGGATCAGGTGTTTGCTTTGAAGAATGAATGTGAGAAATACTTAGAAAAGCAAATGGATTTGTATGTAGCATTTATGTATCTGGAGAAGGCATATGATAGAGTTGATAGAGATGTTCTGTGGAAGGTACTAAGAATATATGGTGTGGGAGGCAAGTTGTTAGAAGCAGTGAAAAGTTATTACCGAGGATGTAAGTCATGTGTACGTGTAGGAAGAGAGGAAAGTGATTGGTTCTCAGTGAATGTAGGTTTGCGGCAGGGGTGTGTGATGTCTCCATGGTTGTTTAATTTGTTTATGGATGGGGTTGTTAGGGAGGTGAATGCAAGAGTTTTGGAAAGAGGGGCAAGTATGAAGTCTGTTGGGGATGAGAGAGCTTGGGAAGTGTCAGTTGTTGTTTGCTGATGATACAGCGCTGGTGGCTGATTCATGTGAGAAACTGCAGAAGCTGGTGACTGAGTTTGGTAAAGTGTGTGAAAGAAGAAAGTTAAGAGTAATTGTGAATAAGAGCAAGGTTATTAGGTACAGTAGGGTTGAGGGTCAAGTCAATTGGGAGGTAAGTTTGAATGGAGAAAAACTAGAGGAAGTGAAGTGTTTTAGATATCTGGGAGTGGATTTGGCAGCGGATGGAACCATGGAAGTGGAAGTAAATCATAGGGTGGGGGAGGGGGCGAAAATCCTGGGAGCGTTGAAGAATGTGTGGAAGTCGAGAACATTATCTCGGAAAGCAAAAATGGGTATGTTTGAAGGAATAGTTGTTCCAACAATGTTGTATGGTTGCGAGGCGTGGGCTATGGATAGAGTTGTGCGCAGGAGGGTGGATGTGCTGGAAATGAGATGTTTGAGGACAATGTGTGGTGTGAGGTGGTTTGATCGAGTAAGTAATGTAAGGGTAAGAGAGATGTGTGGAAATAAAAAGAGCGTGGTTGAGAGAGCATAAGAGGGTGTTTTGAAATGGTTTGGGCACATGGAGAGAATGAGTGAGGAAAGATTGACCAAGAGGATATATGTGTCGGAGGTGGAGGGAACGAGGAGAAGTGGGAGACCAAATTGGAGGTGGAAAGATGGAGTGAAAAAGATTTTGTGTGATCGGGGTCTGAACATGCAGGAGGGTGAAAGGCAGGCAAGGAATAGAGTGAATTGGATCGATGTGGTATACCGGGGTTGATGTGCTGTCAGTGGATTGAGTCAGGGCATGTGAAGCGTCTGGGGTAAACCATGGAAAGTTGTGTGGGGCCTGGATGTGGAAAGCGAGCTGTGGTTTCGGGCATTATTGCATGACAGCTGGAGACTGAGTGTGAACAAATGGGGCCTTTGTTATCTTTTCCTAGCGCTACCTCGCACACATGAGAGGGAGGGGGATGGTATTCCATGTGTGGCGAGGTGGCGATGGGAATGAATAAAGGCAGGCAGTGTGAATTGTGTGCATGGGTATATATGTATGTGTCTGTGTGTGTATATATATGTGTACATTGAGATGTATGGGTGTGTAGGTTTGTGTGTGTGAACGTGTGTGTATATACATGTGTATGGGGGTGGGTTGGGCCATTTCTTTCTTCTGTTTCCTTGCGCTACCTCGCAAATGCGGGAGACAGCGATAAAGCAAAAAAAAAAAAAAAAATATATATATATATATATATATATATATATATATATATATATGGTAAATTATATGGGAGGGTATTGATTGAGAGGGTGAAGGCATGTACAGAGCATCAGATTGGGGAAGAGCAGTGTGGTTTCAGAAGTGGTAGAGGATGTGTGGATCAGGTGTTTGCTTTGAAGAATGTATGTGAGAAATACTTAGAAAAGCAAATGGATTTGTATGTAGCATTTATGGATCTGGAGAAGGCATATGATAGAGTTGATAGAGATGCTCTGTGGAAGGTATTAAGAATATATGGTGTGGGAGGCAAGTTGTTAGAAGCAGTGAAAAGTTTTTATCGAGGATGTAAGGCATGTGTACGTGTAGGAAGAGAGGAAAGTGATTGGTTCTCAGTGAATGTAGGTTTGCGGCAGGGGTGTGTGATGTCTCCATGGTTGTTTAATTTGTTTATGGATGGGGTTGTTAGGGAGGTAAATGCAAGAGTCTTGGAAAGAGGGGCAAGTATGAAGTCTGTTGGGGATGAGAGAGCTTGAGAAGTGAGTCAGTTGTTGTTCGCTGATGATACAGCGCTGGTGGCGGATTCATGTGAGAAACTGCAGAAGCTGGTGACGGAGTTTGGTAAAGTGTGTGGAAGAAGAAAGTTAAGAGTAAATGTGAATAAGAGCAAGGTTATTAGGTACAGTAGGGCTGAGGGTCAAGTCAATTGGGAGGTGAGTTTGAATGGTGAAAAACTGGAGGAAGTGAAGTGTTTTAGATATCTGGGAGTGGATCTGTCAGCGGATGGAACCATGGAAGCGGAAGTGGATCATAGGGTGGGGGAGGGGGCGAAAATTTTGGGAGCCTTGAAAAATGTGTGGAAGTCGAGAACATTATCCCGGAAAGCAAAAATGGGTATGTTTGAAGGAATAGTAGTTCCAACAATGTTGTATGGTTGCGAGGCGTGGGCTATGGATAGAGTTGTGCGCAGGAGGATGGATGTGCTGGAAATGAGATGTTTGAGGACAATGTGTGGTGTGAGGTGGTTTGATCGAGTAAGTAACGTAAGGGTAAGAGAGATGTGTGGAAATAAAAAGAGCGTGGTTGAGAGAGCAGAAGAGAGTGTTTTAAAATGGTTTGGGCACATGGAGAGAATGAGTGAGGAAAGATTGACCAAGAGGATATATGTGTCGGAGGTGGAGGGAACGAGGAGAAGAGGGAGACCAAATTGGAGGTGGAAAGATGGAGTGAAAAAGATTTTGTGTGATCGGGGCCTGAACATGCAGGAGGGTGAAAGGAGGGCAAGGAATAGAGTGAATTGGAGCGATGTGGTATACAGGGGTTGACGTGCTGTCAGTGGATTGAATCAAGGCATGTGAAGCGTCCGGGGTAAACCATGGAAAGCTGTGTAGGTATGTATATTTGTGTGTGTGGACGTGTGTATGTACATGTGTATGGGGGGGGTTGGGCCATTTCTTTCGTCTGTTTCCTTGCGCTACCTCGCAATACGCGGGAGACAGCGACAAAGTATAAAAAAAAAAAAAAAAAAAATATATATATATATATATATATATATATATATATTTTTTTTTTTTTTTTTTTTTTTGGCTTTGTCGCTGTCTCCCGTGCTTGCGAGGTAGTACAAGGAAACAGACGAAAGAAATGGCCCAACCCACCCCTTACACATGTATATACATACGTCCACACATGCAAATATACATACCTACACAGCTTTCCATGGTTTACCCCAGACGCTTCACATACCGTGATTCAATCCACTGACAGCACGTCAACCCCGGCATACCACATCGATCCAATTCACTCTATTCCTTGCCCTCCTTTCACCCTCCTGCATGTTCAGGCCCTGATCACACAAAATCTTTTTCACTCCATCTTTCCACCTCCAATTTGGTCTCCCACTTCTCCTCGTTCCCTCCACCTCGACACATATATCCTCTTGGTCAATCTTTCCTCACTCATTCTCTCCATGTGCCCAAACCATTTCAAAACAACCTCTTCTGCTCTCTCAACCACGCTCTTTTTATTTCCACACATCTCTCTTACCCTTACGTTACTTACTCGATCAAACCACCTCACACCACACAATGTCCTCAAACATCTCATTTCCAGCACATCCATCCTTCTGCGCACAACTCTATCCATAGCCCACGCCTCGCAACCATACAACATTGTTGGAACAACTATTCTTTCAAACATACCCATTTTTGCTTTCCGAGATAATGTTCTCGACTTCCACACATTCTTCAAGGCTCCCAGGATTTTCGCCCCCTCCCCCACCCTATGATTTACTTCCGCTTCCATGGTTCCATCCGCTGCCAGATCCACTCCCAGATATCTAAAACACTTTACTTCCTCCAGTTTTGCTCCATTCAAACTTACCTCCCAATTGACTTGACCCTCAACCCTACTGTACCTAATAACCTTGCTCTTATTCACATTTACTCTTAACTTTCTTCTTTCACACACTTTACCAAACTCAGTCACCAGCTTCTGCAGTTTCTCACATGAATCAGCCACCAGCGCTGTATCATCAGCGAACAACAACTGACTCACTTCCCAAGCTCTCTCATCCCCAACAGACTTCATACTTGCCCCTCTTTCCAAAACTCTTGCATTTACCTCCCTAACAACCCCATCCATAAACAAATTAAACAACCATGGAGACATCACACACCCCTGCCGCAAACCTACATTCACTGAGAACCAATCACTTTCCTCTCTTCCTACACGTACACATGCCTTACATCCTCGATAAAAACTTTTCACTGCTTCTAACAACTTGCCTCCCACACCATATATTCTTAATACCTTCCACAGAGTATCTCTATCAACTGTATCATATGCCTTCTCCAGATCCATAAATGCTACATACAAATCCATTTGCTTTTCTAAGTATTTCTCACATACATTCTTCAAAGCAAACACCTGATCCACACATCCTCTACCACTTCTGAAACCACACTGCTCTTCCCAAATCTGATGGTCTGTACATTCCTTCACCCTCTCAATCAATACCCTCCCATATAATTTACCAGGAATACTCAACAAACTTATACCTCTGTAATTGAGCACTCACTCTTATCCCCTTTGCCTTTGTACAAATGGCACTATGCACACATTCCGCCAATCCTCAGGCACCTCACCATGAGTCATACATACATTAAATAACTTTACCAACCAGTCAATAATACAGTCACCCCCTTTTTTAATAAATTCCACTGCAATACCATCCAAACCTGCTGCCTTGCCGGCTTTCATCTTCTGCAAAGCTTTTACTACCTCTTCTCTGTTTACCAAATCATTTTCCCTAACCCTCTCACTTTGCACACCACCTCGACCAAAACACCCTATATCTGCCACTCTATCATCAAACACATTCAACAAACCTTCAAAATACTCACTCCATCTCCTTCTCACATCACCACTACTTGTTATCATCTCCCCATTTGCGCCCTTCACTGAAGTTCCCATTTGCTCCCTTGTCTTACGCACTTTATTTACCTCCTTCCAGAACATCTTTTTATTCTCCCTAAAATTTTGTAATAACTTTGAAAATACTGGGTAGCTTTTGAAGATGATCTTTGTTCAGCTTGTACCTCTCTAATCTGGCACACTGTGGTCCAGCAACTCCCATGGTCTGGCTTGTTTTGAATCTGCTGCCATTAGTTATTAGTTTGTGGATCTGCCACCAGGTTGGTGCTCTTAGCAGTGCTAAGGTGCCAAAATTGGTTTACACTGCAGCCAAGCTAATTAACTGTCCCATTTGATTTCGTATATTCAGCTGTATTTTAGCCCTTTAGGATGTCATCCAAGAGACCAAAAGGTGCAGAAGGTGGTGCTAGTGCTAATAAGCATAAGCATGAATCATTATTTATGCTTGAAAAGGTGGAGTTACTGAAAAAATTAGATTAAGGAATTTCTGTAAAGACTTTATGTGAGTATTATGAGATTGGATCATCAGCTGTGTATGACTTAGGGGTCTATTTCTGTTTTCCAGCATTTTCTGTGGTCTGGCAATGGCCAGGTCCCAAGGTTGCCAGATTGAAGAGTTACAACCTGTAATATTCATTTCTTCTAGATCTGTCTTTGCTGTATAGACTTGAGGTAACCACATTTCTTGAGGTGTTGATATTTTGAGTGCTGTCACAGAGCATTGATAATTTTTGTCAAAGATAAGCTTCTGATATTGTTTTTGGATAATAATCCATGTATCAAACCCTTAGCAATGGGATTCAGCTTGTGCCATGCTTCTGTTGCTTTATGTGCATCCATTTTTGACATAGAAGCTTAATGACATTGGATGCCCATAACATTTTGCCTCTCTGTTTGTTGCCTGTCCTAAACCAGTAAGTGTATGTACAGCTTTCAAGTACACCCACATGTTCAGTATGGCTTCACAGTGAGCAGTGTTTAAGCATGCATTTTACCTTATGTTCCTACCTCAGGAATCCTTTATATCCTAATGGACTGATATCCAGGAAAAGGCTCCTCACTAAGTAACATGACCCATGAATCACTTTCATACAAAAGCTAAATGATGCCATAGATTTTCTCCAGTTAGAGTTAGCTCACTTTTTTGGATGTCATACTTGAAAATTCCATTACAGAACAAAAATCAGATCATTTATTGTCTCAAGAAATCAAAATGCTGTGTAGCCATTTTCTAACATGCTATGCTACACTCAAACTGTTCTTAGTCTATTAGGGGTATACTATTTTTTTTTGCTAAACTCAAAAGGACATACTTTTCTTTGTAGAAAGTTAAGAGACAGCCAGAGGGTTAACCACCATCTGGGAAAGAACAGGGCACTCCAACAGAATGCTACTTCCATAGTCTGGCAGAGCATCTGTCACTTTAGTGTTAAATATTTATGTAAAGGCAATTATCCTAGTTTCTTTAATACCTGGCTAAAATGAGCAATACTGTCTACAAGCCCATAAAAAGAATATAGTTGAAAGAGCAGAAGATTGTGTTGAATTGGTTTGGACATATTGAGAGAGTGAGTGAGGAAAGGTTGACAGAGAGGATAAATATGTTAGCGGTGGAGGGAGCAAATAAAGTGGGAGACCAAATTGGAGGTGGAGGGATCGAGTGAATAAGATTTTGAGTGATTGGGGCCTGAACATACAGGAGGGTGAGAGGTGTGCAAGGAATAGAGTGAATTGGAGCAATGTGGTATACCAGGGTCGACATGCTGTCAATTGACTGAACCAGGGCATGTGAAACATCTGGGGTAAACCATGGAAAGATATGTGGGGCCTGGATGTTTCAGTGCATTACACATTAGAACTAGAGACTGAGTGTGAACAATTGTGTCCTTTTTTGTCTGTTTTCTTGGTGCAACCCCTCCGATGCAGGAAATGATGATCAAGTAAAATGAATGAATAGATAATTTGTATATATTTTATTTTATTATAATACTTGATTACTGGTTTCTGTATCAGCGAGGTAGCACCAGGAAACAAATAAAGAATGGCCCATCCACTCGTATGCACATATATATATATAGAGGAGAAAGAATACTTCCCACGCATTCCTCACGTGTCATAGAGGGCAACTAAAGGAGACTGGAGTGGGGAGCTAGAAACCCTCCCCTCCTTGTATTTTAAGTTTCTAAAAGGGGAAATAGAAGGAGTCACGCTGGGAGTGCTCATCCTCCTTGAAGGCTCAGATTGGGGTGTCTAAATGTGTGTGGATGTAACCAAGATGAGAAAAAAGGAGAGATAGGTAGTATGTTTGAGGAAAGAAACCTGGATGTTTTGGCTCTGAGTGAAACGAAGCTCAAGGGTAAAGGGGAAGAGTGGTTTGGGAATGTCTTGGGAGTAAAGTCAGGGGTTAGTGAGGGGACAAGAGCAAGGGAAGGAGCAGCACTACTCCTGAAACAGGAGTGGTGGGAGTATGTGATTGAGTGTAAGAAAGTAAACTCTACATTGATATGGGTAAAACTGAAAGTTGATGGAGAGAGATGGGTGATTATTGGTGCATATGCACCTGGGCATGAGAAGAAAGATCATGAGAGGCAAGTGTTTTGGGAGCAGCTGAATGAGTGTGTTAGTGGTTTTGATGCACGAGACCGGGTTATAGTGATGGGTGATTTGAATGCAAAGGTGAATAATGTGGCAGTTGAGGGAATAATTGGTATACATGGGGTATTCAGTGTTGTAAATGGAAATGGTGAAGAGCTTGTAGATTTATGTGCTGAAAAAGGACTGGTGATTGGGAATACCTGGTTTAAAAAGAGATATATACATAAGTATACGTATGTATGTAGGAGAGATGGCCAGAGAGCGTTATTAGATTACGGGTTAATTGATAGGCGCGCGAAAGAGAGACTTTTGGATGTTAATGTGCTGAGAGATGCAACTGGAGGGATGTCTGATCATTATCTTGTGGAGGCGAAGGTGAAGATTTGTAGAGGTTTTCAGAAAAGAAGAGAGAATGTTGGGGTAAAGAGAGTGGTGAGAGTGAGTGAGCTTTGGAAGGAGACTTGTGTGAGGAAGTACCAGGAGAGACTGAGTACAGAATGGAAAAAGGTGAGAACAAAGGAGGTAAGGGGAGTGGGGGAGGAATGGGATGCATTTAGGGAAGCAGTGATGGCTTGTGCAAAAGATGCTTGTGGCATGAGAAGCGTGGGAGGTGGGCAGATTAGAAAGGGTAGTGAGTGGTGGGATGAAGAAGTAAGATTGTTAGTGAAAGAGAAGAGAGAGGCATTTGGACGATTTTTGCAGGGAAATAATGCAAATGTGAGGGAGATGTATAAAAGAAGGGGGAGGAGGTCAAGAGAAAGGTACAAGAGGTGAAAAAGAGGGCAAACAAGAGTTGGGGTGAGAGAGTATCATTAAATTTTAGGGAGAATGAAAAGATGTTTTGGAAGGAGGTATATAAAGTGCGTAAGACGAGGGAACAAATGTGAACTTCAGTGAAGGGGGCTAATGGGGAGGTGATAACAAGTAGTGGTGATGTGAGAAGGAGGTGGAGTGAGTATTTTGAAGTTTTGTTGAATGTGTTTGATGATAGAGTGGCAGATATAGGGTGTTTTGGTCTAGATGGTGTGCAAAGTGAGAGGGTTAGGGAAAATGATTTGGTAAACAGAGAAGAGGTAGTAAAAGCTTTGCGGAAGATGAAAGCCGGAAAGGCAGCAGGTTTGGATGGTATTGTAGTGGAATTTATCAAAAAAGGGGGTGACTGTATTGTTGACTGGTTGGTAAGGTTATTTAATGTATGTGTGATTCATGGTGAGGTGCCTGAGGATTGGCAGAATGCTTGCATAGTGCCATTTGTACAAAGGCAAAGGGGACAAAGGTGAGTGCTCAAATTACAGAGGTATAAGTTTGTTGAGTATTCCTGGTAAATTATATGGGAGGGTATTGATTGAGAGGGTGAAGGCATGTACTGAGCATCAGAGTGGGGAAGAGCAGTGTGGTTTCAGAAGTGGTAGAGGATGTGTGGATCAGGTGTTTGCTTTGAAGAATGAATGTGAGAAATACTTAGAAAAGCAAATGGATTTGTATGTAGCATTTATGTATCTGGAGAAGGCATATGATAGAGTTGATAGAGATGTTCTGTGGAAGGTACTAAGAATATATGGTGTGGGAGGCAAGTTGTTAGAAGCAGTGAAAAGTTATTACCGAGGATGTAAGTCATGTGTACGTGTAGGAAGAGAGGAAAGTGATTGGTTCTCAGTGAATGTAGGTTTGCGGCAGGGGTGTGTGATGTCTCCATGGTTGTTTAATTTGTTTATGGATGGGGTTGTTAGGGAGGTGAATGCAAGAGTTTTGGAAAGAGGGGCAAGTATGAAGTCTGTTGGGGATGAGAGAGCTTGGGAAGTGTCAGTTGTTGTTTGCTGATGATACAGCGCTGGTGGCTGATTCATGTGAGAAACTGCAGAAGCTGGTGACTGAGTTTGGTAAAGTGTGTGAAAGAAGAAAGTTAAGAGTAATTGTGAATAAGAGCAAGGTTATTAGGTACAGTAGGGTTGAGGGTCAAGTCAATTGGGAGGTAAGTTTGAATGGAGAAAAACTAGAGGAAGTGAAGTGTTTTAGATATCTGGGAGTGGATTTGGCAGCGGATGGAACCATGGAAGTGGAAGTAAATCATAGGGTGGGGGAGGGGGCGAAAATCCTGGGAGCGTTGAAGAATGTGTGGAAGTCGAGAACATTATCTCGGAAAGCAAAAATGGGTATGTTTGAAGGAATAGTTGTTCCAACAATGTTGTATGGTTGCGAGGCGTGGGCTATGGATAGAGTTGTGCGCAGGAGGGTGGATGTGCTGGAAATGAGATGTTTGAGGACAATGTGTGGTGTGAGGTGGTTTGATCGAGTAAGTAATGTAAGGGTAAGAGAGATGTGTGGAAATAAAAAGAGCGTGGTTGAGAGAGCATAAGAGGGTGTTTTGAAATGGTTTGGGCACATGGAGAGAATGAGTGAGGAAAGATTGACCAAGAGGATATATGTGTCGGAGGTGGAGGGAACGAGGAGAAGTGGGAGACCAAATTGGAGGTGGAAAGATGGAGTGAAAAAGATTTTGTGTGATCGGGGTCTGAACATGCAGGAGGGTGAAAGGCAGGCAAGGAATAGAGTGAATTGGATCGATGTGGTATACCGGGGTTGATGTGCTGTCAGTGGATTGAGTCAGGGCATGTGAAGCGTCTGGGGTAAACCATGGAAAGTTGTGTGGGGCCTGGATGTGGAAAGCGAGCTGTGGTTTCGGGCATTATTGCATGACAGCTGGAGACTGAGTGTGAACAAATGGGGCCTTTGTTATCTTTTCCTAGCGCTACCTCGCACACATGAGAGGGAGGGGGATGGTATTCCATGTGTGGCGAGGTGGCGATGGGAATGAATAAAGGCAGGCAGTGTGAATTGTGTGCATGGGTATATATGTATGTGTCTGTGTGTGTATATATATGTGTACATTGAGATGTATGGGTGTGTAGGTTTGTGTGTGTGAACGTGTGTGTATATACATGTGTATGGGGGTGGGTTGGGCCATTTCTTTCTTCTGTTTCCTTGCGCTACCTCGCAAATGCGGGAGACAGCGATAAAGCAAAAAAAAAAAAAAAAATATATATATATATATATATATATATATATATATATATATATGGTAAATTATATGGGAGGGTATTGATTGAGAGGGTGAAGGCATGTACAGAGCATCAGATTGGGGAAGAGCAGTGTGGTTTCAGAAGTGGTAGAGGATGTGTGGATCAGGTGTTTGCTTTGAAGAATGTATGTGAGAAATACTTAGAAAAGCAAATGGATTTGTATGTAGCATTTATGGATCTGGAGAAGGCATATGATAGAGTTGATAGAGATGCTCTGTGGAAGGTATTAAGAATATATGGTGTGGGAGGCAAGTTGTTAGAAGCAGTGAAAAGTTTTTATCGAGGATGTAAGGCATGTGTACGTGTAGGAAGAGAGGAAAGTGATTGGTTCTCAGTGAATGTAGGTTTGCGGCAGGGGTGTGTGATGTCTCCATGGTTGTTTAATTTGTTTATGGATGGGGTTGTTAGGGAGGTAAATGCAAGAGTCTTGGAAAGAGGGGCAAGTATGAAGTCTGTTGGGGATGAGAGAGCTTGAGAAGTGAGTCAGTTGTTGTTCGCTGATGATACAGCGCTGGTGGCGGATTCATGTGAGAAACTGCAGAAGCTGGTGACGGAGTTTGGTAAAGTGTGTGGAAGAAGAAAGTTAAGAGTAAATGTGAATAAGAGCAAGGTTATTAGGTACAGTAGGGCTGAGGGTCAAGTCAATTGGGAGGTGAGTTTGAATGGTGAAAAACTGGAGGAAGTGAAGTGTTTTAGATATCTGGGAGTGGATCTGTCAGCGGATGGAACCATGGAAGCGGAAGTGGATCATAGGGTGGGGGAGGGGGCGAAAATTTTGGGAGCCTTGAAAAATGTGTGGAAGTCGAGAACATTATCCCGGAAAGCAAAAATGGGTATGTTTGAAGGAATAGTAGTTCCAACAATGTTGTATGGTTGCGAGGCGTGGGCTATGGATAGAGTTGTGCGCAGGAGGATGGATGTGCTGGAAATGAGATGTTTGAGGACAATGTGTGGTGTGAGGTGGTTTGATCGAGTAAGTAACGTAAGGGTAAGAGAGATGTGTGGAAATAAAAAGAGCGTGGTTGAGAGAGCAGAAGAGAGTGTTTTAAAATGGTTTGGGCACATGGAGAGAATGAGTGAGGAAAGATTGACCAAGAGGATATATGTGTCGGAGGTGGAGGGAACGAGGAGAAGAGGGAGACCAAATTGGAGGTGGAAAGATGGAGTGAAAAAGATTTTGTGTGATCGGGGCCTGAACATGCAGGAGGGTGAAAGGAGGGCAAGGAATAGAGTGAATTGGAGCGATGTGGTATACAGGGGTTGACGTGCTGTCAGTGGATTGAATCAAGGCATGTGAAGCGTCCGGGGTAAACCATGGAAAGCTGTGTAGGTATGTATATTTGTGTGTGTGGACGTGTGTATGTACATGTGTATGGGGGGGGTTGGGCCATTTCTTTCGTCTGTTTCCTTGCGCTACCTCGCAATACGCGGGAGACAGCGACAAACTATAAAAAAAAAAAAAAAAAAAAATATATATATATATATATATATATATATATATTTTTTTTTTTTTTTTTTTTTTATACTTTGTCGCTGTCTCCCGCGTTTGCGAGGTAGCGCAAGGAAACAGACGAAAGAAATGGCCCAACCCCCCCCCCCCATACACATGTACATACACACGTCCACACACGCAAATATACATACCTACACAGCTTTCCATGGTTTACCCCAGACGCTTCACATGCCTTGCTTCAATCCACTGACAGCACGTCAACCCCTGTATACCACATGACTCCAATTCACTCTATTTCTTGCCCTCCTTTCACCCTCCTGCATGTTCAGGCCCCGATCACACAAAATCTTTTTCACTCCATCTTTCCACCTCCAATTTGGTCTCCCTCTTCTCCTCGTTCCCTCCACCTCCGACACATATATCCTCTTGGTCAATCTCTCCTCACTCATTCTCTCCATGTGCCCAAACCATTTCAAAACACCCTCTTCTGCTCTCTCAACCACGCTCTTTTTATTTCCACACATCTCTCTTACCCTTACGTTACTTACTCGATCAAACCACCTCACACCACACATTGTCCTCAAACATCTCATTTCCAGCACATCCATCCTCCTGCGCACATCTCTATCCATAGCCCACGCCTCGCAACCATACAACATTGTTGGAACCACTATTCCCTCAAACATACCCATTTTTGCTTTCCGAGATAATGTTCTCGACTTCCACACATTTTTCAAGGCTCCCAAAATTTTCGCCCCCTCCCCCACCCTATGATCCACTTCCGCTTCCATGGTGCCATCCGCTGACAGATCCACTCTCAGATATCTAAAACACTTCACTTCCTCCAGTTTTTCTCCATTCAAACTCACCTCCCAATTGACTTGACCCTCACCCCTACTGTACCTAATAACCTTGCTCTTATTCACATTTACTCTCAACTTTCTTCTTCCACACACTTTACCAAACTCAGTCACCAGCTTCTGCAGTTTCTCACATGAATCAGCCACCAGCGCTGTATCATCAGCGAACAACAACTGACTCACTTCCCAAGCTCTCTCATCCCCAACAGACTTCATACTTGCCCCTCTTTCCAGGACTCTTGCATTTACCTCCCTTACAACCCCATCCATAAACAAATTAAACAACCTTGGAGACATCACACACCCCTGCCGCAAACCTACATTCACTGAGAACCAATCACTTTCCTCTCTTCCTACACGTACACATGCCTTACATCCTCGATAAAAACTTTTCACTGCTTCTAACAACTTGCCTCCCACACCATATATTCTTAATACCTTCCACAGAGCATCTCTATCAACTCTATCATATGCCTTCTCCAGATCCATAAATGCTACATACAAATCCATTTGCTTTTCTAAGTATTTCTCACATACATTCTTCAAAGCAAACACCTGATCCACACATCCTCTACCACTTCTGAAACCGCACTGCTCTTCCCCAATCTGATGCTCTGTACATGCCTTCACCCTCTCAATCAATACCCTCCCATATAATTTACCAGGAATACTCAACAAACTTATACCTCTGTAATTTGAGCACTCACTCTTATCCCCTTTGCCTTTGTACAATGGCACTATGCACGCATTCCGCCAATCCTCAGGCACCTCACCATGAGTCATACATACATTAAATAACCTTACCAACCAGTCAACAATACAGTCACCCCCTTTTTTAATAAATTCCACTGCAATACCATCCAAACCTGCTGCCTTGCCGGCTTTCATCTTCCGCAAAGCTTTTTTTTTTTTTTTTTTCATACTATTCACCATTTCCCGCATTAGCGAGGTAGCGTTAAGAACAGAGGACTGGGCCTTTGAGGGAATATCCTCACCTGGCCCCCTTCTCTGTTCTTTCTTTTGGAAAAAAAAAAAAAGAAAAAAAAAACGAGAGGGGAGGATTTCCAGCCCCCCGCTCCCTCCCCTTTTAGTCGCCTTCTACGACACGCAGGGAATACGTGGGAAGTATTCTTAATCCCCTATCCCCAGGGATAATATATATATATATATATATATATATATATATATATATATATATACACAAGCACACATACATGCACATATACATACATATACATATCAGCATATACACATACATATATGTATCAGCATATACACATATACATATATACACATACACAGACGCATACATACATACACATGTACATATTCATACTTGTTTGCCCTCATCCATTCCTGTCGCTTCCCCATCCCACAGGAAACATATTGCCACCCCCTGCTTGAGCGAGGTATTGCCAGGAAAACAGACTAAAAAGGCCACATTCTTTCACACTTAGTCTATAGCTATCATGTGTAATGCACCAAAACTACAGCTCCCTGTCCACATCCAGACCTCACAGACCTTTTACATGCCCTGATTCAGTCCGTTGACAGCACATCGACCCTGATTTACCACATTGTTCCTATTCACTCTATTCTCACTCTCCTGTATGTTCAGGCTTCGATTGCTCAAAGTCTTTTTCACTCCATCTTTCTACCTCCAGTTTGGTCTCCCACTTCTTCTTCCTTCCATCTCTAACACATATATCCTCTTTGTTAATCTTTCCTCACTCATTCTCTCCATTTGACCGAACCATTTCAACACACCCTCTTCTTCTTTCTCAACCACACTCTTTTTATTTCCGCACATCTCTCTTACCCTTTCATTACTTACTCAATCAAACCACCTCATACCACATATTGCCTTCAAACATTTCATTTCCAACACATCTACTCTCCTTTGCACAACCCTATTCATAGCCCATGCCTTGCAACCATATAATATTGTTGGAACTCCTATTCCTTCAAACACCTATTTTTGCTCCAAGATAACGTTCTCTCCTTCCACACATTCTTCATTGCTCCCAAACTTGTCTCTTAACCCTACTGAACCTAATAACCTTGCTCTAATGCACATTTACTCTCAACTTTCTCCTTTCACACACTTTTCCAAACTCAGTTACCAACTTCTGCAGTTTCTCCCATGAATCAGCCACCATAGTTGTATCATCAGCGAACAGCAACTGGCTCACTTCCCAGGCCCTCTCATCCCCAACATACTGCATACTTGCTCCTCTCTCCTAGACTCTTGCATCTGTCTCCCTAACCACCCTGTCCATAAACATTTTAAACAACCATGGTGACATCACACACTCCTGTCGCAGCCCGACCTTCACTGGGAACCAATCACTCTCTTTTCCTACTAGTAGACATGCCTTACATCCTTGGTAAAGACGTTTCACTGCTTCTAACAGCTTGCCTTCCATGCCATATACTCTTAAGACCTTTCACAAAGCATCTTTATCAACCCTATTCTATGCCTTCTCCATATCCATGAATGCTACATATAGATCCATCTGTTTTTCTAAGTATTTTTCCCACACATTCTTCAAAGTAAACACCTGATCCACACATCCTCTACCACTTCTGAAACCACACTGCTCTTCCCCAATCTGATGCTCTGTTCTTACATTCACCCTATCATTTAATACCCTCCCATATAATTTCCCAGGAATACTCAACAAACTTATGCCTCTGTAGTTTAAACATTATCTTTCTCCCCTTTGCCTTTGTACAGTGGCACTATGCATGCAATCTGCCAATTCTCAGGCACTTCACCATGATCCATACATACATTGAATATCATCTCAACATTTTCTTTTTTTTTTTGAAAACCGCTACATATCTTCACCTTCGCCTCCACAAGATAGTGATCAGACATCCCTCCAGCTGCCCCTCTGACCACATAAACGTTTACCCAAAAATCTCTCTTTTACACGCCTATCAATTAACATGTAATCCAATAATGCCCTTTGACCATCTCTCCTACTGACATACGTATGCTTATGTATATCTCTCTTTTTAAGCCAAGTATTCCCAATCACCAGTGTTTTTTCAGCACACAAATCTACAAGCTCTTCACCATTTCCATTCCCAACACTGAATACCCCATGTACACCAATTATACCCTCAACTGCCAATTATTCACCTTCTCATGTAAATCACCCATCACTAATACCCGGTCTTGTGCATCAAAGCTGCTGACATACTCACTCAACTGCTTCCTAAATGCTTGCCTCTCATGATCTTTCTTCTCATGACCAGGTGCATAATCGGGGGCTGGAAATCCTCCCCTCCTGTTTTTCCTTTTCCAAAAGAAGGAACAGAGAAGGGGGTCAATTGAGAAATTTTTCCTCTAAAGCTCAGTCCTCTGTTTTTGACATTACCTTGCTAATGCAGGAAATGGCAAATGTGTATGAAAGAAAATACATGTATGCAGTCTGTTGGGGATAAGAGGGCTTAGGAAGTGAGTCAGTTGTTGTTTGCTGATAATACAGTGCTGGTGGCTGATTCGGGTGAAAAACTGCAAAAGTTGGTGACTAACTTTAATAAAGTGTGTGAAAGAAGAAAGCTGAGAGTAAGTGTGAATAAGAGCAAGGTTATTAGGTTCAGTAGGGTTGAGGGACAAGTAAATTTAGAGGTAAGTTTGAATGGAGAACACCTGGAGGAAGTGAAGTGTTTTAGATATCTGGGAGTGGATTGGGCAGCGGATGGAAGCATGGAAGCGGAAGTGAGTCACAGGCTGGGGGAGGGGGGCGAAGGTTCTGGGAGCATTGAAGAATGTGTGGAAGGCGAGAACATTACTTCGGAAAGCAAAAAATGGGTACGTTTGAAGGAGTAGTGGTTCCAACAATGTTATATGGTTGTGAGGCGTGGGCTATAGATAGGGTTGTGCAGAGGAGGGTGGATGGGTTGGAAATGAAATTTTTGAGGACAATATGTGGTGTGAGGTGGTTTGATCGAGTAAGTAATGAAAGGGTAAGAGAGATGTGTGGTAATAAAAAGAGTGTGGTTGAGAGAGCAAAAGAGGGTGTATTGAAATGGTTTGGTCTTATGGAGAGAATGAGTAAGGAAAGATTGACAAAGAGGATATATATGTCAGAGGTGGAGGGAACAAGAAGTGGGAGACCAAATTGGAGATGGAAGGATAGAATGAAAAAGATTTTGAGTGATCGGGGCCTGAACATACAGGAGGGTGAAAGGCGTGCATGGAATAGAGTGAATTGGAACGATGTGGTATAGTGGGGTGGATGTGCTGTCAGTGGATTGAACCAGGGCATGTGAAGCATCTGGGGTAAACCATGGAAAGTTTTGTGGGGCCTGGATGTGGAAAGGGAGCTGTGGCTTAAGTGCATTACACATGACAGCTAGAATCTGAGTGTGAATGAATGTGGCCTTTGTTGTCCTTTCCTAGCACTACCTTGTGTGCATGCATGGGGGAGGCGGTTGTCATTTCATGTGTGGTGGGGTGATGGCGGAATGGATGAAGGCAGCATTTATGAATATGTGCATGTGTATATACATGTATGTATATGGCTGTGTATGTATATGTTGAAATGTATAGATATGTATATGTGTGTGTGTGGGCATTAATGTATGTACATGTGTATGTGGGTGGGTTTGGCCATTCTTTCGTCTGTTTCCTTACGCTACCTTGTTAACCCGGGAGACAGCGACAAAGCATAATAAAAAAGTAGACAGAAAAAATGTGTGTATGTATGTGTTTGTATCAATCTTTTACAAATTTACTTGCTCTCATTTTAATGTTAAGTTTGTGGATAACAGTATTTTGAATACTTGATGTGCACTTATTTTTTTTTCTTCTAGGCAGGGTACAGAGACAACACCCTAGGCTTGCCTAAGATTTGTCCAACAAAAAATGCCATGAAGATTGATCGGACTGTTCTCTTCACTTACCTAAAGCATCACCACATTCCTTCCCGCATGGTTTTGGCTGGTGTGGGAGTTGATCATAATGCTCTGGTGGAATGTGCTCAGAAGTATGTATAGTAGTTCTTTTGAATACATTGAGTTATTCACTGTAACTTGTGTCATGCAAAGGTTTCCTCTGAATAGATATTTCTTTCCCTCTTCATAAGAAATAGCCATGAACTTCAGTTTAGTTTTACATGTGTTTATATGTAATGATCTCCAAGTGAATATCTTAGAAATCTTTAGAAGGGGGAGGTATTGCCCAACTCCATCAGGGCAACAGTAGTAGCATTTTTTTTTCCAATACAAATACTTGAGGTTTGCTGAGGTTTTAGATTTCAGACAATTTGGGAGCCTTGCTGCCTCTAGGAAACACTGTGCTAGAGTTGCCCACTGCCTGCATTCTGTTAGGGGTGAGAGACAAAAGGCTAAAAAGCAGCACTGGAATCTACCAGTTATGCTGGGGAGTAAAGGAGATAAGTGATTAAGGATAATGGCACTGAATGTAAATGGGATGACTGGTGTGAGTAAAAGAAGGTAGCTTGTCTTGAAATTTAAAAGCTATAGTTTGGATATACTGGGGTTTAGGGATGTGTAATTTTGCTGTTATCAAGAGTATGGGAATGTTAAAGAACGTGGATGGAATGGACCAAGAATAGTGTGGGTGAAAGGAAAGGTTAGAATTGTGAAGTATGCATGGGTATGTGTGTTTGAGACCATGAATATGAAAACTGTCTGAGGTAAGGATGAAATGAAGTGTTTCTGGAAAAATTTGAATGGATGTAAATGTGGTTTTGAGTTGGAGGGAAACATGGTTGTTATAGGTTAGAAGAATGTGAAGGTAGGATGTGATAAGATTAGTGAAATAATTGGTAAATGGGGAGTATCTGTAGTAAATGAGAATGGAAATTATCTTGTAGATGTTTGTGCTGAGAGGGATGTATTCCTTGCAAACATCTTTTTTTCACCACAGGATGATCCACTGGTATAAATGAATGAGAAATGATGTAAGAGAAGAGCAAAAGGCTTTGATTGATTATGTGGCTGTGGATGAAAGGTTGAGAGAGGCTGTGCTAGATACTAGAGTTGTGAGAGGATACTTTGGAGACTGTGACCACTCTGCAGTTCTTAAGAGGTTGAGGATCAGTGAGAAATGGAGGTAAGGAATAATGGAGAGGTGAGATTGTTGGTCAGCGAGAAGATGAATTAGAAAGGATGCAAGGAGGAATGTGAAAGGAGGATGACAGAAAGTGTAGATGAAGTGCAGTAAATGTGGCATTGCAGTCATGTATGAATGAGATGTTTAAAATGTTATAGAGACTCTAAAGACTGTTAAAGTTTGTTGAATTAGTAGTACGATACAAGGTTGTGAGATATAGGAATATAAAAGAAAATGCATGTAGGACAGGTGAGATTAGAAATGCTGTGGAAGAGAAGAAAAAGGCATATATTAGATTGCTTGAAAGGAATGTACCAGTGGAAGTTCAGCAAAGAAGGATGAAAGAATATAACATATGTAAGTGGAATAGTAAGAAGTTGATAAAGGAAAGCAAAGAAAGATTAGATGAAGATTTGGAAGAAAACTGAGTTAAAAGATTGGGAAGATAAGAAAGTATACTGGAAGGAGATGAAAAAGGAAAGAGGTGGAAGAAAGATTAGATAAGTAAAAAGTATGGAAGGGGGAGTTTTTGAATTAAAAGGAGGAAGCAAAAAGATGGAAAGATAATTTTGAAGAACTGCTTAGTGTGGGAGAAAGTGAGGCTGTAGCTTTTACATACCTGGGTATGGAGAATGGAAGGAAGAGGATAGAACAGCAAGTACCCATAGCATGAAGGAAAGTAAAAACTGCAATAATGAGGCTGTAGATAGGAAAGGCACCTGGTGTGTATGGCATTACGGTTGAAAGGCTGAAGTATGTTGGAGAAAATGTGATAGACTGGATGCATTTGATGTATAACTAGCATAGAAGCAGAATGTTGTATCTGAGGATTTGTTGCAAGCTATTAGTGTTCCTTTATTTTTAAAGGAAAAAGTACTAAGGATATACGTAGCAGTTATAGGGGAATAAGTCTGTTAAGTATACCAGGAAAAGTGTATGTGATAGTGTTAATTGATAGGGTGATGGAAGTGACTGATTGTGGTGAATATGAAAGTGGAAATGTGTCTAGCAAAAAGTAAGTAGCTGTATGTAGCATTTATTGATCATGAGGAGGCAAATGATGGTGTAGAGTGGAATGCTTTACTGGTTGTGTTAAGTATATATGGTGTAGGGAGATAACCGTTGGATGTTATGAAAGTCTTCTGTAGAGTATCAGATACATGTGTAGAAAGTGAATGGAGAGTTGAGTGAAAGTTTCAGTATACATGTGGGTGTGAGGCAGGGCTATGTAATGTTGCCACGGATTTTTAACATATATATGGACTGAATGATAAGAGAGGGGAAAACAAAACTAGGGAAAGGGGGTGCAGCGATGGAGTGTGGTGATAAGGTTTATTGGCTAGTGACAAGCCTGTTTGTGGATGATACTGTGTTGTCTGCTGTGAGTAAAGATGACTTTCAGACGGTTGTATGTTTTTCAGTGTGTGTATGCATAAGCAGTTGAAGATAAGTGTGAGTAAAAGTAAAGTTATGATGCTTGAAGGGAAACAGAGTAAAAGTATACATTTTGCAAAATAAGTGATTTTGTAAAACTTTAAAAGAGTGAAAGGTGAAAGTATACTAAACTATGTTACAGGAAGAGAAAGACAGAAAGACAGGAAGAGGTGTGAGAATTTGATTATTAAGGAACTGCCTTAGTAAGTTTGGTGATATGAAAGGAGAGATAATGTAGAGAGCAGTATAGGATAGAAGAGTCAGTGAGTCCCTTCATAGAATAATGAAGGGTAGAGGTGCAAGTATGGAAATGAAGAAAGGATTGAGGGACAGCATGGTCCTTCTGACCTTGACCTATGCAGCCAAAACATGGACATGGACTTAGTCACAGAGGTCAAGAATTCAGGCACTGAAAATGAAGCATTAGAGAGGAGCATGTGTTATGACATTATGGAATGAAGAAAGAAATGAGGGGGATGTACGAGAGATGTGATGTGGCAGGGAGTGCAAAGTGAATGAATTGTGGATTGGTAGAGAGGGTGAAACACACTTTGAGATGGTTTGGACATGAGGAAAGAATGTTAAATGGGGAGTTTGCAAGGAGAGTGTGTGATAGTACAATTAAAGAGTTTTTTTTGTGTGAGGAAGACCACCTATGACATTGGGAAATAGAGTGGAAGAGTACTGATGGGAGAGAAATGGGGGAAGAATGTGTGGAATGATAATGCATGAAAGGAAGGCATGTAAGGACAGGGATAAGTGGAGGTTTTTTTGCTGGGGCTTTGTCCTTGATGGGAGTTCCCAGAAGCAATAGGCTTAGAGAGAGAGAGAGAGAGAGAGAGAGAGAGAGAGAGAGAGAGAGAGAGAGAGAGAGAGAGAGAGAGAGAGAGAGACCTACCTACGTGGCCTTTCCTCATTGGGCCTCAATATGTGTTTGTAAATGAAGCCAATATTTGTTTATTACTGATGCTGTCTTAGTAAGATGGGGAAGGGAGTTAGATATTAAACAAAAATATAGGACTATGGATGTAGGAAAGGCATATAATGAAATTGATCGGAAAGCAGCTTTAGAAGTATGAAATTTATACTCTTTAGATCTTTTATAATGAATGTAATATTTTTGATAAGAGTTAATGGTGGTATGGGTTCGTAGTTTAAGGTATGGGTCAGTGGTTGAAGATAGATAGTGACAAGGCTGTGTAATATCTTCATTTTTGCTTCATTGTTTATATGGAGGAGAATTGTGCAACATAGTGAAGTAAGGTGATTATGGTGTGCTACTGAAACATTGAAGTGAATAGAAGGCACCATAGATGCAGTACTTTATTTGGATGATGCTCTTACAATAGCTGAATTGTAGAAATTGGATTGAGTGGTAGGTCGCTTTGATATAGGAAGGAGGACTTGAAGAACAGGTAAATACAAGTAAGAATAAAGTTCTTAGTTTTGATTGAGATGGTTGTTCACAGTATCTTGATCCACATGAATAGAGGAGAATTAGTTATTACAAAGTTTAGGTATTCGGAAGAATTTATCATTAGGTTTGGGAGTGGGGAAGTTTAAGTTAAGACTGCTGTGAAAAAAAAAGGGGGGGGGGGGAACTAGTGCTGCACAGAGAACTCGGTTGAATGGCAGGAATTTAGCTCTCACATTCCTACATACATACTATATGGTCCACTTGGGACCAGAGTCCTACACATTTACAGGATCTAAGCTGATGTATCCTTCCCCATTCTAAATTTCATGGAGCTGCCAAGAACAATGTAAAGATACCATATGTCATTTATGATTCACCCTCAGAAATTTCTCTGCCATTAGGTAACCTACAAAAACCTTGTTGGAAGAATTCTCATCTGGGAGCCACATGAGTAACACCTGGGTATTTGGCTGCCACAGATATAAAGATGTGATGCTGTGGGAGAGATAAGATGCACTTTCGATGGAAAGTAGTGATTTTAGCAAATAATGGTGATGATTACTATGATATTTTGTTTAGACCCAGTGATAACAGTGATGTGGTGGAAACAACCTCGTAAATCTGTTGTACTGCCAAGAAACTTAAGACACTTTGATTTGCTAATGAAATTTTTTTTTTTTTGATGTTTTATGTTCTTTGATTCCTTCTTCTGTTTCCCCTTTTAGAAATTTGAAATACAACGAGGGGAGGGTTTCTAGCCCCCTGCTCCCGTTCCCTTTAGTCGCCTTCTATGCCACATGGGGAATGCATGGGAAGTATTTTTTCTCCCATATCCCCAGGGATAGAGGATGTTTGTGTCAGAGGTGGAGGGAACGAGGGGAAGTGGGGGACCAAATTGGAGGTGGAAGGATGGAATGAGAAATATTTTGCGCAATCGGGGCGTGAACATACAGGAGGGTGAAAGGCGTGCAAGGAATACAGTGAATTGGAACAATGTGGTATATTGGGGTTGATGTGCTGTCAATGGATTAAACCAGAGCGTGTAAAGTGTTTTGGGTAAACCATGGAAAGTTTTGTGGGGTCTAGATGTGGAAAGAGAGCTGTGGTTTCGGTGCATTATACATGACTGCTAGAGACTGAGTGTGAAGGAATGTGGCCTTTGTTGTGTTTTCCTAGCACTACCTTGCACACGCGCAGGGGGGAGGGGGGTGCCATTTCATGTGTGGCGGGGTGGCAACGGGAATGGATGAAGGCAGCAAGTATGAATATTTTTTTTTTTTTTTTTTTTTGCTTTGTCGCTGTCTCCCACGTTTGTGAGGTAGCGCAAGGAAACAGACGAAAGAAATGGCCCAACCCACCCCCATACACATGTATATACATACGTCCACACACGCAAATATACATACCTACACAGCTTTCCATGGTTTACCCCAGACGCTTCACATGCCTTGATTCAATCCACTGACAGCACGTCAACCCCGGTATACCACATCGCTCCAATTCAGTCTATTCCTTGCCCTCCTTTCACCTTCCTGCATGTTCAGGCCCCGATCACACAAAATCTTTTTCACTCCATCTTTCCACCTCCAATTTGGTCTCCCTCTTCTCCTAGTTCCCTCCACCTCCGACACATATATCCTCTTGGTCAATCTTTCCTCACTCATTCTCTCCATGTGACCAAACCACTTCAAAACACCCTCTTCTGCTCTCTCAACCACGCTCTTTTTATTTCCACACATCTCTCTTACCCTTACGTTACTTACTCGATCAAACCACCTCACACCACACATTGTCCTCAAACATGTGAGAAACTGCAGAAGCTGGTGACTGAGTTTGGTAAAGTGTGTGAAAGAAGAAAGTTAAGAGTAAATGTGAATAAGAGCAAGGTTATTAGGTACAGTAGGGTTGAGGGTCAAGTCAATTGGGAGGTGAGTTTGAATGGAGAAAAACTGGAGGAAGTGAAGTGTTTTAGATATCTGGAAGTGGATCTGGCAGCGGATGGAAACATGGAAGCGGAAGTGGATCATAGGGTGGGGGAGGGGGTGAAAATTCTGGGAGCCTTGAAGAATGTGTGGAAGTCGAGAACATTATCTCGGAAAGCAAAAATGGGTATGTTTGAAGGAATAGTTGTTCCAACAATGTTGTATGGCTGCGAGGCGTGGACTATGGATAGAGTTGTGCGCAGGAGGATGGATGTGCTGGAAATGAGATGTTTGAGGACAATGTTTGAGGATGAATATGTACATGTGTATATATGTATATGTCTGTGTATGTATATGTTGAAATGTATAGGTATGTATATGTGCATGTGTGTATATACATGTGTATGTGGTTGGGTTGGGCCATTCTTTCACCTGTTTCCTTGCGCTACCTTGCTAATGCGGGAGACATCAACAAAGTATAATAACATTATACTTTGTTGCCGTCTCCCGTGCTAGCAAGGTAGCGCAAGGAAACAGACAAAAGAATGGCCCAAACCCACCCATATACACATGTATATACATACACGTCCGCACACACACATATACATACCTATACGTTTCAATAACAATTATTTATTTATTTATTTTGCTTTGTCGCTGTCTCTCGCTTTAGTGAGGTAGCACAAGGAAACAGTCGAAAGAATGGCCCAACCCACCCACATACACATGTATATATATACATGTCCACACACGCAAATATACATACCTGTACATCTCAACGTATACATATATATACACACACAGACATATACATATATACACATGTACATAATTCATACTGTCTACCTTTATTCATTCCCATCGCCACCTTGCCACACATGAAATGACAACCCCCTCCCCCGCATGTGCATGAGGTAGCGCGAGGAAAAGACAACAAAGGCCACATTCGTTCGCACTCAGTCTCTAGCTGTCATGTAATAATGCACCGAAACCACAGCTCCCTTTCCACATCCAGACCCCACAGAACTTTCCACGGTTTACCCCAGACGCTTCACATACCCTGATTCAATCCATTGACAGCACGTTCACCGCGGTATACCACATCGTTCCAATTAACTCTATTCCTTGCACGCCTTTCACTCTCCTGCATGTTCAGGCCCCGATCACTCAAAATCTTTTTCACTCCATCTTTCCACTTCCACCTCAATAATAATAATGATAGTAATAAATATAAATAAAAAATGTTCTTTGATAATATGAAGAATTTAGTTATTACTTCAGTTTCTTTTTTTTTTTCTCTTAAACTTAGGCTTCAGGAAATACGAGAATAAATCAAGCTTAAGATTGAAAAGATTAAGTGAAGTGTGTGCTAGAACTTTGCATGCATAACTGTTTGTCCCAGATTTTTTGTATTGATTTGAAATCTTAGTTTGACTAAGTTCCTTGTCTAAGAAAAGTAATATCTCTTTTGGTCTGTTAATTGGATTCTTTATTTTGATATCTAAGAAAAGTATTGTCTTTCTTGGTTTGTTGATGGAATTTTTCATTTTTGTAAGAATTTCTGATTTAGATAACATACTTAGCAGTTTTAGATATCTAGGAGTAGACTTAACAGTGAATGGAACTATGGAAGTGGAAGTGAGTCATAGAGTGGGAGAGGGGGTGAAAGTTCTGGGAGTGATTAAGAATGTGTGGAAACAGAGAACATTATCTCGAAAAGCAAAAATGGGTATGTTTGAAGGAATAGTTGTTCCAACAAAGTTATATGGTTGTGAGGCATGGGCTGTTGATGGGGTTGTACAGAGGAGGGTGGATGTGTTGGAAATGAAATGTTTGAGGACAATATGTGGTGTGAGGTGGTTTGATCAAGTCAGTAATGAAAGGGTAACAGAGATTTGTGGTAATAAAATGAGTGTGGTTGAAAGAGCAGAAGAGGGTGAGTTGAAATGGTTTGGACATATGGAGAGAATGAGTGAGGAAAGGGTGACAAAGAGGATATATGTGTCTGAAGTGAAGGGAACAAGAAGCAGGAGACCAAATTAGAGGTGGAAGGATGGAGTGAAAAAGATTTTGAGTGATCGGGGCCTGAACATGCAGGAGGGTGAGAGGCATGCAAGGAATAGAGTGAATTGGAACGATGTGGTATACCAGGGTCAACTTGCTGTCAGTGAACTGAATCAGGGCATGTGAAACATCTGGGGTAAACCATGGAAAGGTCTGTGGGGCCTGGATGTAGATAGGGAGTTGTGGTTTTGATGCATTACACATGACAGCTAGAGACTGAATGTGAACGAATGTGACCTTTTTTGTCTTGTTTTCCTGGTGCTATCACACTGACTTGGGTGTGCCGATGCTGTTTCCTGTGGGGTTGTGTTTTTCCTGGAATGGATGAAGGCAAGCAAGAATGAATATGTACATGTGTATTTATGTATATGGCTGTGCATGTGTATGTATGTTGATATATGTATATATATATATGTATGTGTGTATATGAGTGGATGTGTCTTTCTTCATCTGTTTCCTGGCACTACCTTGCTGATGCAGGAAATGGCAATTAAGTATGAAAAATATAAATAAATAGATACTGAGCATTTTCACTGGAAAGGTACTCTGCAACTTAATAGATTTTGTACTTGTACAGCTTTATGGCCTCATGTGAAATCCTTCTTTACACCTTCGCTTTTGTTTGCAGGTACTTTGTGGAATGTCCAACCATATGGGAGGAAGATCCTAGTTTGGCTAGCATTCGCAGTATTAGTGTTGACCATTCTGTTTCACAGTATACTGGAGGACTGATTAAGGTAATAAATGACTCTGTTGCTGCTACCCCCGATTGTTCATAAGCAATCAGATCTTTAATGGCCAAATAGTCTTTTTTTTATTGAGGACAAAATCCTGAAAAATATTTGAAAAATATTGGGTTCATGGTGGTGTTACATTTTCTAGACAGGTGTTCATAGATATTTTTTTTCATACTTGATTTTCACATCCACTCATATCCATTCTCAGTCTCATGTGCTATGCCCCAAAACCAGAGCTCCCTATCTACTACCATGCCCTACAGACCTCTCCATGATTTATACTGGAAGCTTCATGTGCCATTGTTCAGTCCATTGACAGCTCCGTGACCCTAGTACACCACATCATTCTGATTCACTCCATCCTGTATACCCCTTTCACCCTCCTACATGTTCAGGCCCTGATCATTCAAAATCTTTTTTAACTCCATCCTTCTGTCTCCAATCTGGTCTCCCCATTCTTCTTTTCCTTCTACTTCTGACACATGTATCATCTTTGTCAACCTTTCCTCACCCATTCTCGCCATTTGTCCACACTATTTCAGCACACCCTCCTATGCCTTCTCAACCATATATATTTTTATTACTACACATCTCTCTTACCCTTTCATTACCTACTCAATCAAACCAACTCACTCTGCATATTGCCTGCTATCATTTCATTTCCAACATATCCACCCTCCTCTTCACAGCCTTATCCGTAGCCCATGTGTTGCATCCATATGATATTGTAAGGACTACTGTTCCTTCATTCATAGCCACATTTACCTTCCCAGATATGTTCTTTCTTTTCACTCATTCCTCTGTGCTCACAGAACCTTTTCCCTCCTCCCCCACCCTATGATTCACTTAAGCTTCCATGGTTCCATTTGCTGCCAAGTCTACTCCCAGATATGAGACACTTCACTTCCAATTTTTCTCCATTCAAACTCACACCTCAACTAACATGTCCCTCAACCATGCTTTAACTAAAAACCTTGCTTTTGTTCACATTCACTCTTAACTTTCTCCTTTCAGATGCTCTTCCAAACTCAGTCACCAACTTCTGCAGTTTCTCACTTGAATCTACCACCAATGCTTTATCATCAGAAAACAACAAGTGACTCACTTCCCAGGCTCTGTCATCCCTCACAGACTGCATACTTACCCCTCTCTCCAAGACTTGTATATTTACCTTCCTCACCTCCCCATCCATAAACATGAACCCATACCACAGACCAACCTTCACTGAAACCCATTCACTTTCCTGTTTTCCTATTCATACACATGCCTTAAACCCTTCTTTTAGCAGCTTTCCACCCACACCATATATTCTTAAGACCTTCCACAGAGCATCTCCATCAACCCAATCATATGCCTTCTCTGGATCCATAAATGCCACAAACAAGTTCATCTGTTTTTCTAAGTATTTCTTACATTCTTTAAAGCAAACACCTGATCCACACATCCTCTACCAATTCTAAAGCAACACTGCTTCACCTTAATCTGATGCTCTTTTCATGCCTTCACACTCTCAATCAGTTCCCCCTATGCAACTTACCACGTATACTCAACAAACTTATACCTCTGTAATTTGAACTCTTATCCCTCTTGCCTCTATCTAGTTGCACTGTACATGCATTGCATGCACCAACCTTGAGGCACCTCACCATGATCCATGCATATATAGAAAATCCTTACCAACCAATCAACAACACAGTTACCCCCTTTCTTAATAATTTTAACAATGATACCATCCATTTTGGCCATCTTGTCACTTTTCATGATATGCAAAGCTTTCACTGCCTCTTGTTGCTTCACCAAACCACTCTCCATAACTCGCATTTCTCAAAACATATAAAAACCTGACCTGACTAGTCAACAACAATGTCACCCCCCTTTCTCGAGAAATTCAGCTTCACTTACATTCACCCAAGCTGCTTTGCCATAATTCATCATATGTAAGGCTTTCATCAACTTATTTTCATTTTACCAAACCATTTGCTATGACTCATAACACTGCAAGTCTCCATGTCCCAGACATCTAGTATCTGCCACCCTGTAATCTAACACATTCAGCCATCCTTCAAAATAGTCTCTCCTCTCCTGTTTTCTTCTCCTTTACCCATTAGCACATCCCCATTAGCTCCCCTCACTGATGCCACCTTTCATTTTCTTTTCCTTAAAATGGTATTCACCTCCTAAAAGTTTTTCATGTTCTCCCTAAATTTTACTGATACTTACTTGCCCATGTCTCATTTGCCCTAGTTTTCAGCCCCTGCACCTTCCTCTTGACCTCCAGTGGCTTTTTCTTGTTTGTTTCCCAATTACTCACACTCCTTTCTTTACAGATAGTGTCCACCTCTCTTTTGTCTTTCACAAGCAACTTCCTCATCCCATCACTCACTACCCTTTTTCAAGCTCCTGCATCCCACCTTCACCATGTTACTCACTTCACCCACTGCAAGGCTGAGCAAGGGTTCTCAAGGTACCTTCCATTCCTCATTTTTAAGACTGTTTGCAGTATATAGAAATTACCAGAAACAAAAAATATCTTTAAAGAATATATCTATGGAGAATGAATATTCAGTTTTTGACCAGGTATTTTTCATTTTTTTTAATACATTTGGTGTTGCTTTGAATTACTCCCAGTGGTGAATCATTCCGTAAGTGAACAATTCTGTAGAATTGTTAAATATCAAATGTTTGTCTGTGAATAGGTATCCATTACTTCGCATGAAATCAGACTGATCTGCTCTTGGATCCTGATTAGGTAATGATTTTCATTGCATTTGATCATTTTGAATACCTGTTTGAAATCCCAACTTACTCTTTTCTTTTAAGCTATATCAATAAGGATCTTGCTTTCAGAAGTGGTAGAGAATGTGTGGATCAGGTGTTTGCTTTGAAGAATGTATGTGAGAAATACTTAGAAAAGCAAATGGATTTGTATGTAGCATTTATGGATCTGGGGAAGGCATATGATAGAGTTGATAGAGATGCTCTGTGGAAGGTATTAAGAATATATGGTGTGGGAGGCAAGTTGTTAGAAGCAGTGAAAAGTTTTTATCAAGGATGTAAGGCATGTGTACGAGTGGGAAGGGAGGAAAGTGATTGGTTCTCAGTGAATGTCGATTTGTGGCAGGGATGCGTGATGTCTCCATGGTTGTTTACTTTGTTTATGGATGGGTTTGTTAGGGAGGTGAATGCAAGAGTTTTGGAAAGAGGGGCAAGTATGCAGTCTGTTTTGGATGAGAGAGCTTGGGAAGTGAGTCAGTTGTTGTTTGCTGATGATGCAGCGCTGGTGGCTGATTCTTGTGAGAAACTGCAGAAGCTGGTGACTGAGTTTGGTAAAGTGTGTGAAAGAAGAAAGCTGAGAGTAAATGTGAATAAGAGCAAGGTTATTAGGTACAGTAGGGTAGAGGGACAAGTCAATTGGGAGGTAAGATTGAATGGAGAAAACCTGGAGGAAGTGAAGTGTTTTAGATATCTGGGAGTGGATCTGGCAGCAGATGGAACCATGGAAGCAGATGTGAGTCACAGGGTGGGGGAGGGGGCAAAAGTTTTGGGAGTGTTGAAAAATTTGTGTAAGGCGAGAATGTTTTCTTGGAAAGCAAAAATGGGTATGTTTGAAGGAATAGTGGTTCCAACAATGTTATATGGTTGCAAGGCATGGGCTATAGATAGAGCTATGTGGGTGGATGTGTTGGAAGTGAGATGTTTGAGGACAATATGTGGTGTGAGGGGGTTTGATCGAGTAAGTAATGAAATGGTAAGAGAGATGTGTGGTAATAAAAAGAGTGTGGTTGAGAGAGCAGAAGAGGGTGTTTTGAAATGGTTTGGTCATATGGCGAGAATGAGTGAGGAAAGATTGACCAAGAGGATATATGTGTCAAAGGTGGAGGGAACAAGAAGTGGGAGACCAAGTTGGAAAGATGGAGTGAAAAAGATTTTGAGCGATCGGGGCTTGAACATGCAGGAGGGTGAAAGGCGTGCTAGGAATAGAGTGAATTGGAACGATGTGGTTTACCAGGGTTGACGTGCTGTCAGTGGATTGAACCAGGGCATGTGAAGCATCTGGGGTAAACCATGGAAAGTTCTGTGGGGCCTGGATGTGGAAAGGTAGCTGTGGTTTCGGTGCATTATACATGACAACTAGAGACTGTGTGTGATCGAATGTGGCCTTTGTTTTCTTTTCTTAGTGCTACCTCACGCACATGCGGGGGAGGGCGTTGTCATTTCATGTGTGGCTGGATGGCAACGGGAATGAATAAAGGCAGCAACTATTAATTATGTACATCTTTATGTCTTTGTATGTATATATATGTTTACGTTGAAATGTATAGGTATGTATATATGTGTGTTTGGACGTATATGTATATGCATGAGTATGTGGGTGGGTTGGGCCATTCTTTCGTCTGTTTCCATGTGTTACCTTGCTGACGCAGGAGACAGCGACAAAGTATGATAAATGATAAATAGATAGAATAAGGATCTGGATGGCTTACGTTGGAATTGTTTCTCAGTTTGGGAATCACTTTGATAGGTTGCTTCTGTGCTCTTTCCATGCCACCCTTGTCTTTTCTCATGTAGGGTAACCAAACCTGAACACAAAATTCACAGTGGTGATGCACCTGTAAAGCTTATTGGGTGAGGATTATTTTTTTGGATCTAAATTTGAATATACTACCAATGAAGCGTAGAATTTTTTTCCTTTTTCTAGTGGTTATTCACAATGTTTGCGTAGTTGTAAGTAATTGGAGATTATCACACGTAAGTCTTTTCTTTATTTTCCTTATGTAGCTGTGCAGGATTCCTACTGTAGCTTGCCTTCTCATTTTTAATGCTGACATGGAGAAATTTAACACTTAATGATACTGAAATTCATATGCCATTTATGAGCCCAGTCTATTATCTTTTTGTCATCTTGAAGCTGTAGACTTTCAATATTTTTGAGATCTGGCCCAAAAACTCAATAAGATCTTCAGTGGGTAAAGGAATATAATGATTTACATTAATGAATGCAAAAATTATGTGAAAAATGGTGCATAAATACACAAAGGTAAGTCAGTAAACAACTCTAAAGAAATGAATGCGAATTACATTATGCATCACTTAATGATAATATCTTTACATGTGAAGGATCCAATTGATGAAAAATAAATGTGTTCTATTACTGTGGCAAAATTGAATACCACTGGGCATCACATAATGATGATAATGTCTTTATAGGAAGTAAGGAATCCAAGTGGAAAAGTGAAAGATATATGGTGCAAAAAACGCATTTTTTTGCCAAAGCAAAGTTTGATACCATTATTTATCACATAATGATAATAATACCTTTGTAAGAAGTGAAGGATCATTTTGAAAATATTATAGATTTTTTCATACATGATCACTGTTTCCCATGTTAGCAAGGTAGAGCTAGAAACATGAAGAAAGGCTACATCTACTCATATGTCTTATCCAGCTCTCATGTCTAATGCACTGAAAACACAACTCTGGCCACAACCAGGCCCCACAGACTTTTCCATGGTTTACCCCGGTTGCTTCATATGTCTTTTCAGTCCATTGACAGCACGTCATTCTCTCCATATGTCCAAGTGATAGATATGTGGTGAAGAGTAAATGTGTTCTTTTGTCATGGCTTTATTTTGTAACTTTTGCTTCAGAGTAAATTATGATAACAACAATACAAAATACATTGTTATGTAAGTTATAAATGATTTACATTAAAATTTGATGAAAAATATGACTAATATCCTAAATCAGAAAGCATACATTTAGCTACATATCAGATCTTTCACTTGAGTCAAATGCTGTCTACATTTAGGATGTTTGGGCCGTGGGCATTCTCAGCCTTACAGCTTCTCTGTACAGGAACTTGTGTAGCTGAGTTAGTTGATGGAAGTAAGTGAGGTTTTCCAACTCCCCATCACCTAGTTATACTTCTGAGGTATTGTAATCCATATTCATCTGTGTCCTTAAAAGCACTCCCACTTTCAGACACTGGTATGATGGCATCCATTTCTGCATCAGTTACATCCCTCTTATTCTTGCTGCTCTTGATTTCCATGGGAAAAATAAAGCATTACGGAAGTCATAACCATTAACATGAAAACACTGTTTAGTAGCATATTCTGAAACCTCTACCCTATATCAGTACAAAGGGAAAGTAAAGCATAGTAGTTACATAGTACTTGATAGGTAGCTTATTAATCATTGATAGTACGATCAAAAGACAAGAGGAAATGACATGAGAGTTAAATGGCTTACTCGCTGCATAATCAGTTGGTTGTGTGAATGTAAATATACAGTATACAGTGCACTGCTCGAATTCCCCATAACTTTTGGCTTGTGTAAGCTTATAAAACATCCAGTGGATATCACAGTATAATGTAATGTCTGTAACTAGCCCACAGGTAAAATCCAAAGGCAAACACTGTATATGTGAATATCAAATGCATTATAAGGAGCACAAAATATGCGCCCTGCCTTTTGGCAGAATGGCAGGAGCAATAGATAGAAGCTGAATTTAGGAACAATAAGGCAGATACATTAGATAGAAACATTTGGTAGAAGTAGTAGGCAGGAACATTAGGCAGAAGTAGCCAGTAGAAAAAGTAGGGGCTTTTGCAAATACTGCACTAGAGTTGTCCTCTGTCAGTGGCATTTTAAGGGTGAGGCACTGATAATGGCTAAGATGCAACACGAGTTCACTAGTTATGGACACTATTGTTGTGGTCTCCCCCATGAGAGAGCTGCAGGTGGAAACAGGAGTCAGATATAAATAGGTGGACCAAAAGTGTAAATTCTGATAATTTTAGGCATTTTAGTCGCATATTCGTGAAATATTAAGCTTGTTATTGTGGATGAGAGGGTAGGTACTTCAATAGTAATGTATCATAAAGATCTGACATACAACAAATCAATAAAATTAACCTTTTAATTAAATACAGAGAGTGCAAGATAACTCACCAAGTAGTTGGTCAACTGGTGACTTTATACAAATATTTGAGTGCTGTGTTGCTTACAGATTGTAACCAGCATGAAGGTGTGGCAGAATTTTCAAAGATATAGTAGGTATTTCTACATGTTATAGTGGAGGGAAAAGTTTTTCTGAAGAAATGGGGAAATCTGATTGTCATTGTTGACTGGAATTGTAGTATGAGCAGATATGTCCACATGACGTAGTAAAAGAGTTCAACCGAAAATTTCATCTGAAATGACGCACCCCTGGTTGCAAAAATAAAAATTTTATCTGAATATATACCATATGCCATTGAAGAAAGTACCCAAAATAATTTTGTGCCTGGCTGGTGGCATGGTGATCGTTATTTATGCAGTTATACGATTTTAGGTGTTTTTTAGGTGTGATGTTACTCTACATGCTCCTAAACACTCTAAACTTTTCTTCTTTAGGCTTGATATCACACATTTCTTACGTATCATTCCATCTATCTGAATATATACCATGTGATATTAAAATAAATCCTGAAAATAATTTTGTTCCTGGCTGGTGGCATGGTGATCGTTACTTCTGTAAGTATACGATTTTAGGTGTGATGTTACTCTACATGCTCCTAAACACTACACTTTTCTTCTTTAGGCTTGATTTCACACATTTCTTTTGTATCATTTACTTACCTTTTACATATACATATGATTTTATGTGAATCATAGGGTGGGGGAGGGGGCGAAAATCCTGGGAGCCTTGAAGAATGTGTGGAAGTCGAGAACATTATCTCGGAAAGCAAAAATGGGTATGTTTGAAGGAATAGTGGTTCCAACAATGTTGTATGGTTGCGAGGCATGGGCTATGGATAGAGTTGTGCACAGGAGGGTGGATGTGCTGGAAATGAGATGTTTGAGGACAATGTGTGGTGTAAGGTGGTTTGATCGAGTAAGTAATGTAAGGGTAAGAGAGATGTGTGGAAATAAAAAGAGCGTGGTTGAGAGAGCAGAAGAGGGTGTTTTGAAATGGTTTGGGCACATGGAGAGAATGAGTGAGGAAAGATTGACCAAGAGGATATATGTGTCGGAGGTGGAGGGAACGAGGAGAAGTGGGAGACCAAATTGGAGGTGGAAAGATGGAGTGAAAAAGATTTTGTGTGATCGGGGCCTGAACATGCAGGAGGGTGAAAGGAGGGCAAGGAGTAGAGTGAATTGGATCGATGTGGTATACCGGGGTTGACGTGCTGTCAGTGGATTGAATCACGGTATGTGAAGCGTCTGGGGTAAACCATGGAAAGTTGTGTGGGGCCTGGATGGGGAAAGGGAGCTGTGGTTTCAGGCATTATTGCATGACAGCTAGAGACTGAGTGTGAACGAATGGGGCCTTTGTTGTCTTTTCCTAGTGCTACCTCGCACACATGAGGGGGGAGGGGGATGGTATTCCATGTGTGGCGAGGTGGCGATGGGAATGAATAAAGGCAGACAGTGTGAATTGTGTGCATGGGTATATATGTGTGTGTCTGTGTGTGTATATATATGTGTACATTGAGATGTATAGGTATGTATATTTTGCGTGTGTGGACGTATATGTATATACATTGTGTATGGGGGTGGGTTGTGCCATTTCTTTCGTCTGTTTCCTTGCGCTACCTCGCAAACGCGGGAGACAGCGACAAAGCAAAATAAAAAATATAAATGATATATGATTTTATGTGTTACATGCACTGTTTATGTATTTACATTTTATGAGCACAGACAGGATATTATTTACATGAAAAGATAAAAGAATTAAACTTATTTTCATCAAAATTGTAAATGCAGATACAAATATTATTTCATTTACTTTGAAAATAACTATAACAGTTCGCATGTTACACTCTCTTTGATGATGTATGGGTGACTGTGATGCATATTTTTTTCTGTTTTGTCAGGTTGCTAGTGACATATGTGGATAAGAGAAGGAATTATACATAGGGTGGGAATTGAAATGAGGGCAGAAACTATTAACCTCATGTAAGGCGTACAGCAGTCCTCAGTGATTTCTCACATGAGGCATAGAGCAGTGAAAGGTTAAGTATCCAACTTTCTCACTGTACCGTTAGTATCCTATAAAGGTCTTATCTATCTCTAGAAAGACATGGGATTAAATTTTACTCTCCTCAGTACCTTTAAAAACCATCATTATAAGTGCAGTTCATGCATACACAGTTACCCTGCAGAAAAAACATGACCTTAGTGATAAGGAGAAACATTTGTGATTTGTATCAATTTAAGAAAATTGGAGAAAAATGATATGAGAAATGTGGAGAAATAAGTGACTTAGAGTGAATCTTGCAGGATTACAGTGCATAGAAAGGAGGAAGTTGTATGGGGGGGGGGGGAGTGTCTCCACTGACCTCACATTATTGGAAGAGATTGAGTGAGAATGATGCTAAATTGTCTCATTATGTTATCACGGTGATGAAGGAGTGTAATAATGGGTGATAGGTAAAGAGCTAGATTATTTCCAGAGAAATAGCTTCTCCAGTATCCCTTCCATGTGTCCTCACATTTAGTTGTTATTGCTGTAATATTTCTGAATGGGTTCATGTAATATTCCACCAACACTGTTCCTGTGCATGAAACAAGAGGAGAATGTGAAACTAGGTCCAAGATAAAGAAACAAATCCCCCAGTAACTTTCCCACACTTGTCAACCAATTTCCCTTACACTGATTATTTGTGTGCAAGTTGTAACATTAGATAGCCTTCTTTTCTTCCATTCTTGTATACCATTTCCTGCATAGTGAAGTAACTCCAGGAATAAACAAAGAATGCCCTCATTTGCTCATGCTTCCTCTCACTGTCATGTTTGATGTACCAAAGTCAAGCCTTCTTATCCACAGCCAAGTCCTGTAGCCCTTTCTATGGTGTCTCCTGACTTCTTTATATCCCCTGCTTCAGTCCATTAATAGCGCATTGCTCTAGTTTGCTCTGTTCCACGTATGCCTCATACTCTCTTTCATGATCAGGCCCCAGTCACTCAGTGCATCTTTCACTTCATATATCTTCCTCCTCATAGGTTCCTCCTCTCTCCTTTTTCCCACCACTTCATTCATAGTCTGTATCTCCTCACTCATCATTCCAGCAATCTCTCTTCAGCTCCCTTATTTTTACTCCTCTTGGTGCCACACCTATCTCTTGCTGTGTCGTTTCTTATTCGATCAACCCTCCTCACACCACCTATTATCGTCAGACATTTCATATCTAACACATGTACTTTTTGTTCTAAGGCCTGTGCCTCACATCATTACAACACCAACCAACATGCCTGTCTTTGCCCTCACAGATTGTGACCTTTCTTTCTGCTTTCTCCTTAATGCATCTATGACCTTCCCCCCCATCCTCCCTTTGGCTTACTTCAGCTACTGTAGTTCTATCTGCTGCCTTTCCCACGCTGTGATGTCTAAAACACTTCACTTCTTTCAGGTTTTCTCTATTCATACCCTCCAATTAACTTGTTTCTCTCCACAGATAAACTTAATAACTTTGCTTTAGTCACAGTAACTGAACTTGCATATTTTACACATTCTCCTAAACTCAGAAACCAGCTCCAGGAGTTGCTGACTTGAATTTGGCACCAGCACCATTTCATCAGCAAATAGCAACTGACTTATCTCCCAGGTCTCCCACCCCCACACCATCACAGAAAAAAAAAAAAAAAGATTAAATGGCCATAGTGACATTAGACACTTCTTCTTGGGACCCACCTTCACTTGGAACCACTCACCCTCCTCTCTTCATACTTGCACATATGCCTTTATGAAAACGTTACTACTTCTGGTGGCTTTCTCCCACACTCCATATATTCATAAACACCCTCCACTTAGTAACCCTATCAGTATTATCATCTGCTTTTGATAGATTTTATGTTATTCACCACTAGTTTTATGCTTATGTGTGATACAGACTTACTTTTTAGAATTTCAGCAAGCTTATCAGAAGGAAATAAGCATCATCTACATATCCTTTTCTCTTCTTGGGAGCAATCAGCTGTTGTCCACACCCTTATCTAATCCCCAATTAGCATTAGACCAAGTCACCACAGAGGTGATAATATAACTGTATTTTCTTTAACTTTTGAAAGTTAATCTGTCATTTCATAAGGAAAATGTTTTGATTTTCTTTCACATACCACAATAGGATATTTGGACCATGCTTGGCAAGCCATATGAGGATTTAGTGTTGATTCTATAAATGATGTATAATCATTGGTGGTTCTCATGAGGCTAATTGAGTGATACTCTCTGAGCAGGGACTTATTTGACTTTTCAAATATTTTTATTTCATGGCAAACTTCAAGTCTTTTGGAACTTTCTCTGTGGGAAGTGACTGACTGAAAAGAGCAATCAAAGACTTGATTATCTCAATTTTGGCTAATTATCTTTCTAACTTTCAGCTTCTTTCAGTGTTCTTTGATTAAACTTATCAGAATGCCATTATATTTATTTTGATTCTTTTTAATGCTTATATCTTGACTGTGTATATCAATGTATTTTGAATTTTTCGTCTCTGCTATCAATGGAACTGGATTAGAAACACATGATGTGTTTTCATTTGTAAATGTGGATGCTAAAGAGAGTCATTTTAGATCTTTGCCATTCCTTCATTGTCTTGAACCAGTTTGGCAGTTTCTGAGGATGATAGACCAATTGACAGGGTGATGACTTTTTTCTAATAAAACAGATTTTTTTAGGGTTTGTTTCACTTTTTCAACAACATATGTGTCATTTTGTCAGTAGCCATGAAATATTTTTTCTGTGGAATTTATGTAATTTACTCAGTCGTATTGATTATTTCATTGCTTGACCTTTTTTATATTATTTTGGACAACAGGTATTGGATGTGCTTTCAGGGAAATGCCTAAGAACATTAAGTTGTACGAGATGGATTGATTGTTTAAGAAATGTTTGTGTCAGAGGTAGAGTGCAGTTTGACTAAGAAGACTGACCAATGTATGCTTTAGTGGTTCATACATATTTAGAGGATTTTTGAAGAGACTAACAAAGGGAATTTATGTGTAATAGATAGAGGGAGCAAAAGGGAGGGGGAGACCTGAGGTGCAAATAGAGTTGAAGTGAAGAAAGCTTTTGGGTGGCATTTCCTGACCACTCACAACGATGAGAACTTTGCATTGGGTAGAAAGAATTGGAACGATGTAGGATATGGGAGAAGGGAGTGATATGCTAATGAGCTGAACCAAGGGCATGGTATATGAAGTATTCAAGGTAAACCATAGAATGGGGTATGGCTGTAGATGGTGTTCTCTGGTTTCTATGCACTGTATATGTTAGCTAGAAACTCAATGTTTTTCGATAAGGCCATTGTTCATTGTTTGTAATGTTACCTTGCCAAAGTAGAAAAGGCAGTTAGGAATGAAGAATTATCCCTCTTTTACATGTTAAATTACTTGGTTACCATTCTTGTGGATATCCTTTATTGATATTGAAATACCATTTATTTTCACTGTTCCTAGACCCACTGGGCTGCCTTTTTAGCTTTACATATTTGCTCTATCTCTCTTGCATTACAGTTTCATGGAATATGCATCTTTCTTTGTCATTCTTCACATCTTCAATTTTATCAATGTGTTTGTTATAATGTGTTTTGTTTTCAAAGTTGTTAGACTATCTTAATTCAGCTCGTCATTCTTCAAAAAATCCCACAATCTAATGAAATGATATTTCATTCTTTTGAAGGAAGAAGCTGATCTTTCAGATGTATCATTAGGCCCCAACCCTTTACCAGAATTGGCTCATCTTGTGATTGGTTTGGAGTCCATGGGTCACCAGCACAGTGACTTCGTTACATGCTGTGTCTTGAACATGATGATGGGGGGAGGTGGCAGCTTTAGTGCAGGTGGCCCTGGGAAAGGCATGTACACCCGGTTGTATACCAATGTTCTCAACAGGTAAGGGGAGGTAACTTGAACCATGATGAATTTGTTTTAGGTGTTAAAGTAGATCAAACATTTAAATGTAAGATATCTGCCTTGAAGCAAGAGGAGGAACCAAACATGTATTTTTTCTTGAAGGCTCAGTTGTTCATTTCTGGAGCTAACCTGATGAAGGCAGAAAAGTTGAGCTATGTTTAAAGAAAAACGTAAATATAAGAGAATATCCAAAGTTATGAAAATGCTATATTGTTATTTAGTTTGGAAAATATTTATAACTTATAGTGTTAATTTAAGAAGTTGATAAGTTGTGAATTGCTCTTTTAGCACCTTTTTTTTTTTTCTCATTTGGGGATGAATTTGTAAGAAATACTTTCTGTGGTTCCGGGTTCACTACTCATCCCTGCCATACTTCTCACAAATATTGAAGATAAATTCTCTATGGCTGAACCATAAAATTTTCTTATATTTATATGTATTGTATTTGTGTAGATTTTTATTTTGATATTGCAGGAAGTACTTTCTTGACTCTTGACATTGGGAAGACAGTTTAGACAAAAGCATGACTGATTTGTGTCATTTACTTTAACATATGGGTAAAAGATAGCAAGGTAGACTGGAAGCAGGCATTAAGAGTTTGTCCTCAATTAGTTTTGAAAAATCTTCAGGAGGATAATGATACATCATGACAGTACACAAGCTTATTTACAAAGTTGGAAGATCAAGTAACTGGTAGCTTAGGTGTCACTACCTGATAGGCTTTTTACTACTGGCTGATGCATCCTCAAACTGACTAGTCACAGTGCACCTTTTCTTTTGCTGTCCTAACCTAGGTGAAGCTGTCTGCTTTATCGTTGTTGTCTATCTATCTTGACACCAAGGGACTTGCATCAAGTGGTTAGTCAAGGCAAGTCTCCACTTATCCCTGTCCTTACATGCCTCCCTTGCAAGTACCATTCCACTTATTTTTCCCCATTTCTCTCCCTCCAGTACTCTTCCACTCTGTTTTCCCATATAACAGGTGGTTTTCCTCTCACATGAACGTCTATAATCTGTTGTTGTTGTTGTTGTTGTTGTTGTTGTTGCTGCTGCTGTCAGACAATAATATTAAAGCAGGCAGTTTTACCAGGGCCAGATCAGTGGCAGAAATGTTGATCTTCGATTGGTCAGTTTGTGACAGGCAGGTGCCAGCAGTGGAACAGCCGGATAAGAACACATCTCAGTGACCAATTCCTCGATCTTCCAGTTTTGTACATGAGCTTGTGTACTGTCACGATTTATCATCATTCTACCGAAGACTGAAGAAGACTGTTGAAGCTGTTTGAGAAGGGTAAATTACTAGCTTTTGCTTTCAAGTTAACTCTAGGAGAAGCTGAAAGATAAGTTGAGGGAATCCAGAACATTAAAAGTTGTAGTTGAGGTGATATGTCAGCAGGTTAAGAATTATTAAAGGCTGCGTGTGTCTTTCAGAGTGCCATTCCTTGTTTGATCAACTCTTCTCGGTACCAACACAGCCACCCTTTTCCCTATAGCACTCTCGAATCACACACACCCTTCTTTACCCTCGCAGACAGTGGAGAGAGAGGAACAACATAATGGGATGAAGACTTAATAAAGTTGGATAAAAAAGTGTGGAAAAAGCCAAATTTTTCAGAAAGTAGTCCATTATAATCATAGTGTAGTGCATTATCAGTGTCATTAATATATATGAGAAAGAGAACCACCCCTAACACCGATCCTTGTGGCACACCACTTGTTCTATGAAACCATTCTGAGCCTTGACCATTAATCGTTACTCTGCTTATGACCAGTCAACAAATTTCCAAACCACTGAAGTACAAACCCATCTGTACTCTATAACTTTACTTTTACTTGTAACCATTGATGCTTTTGTAAATCTGAATAGATAACATCAGCTACTATACTTTCATCTGACATATTAATTATATTATAAAGGAAATCAAACAGATTTGTTGGACTTAAGCGATTTCATTACTTTGCTGAAAACCATTCATTAAGTTGTGGTCCTTTATATGGTGCACAGTCTTATTCCGAATGATGGTTTCCCTAAGTTTACCAACCACAGATGTTACACAAGCAATTCATAGGTAGTATCTTTGTATACTGGCCTTTTATCCAAGTTTGCTTGCTCTTACCTCTTTCCCATGTATATAATTTCTTTAGTGCCTAAATCCACCACCAGCTTTCACTTTTGTGGGTTCTGAAACTCAGTTTTATTTGTTTTTGACACAATGGATGACCAAGCAGGTAAAGCATAGTTTAGGGTGGAGCAGATTCTTTTTCTTGTCCAAATCTCATACCGATTAGTGTTCAGAGAAAACTTAGTTTGATATATAGCAATACTGTTTCTCCCCATCTGAATTCTTAACTGCTCTCTTTTCAATCTTCTAGACCCTATTCTAGACCTTTTGTTGGTTCCTCTGGTGCTGATTGATATTAAGTTTGATGACAGAAACCCAGATGTTCTGGCTCAAAATTAAAGAAGCTGCAGCAGTAGAATGGTTCAGGATATGTATATGCTTTCATTTCTAATAACTAAGCTGGAGATCGTATTTCCTCTGTATGTAAGAGTAATGGGATTGATCAAAGAAATAGACATTCTTTGTTTCTTTGAGAAAAAGATAACTGTAAAGAGTTTGCAAATTTATGGCTTGAGTTTAATGAATATTTGAACTATAGGCCTCATGCACGGATGTGATTGAAATGGTTAAAAGTTGGTAAATTCTTATAAATGTTTTTTTCAATATTTTTTCAGGTATCACTGGATGCACAATGCAACTGCTTACAATCATGCATACAGTGACTCTGGACTGTTTTGCATCCATGCCTCGGCTCACCCCTCACACCTAGGAGAGCTTACACAAGTCCTTACTAGAGAATTTACAGCCATGGCTGGACATATGAGCAAGGAGGAGCTACAGGTGATAAGAACAAGCTGGGAATAATCAGAAGTTGGATGAAGAGTAGTTTGAACTTCTTTATATATTACATTATTTCTTTATGTATTACAGTTTTTGCTTGCATACAGAACTTTTATTTTGTTTATGATAGAATTATTTCTTAAGATTTTGTGGCTTTCCATAAGAATTATTTGTTAATTGCACATTGGTAAATGTGTATGGCAAGTGTTTTCTTTGTTGGGAAATATGAATCAAAGAAACTTGATGTCTTCCTTTCAAGGATGTGGCCAAATTAAACAAATATATCCCCTGGACTTGAAGATAAGCAGTAGCTTTCATCAGCTATAATTATGCCAATAGATACATGTGCTGTGAGGAAGGTGGGAGGTGGGTAGATTAGAAAGAGAAGTGAGTGGTGGGATGAGGTAAAGTTGTTAGTAAAAGAGAAAAGAGAGGCATTTAGATGATATTTACAATGAAGGAGTGCAAATGACTGGGAGATGTATTAAAGAAAGCGGCAAGAGGTCAAAAGGAATGTGCAGGGGTTGAAAAGTAGTGCAAATGAGAGCTGGGGTGAAAGAGTATCATTAAACTTTAGTGAGAATAAAAAGTTATGTTTTCGAAGGAGTTGAATAATGTTTGTAAGACAAGAGAACAAGTGGGAACATCAGTGAAGGGGGCAAGGGGTTGAAGTAATAACAGATAATGAAGTGAGAAGGGGATAGAGTGAATATTTTGAAGGTTTGTTGAATGTGTTTGATGTTAGAGTGGCAGATGTAGGGTGTTTTGGTTGGGGTGGTGTGCAGAGTGAGAGGATCAGGGAGAATAGTTTGGTTAAGAGGGAAGAGGTAGTGAAAGCTTTGCATAAGATGAAATCTGGCAAGAGGGCAGGTTTGGATGGTATTGAAGTAGAATTTATAAAGAAAGGGGTGACTGTGTTGTTGATTGGTTGGTAAGGATACTCATTGTATGTATGGATCATGGTGAAGTGCCTGAGGATTGGTGGAATGCATGCATAGTGCTATTGTACAAAGGCAAAGGTGTGTTCAGACTACAGAGGCATAAGTTTGTTGAGTATTCCTGGGAAATCATATGTGAGGGTATTGACTGAGAGGGTGAAGGCAAGCACAGAGCATCAAATTGGAGAAGAGTAGTGTGGCTTCAGAAGTGGTAGAGGATGTGTGGATCAGATGTTTGCTTTGAAGAATGTGTGTAAGAAATACCTAGAAAAACAAAGGGATTTTTATGTAGCATTTATGGATCTGGAGTAGGCATTTGATAGGGTTGATAGAGACACTTTGTGGAAGGTCCTAAGAGTATATGGTGTGGGGGGTAGGCTGCTAGAAGCAGTGAAAAGTTTTTACCAAAAATGTAAGACATGTGTATGAGTAGGAAGAGAGGAGAGTGATTGGTTCCCATTGAAGGTCAGTCTGCGGCACGGGTAGGTCAGTTTGCGGCAGGGATGTGTGATGTCCCCATGGTTTTTTGATTTATTTATGGATGGGGTAGTTAGGAAGGTAATTGCAAGAACTGTGGAGAGAGGGGCAAGAATGCAGTCTGTTGGAGATGAGAGGGCCTGGGAAGCGAGTCAGTTGTTGTTTGCCGATGATACAGCTTTGGTGGCTAATTCAAGTGAGAAAGTGGAGAAGTTGGTGACTGAGTTTGGAATGTGTGAAAGGAGAAAGGTGAGAGTAAATGTGAACAAGAGCAAGGTTATTAGGTTCCCTAGGGTTGAGGGACAAGTTGATTGGGATATAAGTTTGAATTGAGGAAAATTGGAGGAAGTAGAATGTTTTAGATATCTGGGAGTGGACTTAGCAGTGAATGGAACCATGGAAGTGGAAACATTGTCATGGATGCCAGTAATTGCTTTCTGACTTGCCACATGTTTGCTTACTGCACATGGGATTTTTGTAAGTCGCCAGACTGTATATGACACCTTTGCTGTCAGCTGCCAGAGGTGATCTGTACTGTATATGACACAGCAGTGAATAGGTTAAACCAAACTTCTTTAACTGAGATGTAATTTTGATGAGAGTTGTGTTGACATTTTGAGTGTAATGAAATTGAGCCCTAACTTCTGCTAAATCTGCTCTTTATTGGAGGTGAAATTTGAACATTTAATTGAGTAGCAGTTTTGTTTGTCTACAAAACAGAATTTTTTTGTGGTGCTGTTACTCAGCTGGATAAGGAAAGGTTAGATCTTGATCATCTTGTTTCTGATGTTTCTTATAGTTGCTGGATACTGTTGCTCAATATGATAGGTCTTTTGATTATTTTCTGTATTAGCCTCAGCTAAGATTATAAGATGAAAAATTTTCTCAGCTTATGCTTAATACATTGAAGAATTTACTCCACTAAAATACATTATTTTTTCAGAGGGCAAAAGTACAGTTACAGTCAATGCTACTAATGAATCTTGAGAGCCGGCCTGTCGTTTTTGAGGATATAGCAAGACAAGTCCTGGCTACAGGAAAGAGGCTTCAACCACAACACTTCATGGAACTTATTGGTGAGTAGAATACTGTCTGAGATGTGAGGTTCATTTTTAGTAACTTTGGATTGTTAAAAGTGAGTAGTGGAGAGATATGAATGACAAAGCAAAAGGTCACACTCATTTTTGGCTATAGTTGATATTACTTTGATTAAGTTGAAGGGGAAGGGGGTAGGAAGGTTTAGAAATGTCCAGGGGTGAAGTGTAGAGTTACTATGAGAGTAAGAACAAATGATGGTTGGGGACTTCGGATGAAGGAACTGAAGGACTGCGTTAGAAAATGCGCGGAAGTGAATTCAAGATTAACTGAGGCCTCTTTTTAGGTGAATGAGTTCTTTTGCAGTTTTGATGTAAGGCATTGAATCTGGGTGGTAGGTGATCAGGGTATTAGAATGTTTGATGTTGTAGTTAAGGGTATCATTTTGGGGTGTTAGGTATCTAGTGTAATGGAAATGAGGAATAGGTACATGAGTTGAGTTTTGTGAAAGTATTGGTGATTGGGTAGATATGGTTTAGAAAAGGTTGCATACAGAACTTTACATATGTGAATATGGTTGTGGGTCAACAAGCATAACTAGTCTTGGATTTTATGCTAATTGACAGGTGTGAAAGGCAGAGGTGGTTGAATGTGAACATGCTGAGGAGACAGTAGGTGGAACGTCTGATCCTTTCTTGGTGTAGGAAGTATGAAAGTTTGTAGATGATTTAGGAAAATAGGTAATGACATGTGAAAGAAGTGAAAGTGTATGAGCTCAGAAAAGATGCATGTGGAGAGTTATCAAGGGAGATGGAGTGCAGAGTGGAGTAGTATGAGTGTAATTAAGACAAGAGGAGCAGGCAAGCTATATAGGGGAAGCAAGACTTTCATGTATGTGAAGTGTATGGTTTGAGGAGAATGAATGCAAGTCATAAGAAGAGGAAAGGACATAAGGGTTGAGTAAAGGAGCAGAAGGGTAGTGTGGATGAATACGTCATAGAATAACCAATATTATTTGAAGGACATGTCAGCTGTTAGAAGTAGGATTTATGAAAACATTAATGCTGGTGTTTGAATTAAATTAGTACTCTTCATAAGTGTTGAAGACTTTATTTTCAGATGATGTGACCGTAAAGATGTAAGACTCATTACTTTCAGAAAATATGACTGCAGATGATGAAGAAATATTTATTTCCAGAAAATGTGACTGCAGATGATGTGATGCGTGTCGCAGGACAAATGCTTCGTAGCAAACCTGCAGTAGCATCCCTCGGAACTCTTGCCCGTTTGCCGAGCTTGGCAGATATTGAGGCTGCTTTACTACACAAGAGTGGACAGTTACCATCTAGGAGGAGATTTACAATCTTCCGATAGTATTTTAAGTACTCTTAGAATTATTAAGTATTTTTATACCCAGGATGTTTAGATAGATTTTAATGATTTTGATGTATCGGCAAAGTAAATGATATTTGGTTTTGTGGTTCAGCTGAACCATGATGAAATTAACTTATAATTGAATTTTTACATCATTTCATTTCAAGGAATGGTACGCCAAGAAAAATAAAGCATTAAGGTTGCTTAGAAGTTACTTAGGAATAGTGCAGTGCATATATTTTGTATTGAATCATAATTCTTTGGAAATACCATTTGAAGCACATTATTAATACAAGCTTTTTAGAAATCTTTTTTAGAAATCTTCCTGACAGAGTACTTAATCCTTTACTTCTGACATTCAAGAAAATTAGTTTTAACTGTTTGTTTTGACTTTTGATCCAATTCTACAAGTAAAGGACAATGGCTGCTATGATGCCTTTAGCCAATGATTAGGTAAATTCTTTTGTAAAGGAAGAATGAATTTTCAGTATAGAGATATAGGTGTATGAATGGCTTGATGTTACTTGACGAATAAATACTTTATTGATTATCATTTTTTTTTTTCAGTGTGATTTATGAACTATGATAATTGAAAAGCAGTGTGATGTAGAATATTAGATCGCTGTTTAAAATCTTTTCCTGACAACTTCACGATAGTATCTTTTTTTTTATGTCTGCCAATGAATTGAGAATTCCTGTAAAGTCAAGGTGATGATTTTGATGTGATATTGAATCTAAATAGCATTTAAAAAACCTACTAAGGCCACATAATTGGGTTTCAGCACCTTCTCCAAGAAATGTATTTGTCTGGTAGGCTTGATCATCACACTGCCCTGTGAGATCATGTGACATATACAGACACCCTGCATTGCAACAAAGCAGCCAGTTGTGTAATCTGTGACTACCTTTTTTCCCTCAAAAATGACTATGTATGAGCTGAAGCTGCCATTGATGGTAATAGATGAAGTGATGTTGAGATGCCAGTCATGTATTTCTCTCTCTGGTTCAACTTTGTTGTGCTCAACTTTGCTGTCTTGGATTCTTGAGTGAGATGAAAGCTCTGAATTGATTGGTTTTGAATGAGGGAGGGTTTCCATAGAATGATGGGTCATAGAGTAAGATTACCAATAACAAACTTGAGGAATTAGGGTAAAAAGTTTGTTGAACAACACTAAGGCCTGGCAAAGTGAGCAATTTTGAAAAAAAAATCATATTTTCCATTTACCATTTTGAATATTCTATTTCATTATTAATGGGTAGGAAGAGAGGAGAGTGATTGGTTCCCAGTGAAGGCTGGTCTGCAGCAGGGGTGTGTGATGTCCCCACGGTTGTTTAATTTGTTTATGGATATGGTGGTAAGGGAGGTAAATGCCAGCTTATTGGAGAAAGGGGTGAGTATGCAGTCTGTTGGGGATGAGAGGGCATGGGAAGTGAGTCATTTGTTGTTCGCTGATGATACAGCTCTTGTGGCTGATTTGAGTGAGACTGCAGAAGTTGGTGACTGAGTTTGGAAAAGTGTGTGAAAGGACAAAGTTGAGAGTGAATGTGAATAAAATCAAGGTTATTAGGCTCAGTAGGGTTGAGGGACAAGTTAATTGGGATGTAAGTTTGAATGGGGGAAAATTGGAGGAAGTGACGTGTTTTAGATATCTAGGAATGGACTTAGCAGCAAATGGAACTATGGAAGTGGAAATGTCACACGGTGGGGGAGGGAATGAAAGTTTTAGGAGTGATGAAGAATGTGTTGAAGGAGAGAATGTTATCTCAAAGAGCAAAAATGGGTATGTTTGAAGGAATAGTAGTTCCAACAATATTTTATGGTTGCTAAGCATGGGCTATAGCTAGGTTTGTATGGAGGAGGGTGGATGTTTTGGAAATGAAATATTTGAGGACAACATGTGGTGTGAGGTGATTTGATCAAGTAAATAATGAAAGGGTAAGAGAGATGTGTGGAAATAAATAGTGTGGTGAAGAGAGTAGAAGAGGGTATGTTGAAATGGTTTGGACATATGGAGAGAATGAGTGAGGAAAGATTGACAAAGAGGATATATGTGTCAGAGGTGGAGGGAACAAGGAGAAGCAGAGACCAAATTGCAGGTAGAAGGATGGAGTGAAAAAGATTTTGAGCGATCGGGGCCTGAACGTACAGGAGGGTGAAAGGCGTGCAAGGAATAGAGTGAATTGGAACGATGTGGTATACCGGGGTGGATGTGCTGTCAATGGATTGAACCAGGGCATGTGAACCGACTGGGGTAATCCATGGAAAGTTTTGCAGGGCCTGGATGTGGAAAAGGAGCTGTGGTTTCAATTGCATTGCACGTGACAGCTAGAGACTAAGTGTGAACGAATGTGGCCTTTTGTCTTTTCCTAGTGCTACCTCACAGGGGGGAGGGAGGATACTGTTTCATGTGTGGCGGGGTGGCGATGAGAATGGATAAAGGCAGGAAGTATGAATATGTACATGTGTATATATTTATATGTCTGTGTATGTGTATGTATGTATATGTTGAAATGTATAGGTATGTATACATGTGTGTATGTATGTACATGTATGTGTGGGTGGGTTGGGCCTTTCTTTTGTCTCTTTCCATGCGCTACCTCGCTAACGCGGGAGACAGCGACAAAGTATATTAAAATATAATGTATTAAGAGTATATGGTGGTGTGGGGGGGGGTGCTAGAAGCTGTGAAAAGTTTTTATCGAGGATGTAAGGCATGTGTAAGAGTAGGAATAGAGGAAAGTGATTGGTTCCTAGTGATGTCAGTTTGTGACAGGGGTGCATGATGTCTCCATGGTTGTTTAATTTGTTTATGGATGGGATGGTTAGGGAGGTGAGAGCAAGAATTTTGGAGAGAGGGGCAAGTATGCATGCAGTCTGTTGATGAGAGGGCTTGGGAAGTGAGTCAGTTGTTGTTTGCTGATGATACAGCGCTGGATGCTGATTCAGGTGAGAAACTGCAGAAGCTGGTGACTGAGTTTGGTAAAGTCTGTGAAAGAAGAAAGAAGAGAGTAAATGTGAATGAGAGCAAGGTTATTAGGGTTGAGGGACAAGTCAACTGGGAGGTAAGTTTGAATGGAGAAAAACTGGAGGAAGTGAAGTGTTTTAGATATCTGGGAGTGGATTTGGCAGCAGATGGAACCATGGAAGCAGAAGTGAGTCACAGGGTGTGGGAGAGGGTGAAGGTTTTGGGAGTGTTGAGAAATGTTTGGAAGACGAGAATGTTATCTCGGAGAGCAAAAATGGTTATGTTTGAAGGAATAGTGGTTCCAACAATGTTATATGGTTGCGAGGTGTGGGCTATAGATAGGGTTGTGCGGAGGAGGGTGGATGTGTTGGAAATGAAATGTTTGAGGACAACATGTGTTGTGAGGTGGTTTGATCGAGTAAGTAATGAAAGGATAAGAGAGATTTGTGGTAATAGAAAAAGTGTGTAGAGAGAGCAGAAGAGGGTGTTTTGAAATGGTTTGGTCGCATGGAGAGAATGAGTGAGGAAAGATTGACAATGAGGATATATGTGTCAGAGGTGGAGGGAACGAGGAGAAGTGGGAGACCAAATTAGAGGTGGAAAGATGGAGTGAAAAAGATTTTGAGTGATCGGGGCCTGAACATGCAGGAGGGTGAAAGGCGTGCAAGGAATAGAGTTTATTGGAACGATGTGGTATACCGGGGTCGACGTGCTGTCAATGGATTGAACCAGGGCATGTGAAGCATCTGGGGGTAAACCATGGAAAGTTGTGTGGGGCCTGGATGTGGAAAGGGAGCTGTGGTTTCAGTGCATTATACTTGCCAGCTAGGGACTGAGTGTGAACGAATGTGGCCTTTGTTGTCTTTTCCTAGCACTACCTCATGCACATGCAGGGGAAAGGGGGTTGTCATTTCACGTGTGGTGGGGTGGCGACGGTAATGAATAAGGGCAGACAGTATGAATTATGTACATGTGTATATATGTATATGTCTGTGTGTGTATATATATATGTATACGTTGAGATGTATAGGTATGTATATGTGCGTGTGTGGACGTGTATGTATATACATGTGTATTCCTATGAGTCCACGGGGAAAATGAAACACGAAAAGTTCCCAAGTGCACTTTCGTGTAATAATCACATCATCAGGGGAGACACAAGAGAGAAATATAACAGTCAGTTGATATACATAAAAGAGACGAAGCTAGGACACCATTTTCGTGTTTTCGTATTTCATTTTCTTCGTGGATTCATAGGAATATCTTGATCACGCGCAAAATTGTGATCCTTTCCATGCATGTGTATATGGGTGGGTTGGGCCATTATTTCGTCTGTTTCCTTGCGCTACCTCGCTAACGCGGGAGACAGCGATAAAGTATAATGAATATCTGAATATAAATTGCATACGGTCCAAAATTTCGTAAGAATTGAAGTTGTTATTGCAGATATTAGGATTAAATGTCTAGGTTAGATTAGTTGAGAAAAATTAGAGGGAGTTGAGAATTTAAGACAATATTATGATGCACAGGGGCTAAAGACATGTTTTGATATGTGTCGTGGATAAAGTTAATTTTGTAGGAGGATAATTAGCATAAATTTCAAATATTGTAATGCATGAAATGTCCTGAATTTTTGCCAGCTTGTGATTGATGGAATGGTAGCCTCTTGGATGACAATTAGAATCTCAGTCCAAGGTTGTAGAATTGATAGAGTAACTGGTTTTGCATATTCTATTCCCCCGATCCACAGCCCTTCATGAACATGGGAGTACTTGCACATTAGATGAGTACATATTATAGCCACTTTTCTGCAGTGTCATGACCTAAGAGCAGCATAATGGTATTTTTTCTTTTGGCCTGAAGGACCACACTTTATCCTTATCCTCTTCCAGGAGCACAGCACCAATTCCCATGCTGCAGGTGTGACTGTTTGAATGGTTACTCCAGCACTAGTTCTACTTCTTAAGGTACTGTTTATAGCATTTGGAATAATTTCTTTGAATAGAAAGTAAACATTTTTCAAATGTGATTTAAAACCTATTAGTATTATGTTTTTGTCTTGGAGAGGTTGGTGGTATATGGTACACAAATAGATTTTTTATTGAAAAGTCAGTAGGATGTAAACAGTCCATATGCTAGTAGATGTTGTTTTGTTTAGTTTAAAACCCACAAAAATGTCCAAGATAATCAACACTTCATTGATATTTGTTTTTGTTGCTAAATTCTTTGGATGTTGATTTTTTTTATCATAAAAGTTTAGTACTTTAGGGACTAGGAACCAGGAAAGAAAGCCTTCATGTCACATAGTAAGAAGTATTCGAATTATTTCTCTCTCAGTGAGGTAGGTTTCCCCAGTATTCAGTTCTGTAAAAATCAGATTTATCTTATACATTTAAAGAAGAGCATCACAAGAAATTAGAAATTGTAAGAAAAACATATCAGGTGTAGATTCATCGGTGCAATGTAACAACTTTCCAGGCAAGAGTAAAAGATTTAGATTTGGTGCTACAACTCGATAGGTTCATCTCTGTAATTCATGATACTGATATAACTTGAATCACAAGGTCCAGGTGAAGGGTTTAGATATAGCATAACATTTTGTGTTAAAGTTTACAAATTGTTATGAGCTTAGCCATCAAGATTCATTTGAAGTTTATGATGTCACTGTGTGAATGAGGTCAAAATAGACAGTCTAGCATCCAGTGTAGTCTGTGAAATCATATTAAAGATTTTCACATCAAAGAAAACAAGCATAGATTTGATAAGTATCGAGTTAGAATCAGTGGTAATGTGATGCCATTTCTTACTAAATGCTACTTTGCATGCATCAAAATAGGCCTTCACTGTGTTCACATTATATCTGGCCCAATTTGTAAAGAATCTCTGACTGTATGGTACAGTTGTGGACTACTCATGTGGTGCAAATTGGTGAGGTAAACAGACTGTATGTGTAGAATCGAAATTGGCTTACAAGTGGTTAGTTGTTTGAGCCTAGCTTCTGTGGTTAGCTAGGTGGTAGGGCAGTGTGGGAGTGGCTGTTGGGTCCCACTCTTGGCTTGTCATCCCAAGATAGTTGTATAAATTTGTTACCTAGTTGTTATGTAAAACACATAAGGTTATGTGATACTTTAGGTTAAGATTTGTAAAGTAGATCCATAAGGACTGTTTGGATTTGCATTAGTTTCACTAAATTCCTTGGCAGTGGAGGTGGCTGATAATGGAGTCACAGCTCCCCAATTCCACAACACACATGGACACTTACACACAAACACACCTACACACAGAGGCCCATCCTCATAGTTGAAACAAGGTTTAAAAGGTTTAACATGAATTGAATTTGTATTTGTGTCTTGTTTACCTATAAGCACAGCTGAGTAGTATAGACCTATTTTAAAGTTATTAATGTTAAATCTTATATTGTTCTTTCTGCAGACCATATTTTCAGATCAGCTATCATTTTTCCATCACATTTCTTCCTATATGCTAATACATGTATGTGGTTAAAACAAACAGGGTACAGAAATTCACTTACACAATTCTTAGTTTTTTCTTGATAACTCATTTAGCTCCCCTTTTGAAAAACTGCCTCAATTCAGTCTGGCATGCTGGTTACATGGCAGAGATGAGGAGTAGCTTTACCTGGAACTTTTCCTATGTTGTGTGGGTATGCTATGCTCCATGAGCTCCTGGGTTGACCTTTCCTGTGCTGGCTCCTAGGCATTGACCATTTTGGCCCAGGTGTTTTCTGTTCAGTTCACTTTGGCACCCTTACCTGGCCATTTCAGCAATTCAAGCTGGGCCTGTTCAGCAAATCTTTAGCAAAGAATTCTGGCCTGATGCACAGGGCATGGATCATGCATGAGATATACTGGGCCTGGAGAGTAGGAGTGGTCATGTTTCCTCAAGGGGGGGAGAGAAATGTCCTGCAGGATATCCATGTATTTGAGGTCACTAAAGTGGCCCTCCATCTGAACCATGTCCCCATACTGTGGAGACTTATCCACCGCCTACATATTTGCAGCGTGGTGGCCATACCTTGTCTTTTTGTACTGTATGTGATTTGCCAGTCGAACCTGTATGACAGAAAAAATTATATATCTTAGATTCATTTTGGGCTCCACAGAATAGATATATTGAACTCTTTTGCATAAATTTACATTTTGCCAAATAGTATGAAAGATGTGAAAAAGTGAGAGCAGCTTCCTAAGTGCTGTTTTATCTCCAGCAGAGTAGCTTGCCATGAGATGCTTTATTAAAAGTACTTTCATCCTTGAAGATAACTTGCAACTAAAACTCTCCCCTGCCTCAGTATACTGGCAAGCAAACATAAGCCTTCTTTTTCAGTGATGCTCAGTGAGGAGCTTCTTATTGGCCATCAGGACTCAGTGATGCATGCCTGCTTAATGGAAGTGGCACCTCACTATCCACTTATGCACTTTCAGATGCAGGGCATTTTGGATGGCTATAGTGTTTGTCAGTGGATTTGTGTGTACTACAGTGACTGTTGATATGTATGCAGATGGTGTAGGGTGGCAGGGTGGTGTGCTGTGTGATAGGAGAAAAAAAGCGTGTTCGCATATTACGTCCACCACTCCCAGTTTAGTTAACATTGAATACATGGACATATTACAAGATATGCCATGAATTCAATTGTATAATTACCAATGGATTCATTTCAAGATAGTCTGCATTAAAATACCCAAATGGATGGCCATTGCCTGAATGGAAAACCTGTTTTCATGCATACCAAAAATGCATCTTTATAGAGCCATCAGACTTTTCTTCCCATCCATGTTGCTTCCAATGATTGTGAGAAATACCTGACAGTGGCAGCACCATCAACATCTCAGTTACATTATATCATTATCAAAGTTATTGTACTTTACTCTCTAAAGTTCATATGTGTTTCAGGATGCAATATGGAGAATATTTGATAATGTTATATAATTTTATATATCATCAGTTATGAAGACACAAACCCACATTTTACTTCCACCCACCCACCAACCTACCTAACCAGTGTACCTAGGCTTGAACTGCTTAACACTTGTTTGGCAATTTCGACTTGCTCTTGGTATTTCCCCTACCAAGCTGTACTATGCAAGTTTGTCCACAACTGTACTCATTTGAACTTGTACATCATTGAATGAGGCTTGACAGTCTGTTGCTCATGAATGTAAATATGTAATATATCTTGTAATATATATATTGTTGAGTAATAGAACTGACTTTTTTTTTTTTCATATACCTAGAGGAACCAAATTTAAACAGATGTAAATGTAAATAATATTGTGAAAAAGAAAATGTAAATAACCACCAAAAAGATCGTTAATCTGGGAAAAGTTTATGATGATTAGACTGAAGAGCTCTAGAGATATGTACATCTTTTGCACTACAGGTTGAACCTCTTTAATCTGGCAACAGTGGGATCTGGCCATTACCGGACCATAGAAAATGCCAGAAAACAGAAATTGACCCCAAAGGGAACCCCAGTGTAAATATGTGTCCAACCCCTTGAGCTGGTTGTCTACCAGCTCATTCCACATACATATTGCTGTGTTACCAAAGGTAGAACAATGCTTAAAACAGGAAATAATACAACCATTAATGCTTCCAAACGAGGGTTTTATTGTTACATCAGATTACAACAGAGTTCCCCCAGATGGAGACTGCAATATCTTAGGCAAGGGTTCTTCGTAACATATAACGCAATACAGGGCAGATTCGTCTTCATTATACACTTGTCCTGGGGCTCAGTTTTCTTCTACCACTAACTGCAAATTCGTCCACAAACTTTGTTGCAGCTTTGTGACAAGTAGTTGATGTAATGAACAACCATAGGGTGGAAGTTGGCTTTGGTTGACTTGTTACTATTGTTTGTTTTATTTTATTATCATCAAGGCAGCCAGCCCACACTGCATCAATCCCAGCCAAGCAACCAGCTTGTACACCCTCTCACCCTGTACATATTGCTATTGGTTGTTTGGTAGAGCATTGGTGTTTTTATCAATTCTTTTAATACGATCTTATATTACAAGCTTTGTCAGCACTGTGCTTTTCATCACACACAATATGTACTGAAATTCCTTGTTTCCACTTAAGCTTGTTTAACAATCCTCGCGAATATTCACAGTCATAGTCTAGCTTTAGTTCTCCATGAAAATTTTGGCCTGCTTGATAAGCATCTCCCCAGATATGCTTACACCTTCATTGCGTGGGAGCTTAAACCACTTTATAAGTGCACTTTTCTGGCTTTCATTTTCTGCAAAAAATTGAACGTAAGAAATTAACAGGACTGTTAATTAGCTTGGCTGCAGTGTAAACAAATTTTGGCACTTTAGTACTGCTAACAGCGCCGCCTTTGTGGCAGATCCACAAACTAATTGCGGCAGATTCAAAACGTGCCAGACCACAGAGCACTGGATTAGAGAGGTCAACCTGTACTTGCAATTCAGGAGAGAAGAAATATGCAGAAGTTTCCTCAAGCATATGAGTCATTAGACTTTCAGTACTTTTCAAGTGGCAAGATACAACTTAATTGTTTAATGCACCAAAGAAATCTGTGTAGGCTTAGCTTTCACAGCAATGAAGCAACTTCTATGTGCTTGAATACAAGAATTGAAAAGATTGTTGAAAATGAGGGATTTCCTCAGAAAATGAGTTAAGCAGAATGTTTTACTTATTGGGAATATGTGAAGAAGAGAAACAAGGAAAACCAAAATGACCAGAGAGAAGCAATAAGGAAATCTTTAGTAAATTTAAGGGGACTGATAGATTAAAAATGAATGACAAGTTTAAGAAGGTTTATCCGCAAATATGGTGAAAAATTAAAAGGAACTGAAAACTAATTTTTTCTTTATGTTGAAATTAGCAACAACAGATCACTGAGTCCTTTTGAGGTTGTCAGTGATAGTGGAAGTGATCAGAAACAAAGACTAGAAAATTAAACGTCTGAATGAAAAATACCTGAACATTTCACATAACTGTAGGTGTAAATGATGTCTGTAATGGACCTGAAGCATTTAGACAGTTTTATTCTTAAATATAGATGTGGTTTTGCTTTCAATAACTCATATTGGTAAATCCTATATTTTAACAATACCTCTAGAGAAAAAGTGCTTTTACTTCATTTAAAGTGAAATGTCCTCCTTGAGTTTGTATCATTTACTATGGAATTAGAAATCTAGACTGAACCCTCTAACATTTGGAGCTGGTTTCCTTCCCTTCACTAAAGATTTCGAGATTTTCAACTTTAATGACTTGTACACTTTATTACTACTTGCAAGACACATTACAATAAAAAAAAATGTAAGAGTTCATAAAGATCATTAACATTCATCTGCATATGTGTAGAAGTTTGCTCTAGCATCACATGGCACTAAAAGCAGACTTCACTGGGAACCAATCACTGTTCTTTCTTCCCATTCGTACACATGCCTTACATCCTCAGTAAAAACTTTTCATTGCTTTTAGCAAATTACCTCCCACCCTGTATACTCTTAAGACCTTCCAAAAAGCATCTCTATCAACCCTATCATATGCCTTCTCCACATCCATAAATGCTACATACAAAGCCATATGTTTTTCTAAGTATTTCTCAAATACATTCTTCAAAGCAAACACCTGATTCACACATCCTCTATCACTTTTGAAAGTACACTGCTCTTCCCCAATCTGATGCTCTGTACATGCCTTCACCCTCTCAATCAATACCCTCCTATATAATTTCCCAGGAATACTCAACAAACTTATACTTCTTTAATTTGAACACTCACCTTTATCCTCTTTGCCTTTGTACAATGGCACTATGCACACATTCTGTCAATCCTTAGGCACTTCACCATGATCCATATATGGTAATGAGATTAAGTTAAAGGACTAAGGATAATTTCTATTACAGTACTTGGAGAGATGAATAATGATACAAATGATATGAAGACATTGAAAAAATTTACAAGCTGTTGTTCAAGATTACTGTTAGACCAGTGTTAGGAAACATTATAATGCCCATAAAAATAAGTTCTTTTGACACAAAATGCAGCCACATATATATATATTTCTTCTTTTCTTTCATACTATTCGCCATTTCCCGCATGAGCGAGGTAGCATTAAGAACAGAGGACTGGGCCTTTGAGGGAATATCTTCACCTGGCCCCCTTCTCTGTTCCTTCTTTTGGGAAATTAAAAAAAAAAAAAAAACGAGAGGGGAGGATTTCCAGCCACCCACTCCCTCCCCTTTTAATTGCCTTCTATGACATGCAGGGAATACGTGGGAAGTATTCTTTCTCCCATGCGAAAAAAAAAGACTAAAATTGCAAATTAAAAGTATTTTTTTTTTTTTTTGCTTTGTCGCTGTCTCCCGCGTTTGCGAGGTAGCGCAAGGAAACAGACGAAAGAAATGGCCCAACCCACCATCATACTCATGTATATACATACGTCCACACACGCAAATATACATACCTACACAGCTTTCCATGGTTTACCCCAGACGCTTCACATGCCTTGATTCAATCCACTGACAGCACGTCAACCCCGGTATACCACATCGCTCCAATTCACTCTATTCCTTGCCCTCCTTTCACCCTCCTGCATGTTCAGGCCCCGATCACACAAAATCTTTTTCACTCCATCTTTCCACCTCCAATTTGGTCTCCCTCTTCTCCTCGTTCCCTCCACCTCCGACACATATATCCTCTTGGTCAATCTTTCCTCAATCATTCTCTCCATGTGACCAAACCATTTCAAAACACCCTCTTCTGCTGTCTCAACCACACTCTTTTTATTACCACACATCTCTTACCCTATTATTACTTATTCGATCAAACCACCTCACACCACATATTGTCCTCAAACATCCACCCTCCTCCGCACAACTGTATCCATAGCCCACGACTCACAACCATATAACATTGTTGGAACCACTATTCCTTCAAACATACCCATTTTTGCTTTCCAAGGTAATGTTCTCGACTTCCACATATTCTTCAATGCTCCCAGAATTTTTGCCCCCTCCCCCACCCTATGATTCACTTCTGCTTCCATGGTTCCATCAGCAAAAAGTAAATGAAGCAAGGGGAGTGTGTGAGGAGTGGGAGGTATTTAGGAAAGCAATGCCGGTATGTGTGGGAGATGCATGAGGCATGTGAAAGTTGGGAGGTGGGTAGATTAGAAAGGGTAGTGAATGGTGGGATGAGGAAGTAAAGATGCTAATGAAAGAGAAAAGAGAGGCATTTGGGTATTATGTACAGGGAAAGAGTGCAAATGATTGTGGGATGAATAAGGGAAAGTGGCAGGAGGTCAAGAAAAAGGTTCAGGGGTTGAAAAAGATGCCAAATGAGAGCTAGGATGAGCAAATATTAGTTAACTTTAGGGAGAAGGAGATGTTTTGGAAGGAGCTTGATAATGCACAAAAAACAAGAGAACAAATGGGTACATTGGTAAAGGTCTCCAAAGGGGAAATGGTAACAGGTAGTGATGAAGTAAGGAGAAAATAAAGTATTTTTTAAGGACTGGTGAAAGTGTTTGATGATAGGGTGGCAGATGTAGATCGTTTATGTTGGGGTTCTCACTGGAATACTTGGCGAATTCATTCTTATTCTTGGTATTCATTACCTGAGTACAGCAGTGTTTCTGGAAAATCTGTAATTTGCATTTGGGGTAGGAAATAAAATTTGTGGTCTTTGTTCAAAGATTTTCTACAAGAGCAGTATATACACAACTTACAGTGTGCAACAGTGCTTTCAGTGTGATGAAACTTTTTTTTCTTTTTTTTTTTTTTTGCTTTGTCGCTGTCTCCCGCGTTTGCGAGGTAGCGCAAGGAAACAGACGAAAGAAATGGCCTAACCCACCCCCATACACATGTATATACATACGTCCACACACGCAAATATACATACCTACACAGCTTTCCATGGTTTACCCCAGACGCTTCACATGCCCTGATTCAATCCACTGACAGCATGTCAACCCCGGTATACCACATCGATCCAATTCACTCTATTCCTTGCCCTCCTTTCACCCTCCTGCATGTTCAGGCCCCGATCACACAAAATCTTTTTCACTCCATCTTTCCACCTCCAATTTGGTCTCCCACTTCTCCTCATTCCCTCCACCTCCGACACATATATCCTCTTGGTCAATCTTTCCTCACTCATTCTCTCCATGTGCCCAAACCATTTCAAAACACCCTCTTCTGCTCTCTCAACCACACTCTTTTTATTTCCACACATCTCTCTTACCCTTACGTTACTTATTCGATCAAACCACCTCACACCACACATTGTCCTCAAACATCTCATTTCCAGCACATCCATCCTCCTGCGCACAACTCTATCCATAGCCCACGCCTCGCAACCATACAACATTGTTGGAACCACTATTCCTTCAAACATACCCATTTTTGCTTTCCGAGACAATGTTCTCGACTTCCACACATTCTTCAAGGCTCCCAAGATTTTCGCTCCTTCCCCCACCGTATGATCCACTTCTCCTTCCATGGTTCCATCTGCTGCCAGATCCACTCACAGATATCTAAAACACTTTACTTCCTCCAGTTTTTCTCCATTCAAACTTACCTCCCAATTGACTTGACCCTCAACCCTACTGTACCTAATAACCTTGCTCTTATTCACATTTACTCTTAACTTTCTTCTTTCACACACTTTACCAAACTCAGTCACCAGCTTCTGCAGTTTCTCACATGAATCAGCCACCAGCGCTGTATCATCAGCGAACAGCAACTGACTCACTTCCCAAGCTCTCTCATCCCCAACAGACTTCATACTTGCCCCTCTTTCCAAAACTCTTGCATTCACCTCCCCAACAACCCCATCCATAAACAAATTAAACAACCATGGAGACATCACACACCCCTGCCGCAAACCTACATTCACTGAGAACCAATCACTTTCCTCTCTTCCTACATGTACACATGCCTTACATCCTCGATAAAAACTTTTCACTGCTTCTAACAACTTGCCTCCCACGCCATATATTCTTAATACCTTTCACAGAGCATCTCTATCAACTCTATCATATGCCTTCTCCAGATCCATAAATGCTACATACAAATCCATTTGCTTTTCTAAGTATTTCTCACATACATTCTTCAAAGCAAACACCTGATCCACACATCCTTTACCACTTCTGAAACCACACTGCTCTTCCCCAATCTGATGCTCTGTACATGCCTGTACTTGTTTTATTGTTGTTGTTTTTTTTTTTTTTTGGCTTTGTCGCTGTCTCCCGCGTTTGCGAGGTAGCGCAAGGAAACAGACGAAAGAAATGGCCCAACCCACCCCCATACACATGTATATACATACGTCCACACACGCAAATATACATTGTTGTATATTATAATAAAATTTATAACAAAAGCAGTTTGCAGATAACCTACACGACTCAACCTTCTATTGTTGCTGCTAAGGACAAAATAAATGCAATAGAAAAGTAGAATTGATTTATTGTCTGTGACAACTAGAAAGTGTGCAATTCTGATTTTAGTATGAAATTTTGACATAATTCTGTTGTTTCTTGGAGTACATTTTGCCCAAGTACATACTGTGTTGATTGTGATTGTACAATTTGTGTTATTTACCCTCACTATTCTAAGAGCCACTGGAATTTTACTGTAAAAGCCAAGGGAAAATGTAAATCTAAAGGTACCACTCAAAATCACTTAAAAGAAAATTGAGCATAACAAGCATGTAATTTTATATTTTCCCTCAGCTTATATTTACCAAAATTTGCTTGTCAAACGGATGTTGTGAACAGTTTCGTAGATGACTTTTTGTACAGTTGAACTTGGCTATAAAACTACAGTATATTACCATGCTTCTAAAACTTGAATATATCCTGAGGGTAATACATCTAAAGGAGTCAAGGGTTAGAGAAAATTATTTATAATAAAATTTGTCATTGTATTGCTACTGTCAAAGCTACACATTCACTGAATTGCTTAACAGTTGTTAACAATTTTAGAGCAAAGAGGAGCTCACATCTTAGGGTTGTAGAATACTAAATACACCTCTCAGTTTGTATTAGAAAATACAATTTAGGATTCTATATGGCCTAGGATGAGAATTATTATTACTTTACATTCTGTCTCTACATTACCCTAAAAATATGGTCCCCCTTATATTAGTTTCAATCTAGATGTCAAGTATTTACAATATGATTAATTATGTTTATAAACAAGATGTACTTAGGCATAATGATTTAACAGTACAGTGCAACAGTTAAATGGACATGGCAGTTTGAAACAGCTTCAAGGACAATACAGGTTATGGCTGAAATGAAAAGGTGAAAAATCAAAACTTAGAAGAGTAAATGATAATCACATACAATTAATTCTCTCTCATTTTGTGTCTTCATGTAAATAACAAAGTGCTGAATAGTAGTATGTCCTTCACATCATTTATTTACTTGCATAAATCTACAAAACGAAATAGCAATACTAAAAGTCCACAATTATCATAAAATGGACTACTATGACTATATGAAAAATACTGTACGATTGAGATGAAGTAAAAAATATTTGGTACCATTTTCACGCTTAGTAACTTTACCAACTTCACCATGTACAGTGGGTACAAATGCAGAAAATTTAAAGCTTCCTTCTGTTCCAAGCATACTGTATTTTTCATCATTCTGCTAGTTTACAAATGAAGCCTTCTTCCAGTACAACACTACTATCACTGTACTGATCAGTTTCAGAGTATGTAAAGCATCTTTGTTTTCTTTAAATAAATACAAATGTAACAGTAGCCCTTTTATAGACTTCTTTACAGGCCATTCTTTGGGTAATATTAGATGACTGTGTGTTACTGTACTTGCTTATCACAGATCATGTAGGGCAAAAATACATTACATAATAGAGTCTCTGAAAAGTACAAGACTTCTTGAAACTCATTAATATAAAAGTGCTCACAAAACACTGTTGTTATAGGTACACTATAGCCTAGATACCAAACATGATCATGAGCTACCTGGCATATGCTGTCTTCATAACAGTCATATGCACATGCTGTCTGCTGTAGTGACATGACAAGCCCTACAATAGCAGTGGAAACACTTTAGGTAGATCGTAACTAGAAATACGAATTATGTGAGAGTGAAATCCAAGGTAGTTGGAAATCTGAAGGAAAAGAAAATCACAGCCTGCTTGCTGGGCATCTTTCTGCGAGAGTAGTACATCTGATGCTATCTAATTACTGGCACCAGTGTTTACTCTGCAAGGTAACAGCCGTAAACAAATAATTCTCTCTTCAGATTTCTTTGATTCATTTCTTGATGTAGGTTCGACGACGATCAGGCTGAGGATGATACAGAACATGTTGTGCATAAAAGTATGATATATATATATATATATATATATATTTTTTTTTTGCTTTGTCGCTGTCTCCCGCGTTTGTGAGGTAGCGCAAGGAAACAGACGAAAGAAATGGCCCAACCCACCCCCATACACAATGTATATACATACACGTCCACACACGCAAATATACATACCTATACATCTCAATGTACACATATATATACACACACAGACACATACATATATACCCATGCACACAATTCACACTGTCTGCCTTTATTCATTCCCATCGCCACCTCGCCACACATGGAATACCATCCCCCTCCCCCCTCATGGGTGCGAGGTAGCACTAGGAAAAGACAACAAAGGCCCCATTCGTTCACACTCAGTCTCTAGCTGTCATGCAATAATGCCCGAAACCACAGCTCCCTTTCCACATCCAGGCCCCACACAACTATCCATGGTTTACCCCAGACGCTTCACATGCCCTGATTCAATCCACTGACAGCACGTCAACCCCGGTATACCACATCGATCCAATTCACTCTATTCCTTGCCCTCCTTTCACCCTCCTCCATGTTCAGGCCCCAATCACACAAAATCTTTTTCACTCCATCTTTCCACCTCCAATTTGGTCTCCCACTTCTCTTCGTTCCCTCCATCTCCGAAACATATATCCTCTTGGTCAATCTTTCCTCACTCATTCTCTCCATGTGCCCAAACCATTTCAAAACACCCTCTTCTGCTCTCTCAACCACGCTCTTCTTATTTCCACACATCTCTCTTACCCTTACATTACTTACTCGATCAAAGCACCTCACACCATATATTGTCCTCAAAAATCTCATTTCCAGCACATCCACCCTCCTGCGCACTACTCTATCCATAGCCCACGCCTCGCAACCATACAACATTGTTGGAACCACTATTCCTTCAAACATACCCATTTTTGCTTTCCGAGATAATGTTCTCGACTTCCACACATTCTTCAAGGCTCCCAGGTTTTCGCCCCCTCCCCCACCCTATGATTCACTTCCGCTTCCATGGTTCCATCCGCTGCCAGATCCACTCCCAGATATCTAAAACACTTTACTTCCTCCAGTTTTTCTCCATTCAAACTTACCTCCCAATTGACTTGACCCTCAACCCTACTGTACCTAATAACCTTGCTCTTATTCACATTTACTCTTAACTTTCTTCTTTCACACACTTTACCAAACTCAGTCACCAGCTTCTGCAGTTTCTCACATGAATCAGCCACCAGCGCTGTATCATCAGCGAACAACAACTGACTCACTTCCCAAGCTCTTTCATCCACAACAGACTTCATACTTGCCCCTCTTTCCAAAACTCTTGCATTCACCTCCCTAACAACCCCATCCATAAACAAATTAAACAACCATGGAGACATCACACACCCCTGCCGCAAACCTACATTCACTGAGAACCAATCACTTTCCTCTCTTCCTACACGTACACATGCCTTACATCCTCGATTAAAAACTTTTCAACTGCTTCTAACAACTTGCCTCCCACACCATATATTCTTAATACCTTCCACAGAGCATCTCTATCAACTCTATCATATGCCTTCTCCAGATCCATAAATGCTACATACAAATCCATTTGCTTTTCTAAGTATTTCTCGCATACATTCTTCAAAGCAAACACCTGATGCACACATCCTCTACCACTTCTGAAACCACACTGCTCTTCCCCAATCTGATGCTCTGTACATGCCTTCACCCTCTCAATCAATACCCTCCCATATAATTTACCAGGAATACTCAACAAACTTATACCTCTGTAATTTGAGCACTCACTCTTATCCCCTTTGCCTTTGTACAATGGCACTATGCACGCATTCCGCCAATATATGTGTGTGTGTGTGGCTACGAGTGCTATAATACCTAAATTATTTTTTTTTCACAAGAAGCTGTATTTGGAAAAAACTTGGACGTCCTTTACCCTTCCAATGAGGAATCTGGCTTGAAACGAATTATTTTAATTGAATAAAGAGAAACGCTTCTGTAAAAGTTTGAATGATGTGTGCATGTATGGCCATTATTTTATATAATGTGACAAACTGGCAACTGTTACTCACTGGCAGAATATTAAACCAACAGGTCAGGTCCTCGCTGACTCCCATTACCGCTGCTGCATTGTCAAATTCTCCACAGTAGTTGGCAGCACTAAAGAGAGTCACAAGTGAACGCTTCTCAAAGAACTGGTAACCATCTTCAACAACCTGTAGGAGAGGCATACATGATAATGTACAGAATGAACTATACATGGATGATAGCAATGATGGAATTCAGTTTACATATCCCGAATTGTCATCTGGAGAAATAACACAATGAATAGGTATACACACTGAAAGTTGACAACTGATTGAACACAGTAACATGAAAAGGTGAACAATAAGAACAACATCACTACAAAGGCCAAGGCATTAAAAGTGGAAGATAAATGTAAGACATAAAGAAGAACACAAGTACTCAAAAGATTCATAAGGAGAGGAAAACAAAGGTTTTAGAGGACCTCCACAGTTGTAGCGCAAGACAGACCAGACAACATTAGAGGACCTGCATAGACGTAGAGCAAGACAGGTATCAGACAGAACATTAGAGTGGGATAAGAAACAAGATGAATTGGTAGAAAAGAAAAAGTAGCCGAATGTTGTGAAACAGAGACAGAGCCAACAGTAAGGGCAGCTAGACTTACCCAAACTGACATAGAAACCAGGATCTATCGTATACAAAGTTTCCTCATACCTGATGAGCTCGGACAACAAGGCTGAGGTCATGGTGTTCTAGAAATGCCTTGAGCACATCGCCACCAAAGATCCAAGAAACACCACGGTCACTGGGGGCCCAACCATGAACCTCCTGCGGGAATAACCTTAACATGTAAAGGCTAAAACTTCAAACTGTGTGGTTCTCCACAACAAAATGCATCTGAAGTATAAGATCTTTGAAACTAAAAAAAGCATTTTATATGTTTCAAATTCTAATCATATCAAAAGGTATTTGAACATCGTTGAAAGCTCCACAAAAATGGAATTTTTGCCACATGTTCATAATAGATAAGATGTACCTTAATGAACATTGAACAAACTCGAAATATCATATAATCAAGAAGTGAAACAAAAAATTCACAAATTTAAAATGACTGTGGTATTCCGCTAACTTTGATACATACAATATAATTCTCAGAGAGTACCGATTATATGATTACAATACAAACTAACAGTTTCTTACCTCATCTGGATCAGCCCAAAGGATATCACATGTTAAGCCAGAATCTGGAACATTTAGTGGTCGTTCAATGACCCGTATCTGTGGAAGAGCTCAGTTATAGAAAGGCTGTACAAAAATACATACACAAAGTTCTATGTCATTTTATATAACAACGGGTTCTTTGAAAGCGCTCTTTTATGGATAGGCTGTACAAATATACATGTACAGGTAAGTTATATGTCATTATTCATAAAACATTAGGGTATTAACTGAATCGAGTTGTGAATTTGAGGGAAGAAAAGGAAGAAGCTTACCTGCTCAAGATTATGAAGGTCTGGAGAGAGACCTCCATGCATACACAAGATGGTGCCTTCAATCAACGCAGCTGTGGAGAGAAATGTCACCGTTACGTGTCTTTGTCTTGGAACTTTGCAGTATATCTCAAAGTATTACATATTCGTGGTCTACCTCACCTTGAGGGTTATTGCTACTTCAGACACACCAGCATTTTTAAAACTATACACGCTGCCTTAACTACAATTCATAATCAATTTTGTTCCTAACTGCCTTAACTAGGTAACATCAAAAACAAACAGGCACCATATTGGCACGCATCTACTCGCCATCGTAATGTATAGAAACCATATCCAACCATCTAAAGCCATGCCCCACAAACTACTCCACTGTTTACCCTCACGGCTTCATATTCCTTGGTCTACACATGGTCCCCATATACCACATTAATCAGATTCATTTTATGCCGTGTAAATCTCTCCCACCCCTTGAATGTTTAAGTCCCGGTACTTCAAGGCCTGCTTCATATGTATGCAACGCGACTTGGGACTACCGTACCTTCAAACAACCATTTTTGCTTTAACAAACACTGACTTCTCTTTCCTCAAGCTCCTTAATACACAAAGGACCCAAGCACCTCTTCATCTTCAGTGATTTTATCTACTACCATCTCCACTTCCGGGTACCCGAAGCATTCCACCTACTTCAGACCTCCCATATAAACTTACAGTTCAAATAATCTGTTCCATTCCCTGCAACACCTCTTGACTTACTTTGGTTCACTTTACTCGCAACTTTTTTCTTTCACACATACTCAGGCTATGTCCCGAGTTTCAGGAGTCTCGCTCTGGAGTTTGCCAACAGACTTATATTGTCTAAGAACAGCAAGTGATTTACCTGCTACGCTCCTCTACCTTCACTGTACCACACCAGGAAGCACCCAGCCTTCTCCTTTTCTACTCAAACATACAGCACGGGCAGCCGAGGCCCTTATCAAGGCCATCTGAGGGTGGATGAACAGCTGGGCTGACTGTGGACCGAAAGCCGTAACTAGGATTCGAACCTAAGCGCTCAACCGTGGGTGGCCCGTGAATGCGTTACGGTCAGGAACGGTAAATGATACACCACGGGAGTCCATGCTTTACGCTCCCGATAAAAATTCCTCATTGCATACATTGCATTTCCATTTATCCATACAGTAGGAACACTTTCCATAGGGCCTCTCTGTCTGTCTACCATACGCTTACTCCAGATCTATAAATGCTTCATACGAATCACTCTTTCTCCAAGTATTTTTCATATAAATTCTTAAGAGCAACACTTCGTCCACACACCCTCTCCTTCTGCCGAAACCACATATGTTCCTCGCCTGTGTGTTATATTTCAAGACTTTGACTCGAAATCAATGTGATATTTCAAAGAATGGAATAAAACTATCTTACGTTAGGTTTTACTCACCAAGTGGAAGGCAGTTGAAGAGATCAGTGAAAGTTTTCCACAATTTTACGTTATATCTTCTTTTACACTCATCGTAAAACCCATATATCCTGTAGACACAAGGAAAATAACATATAGTTTAAAAGAGACCTGTTCAGGAGGGGCTCATTTATCTCTCTAAAGTACTTAAAAAAATTACTCTTAATTCAAACACATCGAAGACCATGTTAATTGCCTGCATCCCCAGTATACTCCATTAAAGTACATTTAAAAATTTCATTTAGAAATATCTTAAAAATTAGTTATCATCAGCAGTATCACATCTATACTTTTTCTGTATATATACATACCTGTTTATGGAAGCACACTCGTGGTTGCCTCGTAAGATGAAGAAGTTGTTTGGATATTTCACCTTATATGCTAAGACTAAGCAAATAGTCTCCAAGGACTGCTTGCCTCTGCACACGGGAAGAGTTGGATTAATCACAAGAAATTAAATTAATTACCTCCCTGACAATACCCAAGCATAAAAAGAACGTAACGCCATATTTCATAAATAGAAACATTGGCTCACCCACAGCAGATTGTCTGTATTACTACCGAAGTCAGCCATCAGCCTTGTAACCCTGACAGACGTGAATCCAATCTACATCCTCCTGTCACCTTGGTCAATCATTTCATTCAATAAAACTCTAACCAAACTGAGCATCACGAAGGAAGCACATATGACATACACTCTCCTTACCATTAACTTTCCTCCAGCTTCTAACCATTCTGATATCACTACATAACTTACCTAATCCACCAAAGCCACACAGAAAAAACAACAGGAAAGCAGATTTGCTAGCAATCACACAGTACATAGAATGCAACATCATGCCTTCCTACATTTCATGAACACCACGAACATAGCAATCAAAACATACCAAAAGGACAAATGAGGCTGTATAACACAAACTTCTCCCCCAGGTTGCACAACTCATAAGACAAGGAAACATGCTCAGGCAAAAATACTCACCACTGACAAATTTCGCAGATGAAATCCAGACCCTAGAAACAGATCATCACTAACCCAGTGACTGAAGAGGCAAGCAAGGGCTTGGTACTCCTTTCTCTGCGTTAAGGACGGCAAAATCCACAACAAACCAACTCTAGTGAACGATCAAGAAAATCCAGCCCAGTCTATGCATATGAAGCGCTTGTCACCCAAACCAACAACATCGCTTCACTCAGTCATCACACAAGACATACTCGTGAAACACTTCTTGAAAATCAGTCCCAGACCAGCTACACCACTGAAAGTGGCAGTCATGAAGAACTACGCAAAGTTCATACCTAAACAACGGATCCTAACAACGCATCAAACTTCCATATAAATAATTTCAGCAAAACTGTAATTCAGTCATAGTCGTCTTCAACTACTGATCAAACAACAAAATTCAAAGCATTTGGAAGCTCCATAAAACAGTCATCCTAAAACATTTTAAACCATTCAACTCAACTCTTCTCTTACCTCCCCAGGACACTACTTTCTTCGGCATATAATCTTGAAAAACTTATCTACAACAAAATCAACCAGATTATCCTACTTTCTCTTTCAAAGAACAGCCTTAGACCAGATCACACCACCACCATACCGTACACGGACCTCACATGATACAGTATCAGTGGCAATTACTATCAACAAAGCATTCGGCACCATCCCTTGACGCATCCCGACACAAAATATAATTGACATCGTTCAAAATAATCACAAAAACAGAAAAATGATAGCCAGTTTTATTGTTGGTTGCCAAGCCAGTTACTTACAAAAGGCTTCATTTTCAGGATTCTTAAGCTCTGCGATGGGGTTCCCAAGGGAGAAGTTCTTTCTTCTAATCTCTTCCTACATGTCCTTCAATTACCTCCTGCAGACTACACAGTCCGCTCAAAATGTAATGACCTCACAAACACGCCACAACACAATGGTACTACCCAGACAACAAGACCATGCAACATTGCATTACACGGTTGGAACACCAGCGCACTCAAAAAAAAAATATCAACACCCTCTTAGAAATCTATCATCATCTTTACCTTAAACAGACACGAATCCAACCTGCAATCCCCATTACCCTGAAAAGAAAATTCTGGTCACACTGGATATCACACACAGCGAGACGCGTGACATTCATTCCCAACACCACAAACATCAACACAAAAGTCTACAAACTAGACGCTCTCAAATGACTTACTAGCACCAGTTTTGGCCAAGAAAGACAACTCCTTAATTATCCTATACAAACAGATCTGAAACAGTTTATATATCTGATAAACAACGGTGTTTCATCCGTTCGACAGTTTCCCATTTCTATGTCAAAAGCATTATGATACCGTTTGTTACAATGAAATGTATTAATGATAAATACTCGTGATACGTATTTTCATCTAGATAATTTATGATATAGAACTAAACTTCAAGAGTTTAGGCATTTCATCTTAACCAACAGAATCCTCACCCCAACATGCTCTGGGAGAATGAAAAATTTTTGTTACAGATTGGACAAAATCCCAACAAGCCTCTAGTCTGCCGTCCGTTAAAGGCCGCAGGCTGAATCCCTGGCGCCTGCCTGCCTGACTGCACCCTGCCAGCTGAGGGCAGTGGGTCTGCGCACTACATAAGTCGCTTCCGATTTTGAAGCAAGTTTAATTGAATGATAAGAATTTTGACCTAGTGGCCATGTAACTGGTGATGGTAATTAAATCTAAAGAGAAATCTCAACTAAAACGCATTCTTCCCATTTAATTAAGGATTGTATTACTATTATAAAGAAGCTACATGTACCTGACGCTATCACTCATATAGAAAATAGGGTATATATATATATATATATATATATATATATATATATATATATATATATATATATATATATATATATATATTATCATACTTTGTCGCTGTCTCCCGCGTTAGCGAGGTAGCGCAAGGAAACAGACGAAAGAATGGCCCAACCAACCTACATACACATGTATATACATAAACGGCCACACATGCACATATACATACCTGTACATTTCAATGTATACATACATATACATACACAGACATATACATATATGGTATAAGTTTGAATGGAGAAAAAACTGGAGGAAGTAAAGTGTTTTAGATATCTGGGAGTGGATCTGGCAGCGGATGGAACCATGGAAGCGGAAGTGGATCACAGGGCGGGGGAGGGGGCGAAAATCCTGGGAGCCTTGAAGAATGTGTGGAAGTCGAGAACATTATCTCGGAAAGCAAAAATGGGTATGTTTGAAGGAATAGTGGTTCCAACAATGTTGTATGGTTGCGAGGCGTGGGCTATGGATAGAGTTGTGCGCAGGAGGATGGATGTGCTGGAAATGAGATGTTTGAAGACAATGTGTGGTGTGAGGTGGTTTGATCGAGTAAGTAACGTAAGGGTAAGAGAGATGTGTGGAAATAAAAAGAGCGTAGTTGAGAGAGCAGAAGAGGGTGTTTTGGAATGGTTTGGGCACATGGAGAGAATGAGTGAGGAAAGATTGACCAAGAGGATATATGTGTCGGTGGTGGAGGGAACGAGGAGAAGTGGGACACCAATTTGGAGGTGGAAAGATGGAGTGAAAAAGATTTTGTGTGATCGGGGCCTGAACATGCAGGAGGGTGAAAGGAGGGCAAGGAATAGAGTGAATTGGATAGATGTGGTATACTGGGGTTGACGTGCTGTCAGTGGATTGAATCAGGGCATGTGAAGCGTCTGGGGTAAACCATGGAAAGCTGTGTAGGTATGTATATTTGCGTGTGTGGACGTATGTATATACATGTGTATGGGGGTGGGTTGGGCTATTTCTTTCGTCTGTTTCCTTGCGCTACCTCGCAAACGCGGGAGACAGCGACAAAGCAAAAAAAAAAAAAAAAAAAAAATATATATATATATATATATATATATATATATATATATATATATATATATATATATATATATATATATATATATTATGATTTTCGCTGTCTCCCGCGTTAGCGAGGTAGCGCAAGGAAACACGAAAGAATTGGCCCAACCCACCCACATACAAATGTATACACATACACGTCCACAAACGCACATATGCATACCTATACATTTCAACGTATACATACATATATATATATATATATATATATATATATATATATATATATATATATATATATATATATATATATATATAAGCAGACATATACATATACACACATGCACATAATTCATACTTGCTGCCTTTATTCATTTCCTTCGCCACCCCGCCACACATGAAATGACAATCCCCTTCCCCCGCACGCGCACGAAGTAGCGCTAGGAAAAGACAACAAAGGCCACATTCGTTCACACTCAGTCTCTAGCTGTCATGTATAATGCACCGAAACCAGCTCCCTTTCCACATCCAGGCCCCACAAAACTTTCCATGGTTTACCCCAGACGCTTCACATGCCCTGGTATAATCCAGTGACAGCACGTCGACCCCGAAGTACCACATCGTTCCAATTCACTCTATTCCTTGCACGCCTTTCACCCCCGTGCATGTTCAAGCCCCGATCGCTCAAAATCTTTTTCACTCCATCCTTCCACCTGCAATATGGTCTCGCACATCTCTTCGTTCCCTCTACCTCTGACACACACAACCTTTTTTTCAATCTTTCCTCACTCATTCTCTCCATTTAACCAAACCATTTAATGAAACCCACTTCTGCGGTATCAACCACACTCTTTTCATTACCACACAGCTCTCTTACCCTTTCATCACTTAATCGATCAAACCATCTCAAACCACATATTGTCCTCAAACATCTCATTTCCAACACATCCATCCTCCTTCGCACAACTCCATGTATAGCCCAGTCCTCGCAACCATTGTTGGAACCACTATTCCTTCAATCATACCCATTTTTGCTTTCCGAGATAATGTTATCGTCTTCCACACATTTTTCAACGCTCCCAGAACTTTCGCACCCTTGCCTACCCTGTGACTCACTTCCGTTTCCATGGTTCCATCAGCCGCCAAATCTACTCACAGATATCTAAAACACTTCACTTTCTCCAGTTTTTCTCCATTCAAACTTACCTCCCAGTTGACTTGTCCCTCAACCCTACTGGACCTAATAACCTCGCTCTTGTTTACATCTACTCTTAGCTTTCTTCTTTCGCACACTTTACCAAACTCAGTCACCAACTTCTGCAATTTCTCACCCGTATCAGCCACCAACGCTGCATCACCAGCGAACATCAACTGACTCACTTCCCAAGCCCTCTCACCCACAACAGACTGCATATTTACCCCTCTCCCCAAAACTCTTGCATTCACCTCCCTAACAACGCCATCCATAAACCAATTAAACAACCATGGAGACACTATGCACCCCTGTCGCAAACCGGCATTCACTGAGAATCAATCACTTTCCTCTCTTCCTACCTGTACACATGCCTTACATCCTCAATAAAAACTTTTAACTGCTTCTAGCAACTTCCCTCCCACACCATTTACTCTTAATACCTTCCACAGAGCATCTCTATCAACTCTATCATATGCTTTCTCCAGATCCGTAAATGCTACATACAAATCCATTTGTTTTTCTAAGCATTTCTCACAAACATTCTTCAAAGCAAACACATGATCCACACATCGTCTACCACTTCTGAAACCACACTGCTCTTCCCCAATCTGATGCTCTGTACATGCCTTCACCCTCTTAATCAAAATTCTCCTATATAATTTACAAAATTACTCAACAATCTTATACCTCTGTAATCTGAACACTCACCATTATCCCCTTTGCTTTTGTACAATGGCACTATGCATGCATTCCACCAATCCACAGGTACTTCACCATGAGCTATACGTACATTGAATATCCTCACCAACCAGACTACAACAGTCACCCTCTTTTTTAATAAATTCCACTCCAATACCATCCAAACCCGCCGTCTTGCCAGCTTTTATCTCCCGCAAAGCTTTCACTAACTCTTCTCTGTTTACCAAATCATTTTCCCTGACGCTCTCACTTTGCACACCACCTCGACCAAAACACCCTATATCTGCCACTCTATCATCGAACACATTCAACAATCCTTCAAAATACTCACTCCATCTCCTTCTCACATCACCACTACTCATTATTACCTCCCAATTAGCCGTCTTCACCGATGTTCCCATTTGTTCTCTTGTCTTACGCACTTTATTTACCTCCTTCCAAAACATCTTTTTATTCTCCCTAAATCTAATGATACTCTCTCACCCCAACTCTCATTTGCCCTCTTTTTCACCTCTTGCACCTTTCTTTTGAGCACCTGCCTCTTTCTTTCATAATCTCCCAGTCATTTGCACTGTTTCCCTGCAAAAATCGTCCAAACGTCTCTTTCTTCTCTCTCACTAATAATCTTACTTCTTCATCCCACCACTTACTAACCTTTCTAATGTGCCCACCTCCCACGCTTCTCATGCCACAAGCATCTTTTGCGCAAGCCATCACTGCTTCCCTAAATACATCCCATTCCTCTCCCACTCCCCTTACGTCATTTGATCTCACCTTTTCCATTCTGCACTGAATCTCTCCTGGTACTTCCTCACACAATTGTCCTTCCCAAGTTCACTTACTCTCACCACACTCTTCACCCCAACATTCTCTATTCTTTTTTGAAAACCTCTACAAATCTTCACCTTCGCCTCCACAAGATAATGATCAGACATCCCTCTAGCTGCACTTCTCAGCACATTAACATCCAAAAGTCTCTCTTTCATACGCCTATCAATTAACGAGTAATCCAATAACGATCTCTCTTTTCAAACTAGATATTCCCAATCACAAGTCCTTTTTTCAGCACACAAATCTACAAGCTCTTCACCATTTCCATTTACAACACTGAACACCCCATGTACACCAATTATTCCCTCAACTGCCACATTACTCACCTTTGCATCCATATAACCCATCACTAAAACCCAGTCTCGTGCATCAAAACTGCTAACACACTCACTCAGCTGCTCCCAAAGCACTTGCTTACGATCTTTCTTCCCATGCCCAGGTGCATAGGCACCAATAATCACCCATCTCTCTCCATCCACTTTAAGTTTTACCCATATCAATCTAGAGTTTACTTTCTTACACTCTACCACATACTCCCACAACTCCTGTTTCAGGAGTAGTGCTACTCCTTCCTTTGCTCTTGTCCTCTCACCAACCACTGACTTTACTCCCAAAACATTCCCAAACCACTTCCCCTTTACCCTTGAGCTTTGTTTCACTCAGAGCCAAAACATCCAGATTCCTTTCCTCAAACATACTACGTATATTTCGTTTTTTCTCATCTTGGTTACATCCACACACATTCAAACACCCCAATCTGAGCCTTATATATATATATATATATATATATATATATATATATATATATATATATATATATATATATATATATATATATATATAAGTGAAGTGTTTTAGATATCTGGGAGTGGATCTGGCAGCGGATGGAACCATGGAAGCGGAAGTGGATCATAGGGTGGGGGAGGGGGCGAAAATCCTGGGGGCCTTGAAGAATGTGTGGAAGTCGAGAACATTATCTCGGAAAGCAAAAATGGGTATGTTTGAAGGAATAGTCGTTCCAACAATGTTGTATGGTTGCGAGGCGTGGGCTATGGATAGAGTTGTGCGTAGGAGGATGGATGTGCTGGAAATGAGATGTTTGAGGACAATGTGTGGTGTGAGGTGGTTTGATCGAGTGAGTAACGTAAGGGTAAGAGAGATGTGTGGAAATAAAAAGAGCGTGGTTGAGAGAGCAGAAGAGGGTGTTTTGAAGTGGTTTGGGCACATGGAGAGGATGAGTGAGGAAAGATTGACCAAGAGGATATATGTGTCGGAGGTGGAGGGAACAAGGAGAAGAGGGAGACCAAATTGGAGGTGGAAAGATGGAGTGAAAATGATTTTGTGTGATCGGGGCCTGAGCATGCAGGAGGGTGAAAGGAGGGCAAGGAATAGAGTGAATTGGAGCGATGTGGTATACCGGGGTTGACGTGCTGTCAGTGGATTGAAGCAGGGCATGTGAAGCGTCTGGGGTAAACCATGGAAAGCTGTGTAGGTATGTATATTTGCGTGTGTGGACGTATGTATATACATGTGTATGGGGGTGGGTTGGGCCATTTCTTTCGTCTGTTTCCTTGCGCTACCTCGCAAACGCGGGAGACAGCGACAGAGTATAATAATAATAAAAATATATATATATATATATATATAATCTAATATACTTGAACGCCGTTTCCCGCGTCAGCGAGGTAACGCCAGGAAACAGACGAAGAACGGTGTATCCACTCATATACAGATGTATACTCTTAAACGCCCATGCACGCACATATAAATATATACCCATGTACGTATACTGGCTTGCCTTCATCATATATCTATCTATCTATCTATCTGTTTATATAGATTGATAGGCAGATAGATAGATAGATAGATAGATAGATAGATAGATAGAGAGAGAGAGAGAGAGAGAGAGAGAGAGAGAGAGAGAGAGAGAGATGACATCATATTTTTTGTTGAAAAATGAAGGTCCTCATTATGATACTTGATATGTGTTTACTCAAAACATAATAATTACAAAACTACTATCTAGTGGTACTGTCATACGGTGGATTGTCGTCATACACTATGTTTGACGACGTATCATGTACAAAGAATGACATAAGAAACTATAGAGCTTCAAGTAAGATCCATGGGAACTAGCACACTTAAACTGCAGTAAAGCCATGTCAGCCTAACGTTATGGTTGTCATCACATGCGAATCATTTCATGAAAATATTGAACCAGAGTCAATAAAACCTTCTTTATTCCCAAGACGCTCGTCGTCCTCGATAATGTTTGCCCGAATACTTCAGGGACTTAATTTGTATTTTCAGCGTCTCAGATACAATCTTACACTACAATTAATGTAGCCCAAAACAATTTGACTGACCCAGGCTTTTCAAGCTTCTACCATTTTGGAACTCTCCAATCGTATAACTATTTTATCATTTTCCTCTTTACTTTCAACTTTATGTATAAAGAAAGTAAAAAAGCAACCAACCTGTCGACGTAATCACCAAGGAATAGGTAATTCTGGTCTGGAGGATATCCAAGCTTGTCAAAGTGTCTTAGGAGGTCGTTGAACTGGCCGTGGATGTCGCCAACGATATTGACTGGCGCCTCCAGCTCGACCAAGGTAGGTTGATCCAGCAGGACCTGGCGAGCCGCCGCCACTAAGGCTCGAATCTGTGACTCTTCCATGCGGATCTGGAGGGGTGATGGGCACGTAAAGGATGATGAAGGGAGCGATAGTTTTAGCATTAGGACTGGAGCTATAACGATAAGGTCAATACTACTACTATTAATGCTATCTTAACTGTTACTACACCTACTAATCATAATAACATCATTAGTATCTAAGATAGAAAATATCACTAAAGTAATGCATGTTCAACTTTAACAAATATCAGTGATGTAGCTTGAAAACAAATGTCTTTATGGTAAATGAAAGCCCAGAGATATTAAGCACAACCCAGAGAATTTTTCATGTCCCAAAAGATACAGGTGAATTAGGCTGTGTACGTAGAAACCCCTCCTAATCCATCTATCACTTCCTACCATTTTGTAGAAGCTCAAGTTAATTTCATTTGTTGGAATAATGACATGAAAAAAAGAAAAAAAAAACACGTTAAATCTTGTTTTTGATCAAAGCCAGAAAGAAAGAAAAAACTGCACTTGACCAGTAAATTGTGCCTGGTAAAATTTACTGCGTGGCCGAGCGGCGTAACCTGTGCTTTGGAATGGAGTGAGCTAATTACGTAAACCTAAAGTAAGTCTAAGGACATTCGTGTTACATGGTGGCCCGGATATATCATAGCGTCTCTCTCTGTCTCTCTGTGGACAACTTGACAATTTGACCCGCACATACAATACAGAAGGTAAGGACGGTGTCGTCCCCTCCCATCCTACCAACAGCCGGCCTCTTCCATCTCAGATTCGCTGTTCTCCTCCTCTATGAAACGGAGGCAACCAGACATTTGTTGCTGATTTGAGGAATTACACTTAAAATGGCGCATTACCTTATGCTAAGACAGCACTCCCCAGCTACCTACCTGTCTTACAATATCAATTGTTACGCCAGGAATGAGTGACGCAACGTTATACTGTTTTTAAACGAATGAAGACACCCAAGGGGAAAGAACTAATTTGTACATCTTGTAAAAACAATACACACACACACACACACACACACACACACACACACACACACACACACACACACACACACACAAATTAACAGCTTTGAAAGGAAGAAAAAATGAGGGTATCGTTTACAATCTCACAATGCACCTGAAAAGTTAGGAAATGATGGTTATATATATATATATATATATATATATATATATATATATATATATATATATATATATATATATATATATATATATATTCTCACAATGCACCTGAAAAGTTAGGAAATGATGGTTATATATATATATATATATATATATATATATATATATATATATATATATATATATATATATATATATATATATATATATTCAAATCACCCATCACTATAACCCGGTCTCGTGCATCAAAACCACTAACACACTTATTCAGCTGCTCCCAAAACACTTGCCTCTCTTGATCTTTCTTCTCATGCCCAGGTGCATATGCACCAATAATCACCCATCTCTCTCCATCAACTTTCAGTTTTACCCAGTTAGGAAATGATGGTTATATATATATATATATATATATATATATATATATATATATATATATATATATATATATATATATATATATATAACCATCATTTCCTAACTGGGTAAAACTGAAAGTTGATGGAGAGAGATGGGTGATTATTGGTGCATATGCACCTGGGCATGAGAAGAAAGATCAAGAGAGGCAAGTGTTTTGGGAGCAGCTGAATGAGTGTGTTAGTGGTTTTGATGCACGAGACCGGGTTATAGTGATGGGTGATTTGAATGCAAAGGTGAGTAATGTGGCAGTTGAGGGAAATGTAAATGGAAATGGTGAAGAGCTTGTAGATTTATGTGCTGAAAAAGGACTGATGATTGGGAATACCTGGTTTAAAAAGCGAGATATACATAAGTATACTTATGTAAGTAGGAGAGATGGCCAGAGAGCGTTATTGGATTACGTGTTAATTGACAGGCCGTGCGAAAGAGAGACTTTTGGATGTTAATGTGCTGAGAGGTGCAACTGGAGGGATGTCTGATCATTATCTTGTGGAGGCTAAGGTGAAGATTTGTATGGGTTTTCAGAAAAGAAGAGTGAATGTTGGGGTGAAGAGGGTGGTGAGAGTAAGTGAGCTTGAGAAGGAGACCTGTGTGAGGAAGTACCAGGAGAGACTGAGTACAGAATGGAAAAAGGTGAGAACAATGGAAGTAAGGGGAGTGGGGGAGGAATGGGAGGTATTTAGGGAATCAGTGATGGATTGCGCAAAAGATGCTTGTGGCATGAGAAGAGTGGGAGGTGGGTTGATTAGAAAGGGTAGTGAGTGGTGGGATGAAGAAGTAAGAGTATTAGTGAAAGAGAAGAGAGAGGCATTTGGACGATTTTTGCAGGGAAAAAATGCAATTGAGTGGGAGATGCATAAAAGAAAGAGACAGGAGGTCAAGAGAAAGGTGCAAGAGGTGAAAAAAAGGGCAAATGAGAGTTGGGGTGAGAGAGTATCATTAAATTTTAGGGAGAATAAAAAGATGTTCTGGAAGGAGGTAAATAAAGTGCGTAAGACAAGGGAGCAAATGGGAACTTCGGTGAAGGGCGCAAGTGGGGAGGTGATAACAAGTAGTGGTGATGTGAGAAGGAGATGGAGTGAGTATTTTGAAGGTTTGTTGAATGTGTTTGATGATAGAGTGGCAGATATAGGGTGTTTTGGTCGAGGTGGTGTGCAAAGTGAGAGGGTTAGGGAAAATGATTTGGTAAACAGAGAAGAGGTAGTGAAAGCTTTGCGGAAGATGAAAGCCGGCAAGGCAGCAGGTTTGGATGGTATTGCAGTGGAATTTATTAAAAAAGGGGGTGACTGTATTGTTGACTGGTTGGTAAGGTTATTTAATGTATGTATGACTCATGGTGAGGTGCCTGAGGATTGGCGGAATGCGTGCATAGTGCCATTGTACAAAGGCAAAGGGGATAAGAGTGAGTGCTCAAATTACAGAGGTATAAGTTTGTTGAGTATTCCTGGTAAATTATGGGAGGGTATTGATTGAGAGGGTGAAGGCATGTACAGAGCATCAGATTGGGGAAGAGCAGTGTGGTTTCAGAAGTGGTAGAGGATGTGTGGATCAGGTGTTTGCTTTGAAGAATGTATGTGAGAAATACTTAGAAAAGCAAATGGATTTGTATGTAGCATTTATGGATCTGGAGAAGGCATATGATAGAGTTGATAGAGATGCTCTGTGGAAGGTATTAAGAATATATGGTGTGGGAGGAAAGTTGTTAGAAGCAGTGAAAAGTTTTTATCGAGGATGTAAGGCATGTGTACGTGTAGGAAGAGAGGAAAGTGATTGGTTCTCAGTGAATGTAGGTTTGCGGCAGGGGTGTGTGATGTCTCCATGGTTGTTTAATTTGTTTATGGATGGGGTTGTTAGGGAGGTAAATGCAAGAGTTTTGGAAAGAGGGGCAAGTATGAAGTCTGTTGGGGATGAGAGAGCTTGGGAAGTGAGTCAGTTGTTGTTCGCTGATGATACAGCGCTGGTGGCTGATTCATGTGAGAAACTGCAGAAGCTGGTGACTGAGTTTGGAAAAGTGTGTGGAAGAAGAAAGTTAAGAGTAAATGTGAATAAGAGCAAGGTTATTAGGTACAGTAGGGTTGAGGGTCAAGTCAATTGGGAGGTGAGTTTGAATGGAGAAAAACTGGAGGAAGTGAAGTGTTTTAGATATCTGGGAGTGGATCTGGCAGCGGATGGAACCATGGAAGCGGAAGTGGATCATAGGGTGGGGGAGGGGGCGAAAATCCTGGGGGCCTTGAAGAATGTGTGGAAGTCGAGAACATTATCTCGGAAAGCAAAAATGGGTATGTTTGAAGGAATAGTGGTTCCAACAATGTTGTATGGTTGCGAGGCGTGGGCTATGGATAGAGTTGTGCGCAGGAGGATGGATGTGCTGGAAATGAGATGTTTGAGGACAATGTGTGGTGTGAGGTGGTTTGATCGAGTGAGTAACGTAAGGGTAAGAGAGATGTGTGGAAATAAAAAGAGCGTGGTTGAGAGAGCAGAAGAGGGTGTTTTGAAATGGTTTGGGCACATGGAGAGGATGAGTGAGGAAAGATTGACCAAGAGGATATATGTGTCGGAGGTGGAGGGAACAAGGAGAAGAGGGAGACCAAATTGGAGGTGGAAAGATGGAGTGAAAAAGATTTTGTGTGATCGGGGCCTGAGCATGCAGGAGGGTGAAAGGAGGGCAAGGAATAGAGTGAATTGGAGCGATGTGGTATACCGGGGTTGACGTGCTGTCAGTGGATTGAAGCAGGACATGTGAAGCGTCTGGGGTAAACCATGGAAAGCTGTGTAGGTATGTATATTTGCGTGTGTGGACGTATGTATATACATGTGTATGGGGGGGGTTGGGCCATTTCTTTCGTCTGTTTCCTTGCGCTACCTCGCAAACGCGGGAGACAGCGACAAAGTATAATAAATAAATAAATAAATATATATATATATATATATATATATATATATATATATATATATATATATATATATATATATATATATATAACGAAATGAAAATATTACTTAATGTAAAGAATGATATAAATGGATGAATAGACGGGGTTTCCGCATTTCTAGCCGTCCTTCGTTCCCTTGGGAAACATTATGCACTACGTAAGTACTTCGTAACTGGACACGGGACGACCTTGAACACCAGACAAGGTGCAGTAACTTAAGTCCTTGGTGGCCTGTGAGCCTTCCCCGCCACATGCACCTGTTATCAAGGAAGCAGGGAAGTGTTATGAAGCTGCAGATTCTCAAACGTTACTAGAGGTGTTTCTCATGGAGTACAGGCCCACGTAGATGCCAGCGGCATTACTGATTAAAGTCACACCTCGACTGCCAGGATGGATATAAATTCTTATCATTACTTTGTTAGCCCACAGAATGTAAATAGACCATCAGAAGCTTGGCTTACAATTCTCTAGTTTTAACACATCTCTTCGCTCAGTGCTCGCTTCCATTACATCTAGATTTCGATCCCTCCTTTTCTATTTTCCAACAGCTTTCAGATATCTCTTGGTAACCTAACCTACCCCTGCCTTCCGCGTACCGCGTTCTTCGTCCATCCTCATACTATTCCTTGAGCCGTATGCGAGTGTTAAGCTATAACTAACTATCACGTAAGTCAGACACGTCCAGCCTGGCTTGTAATACCAGGACACAATTGGTCTTCATTGTTAATTCCGCCTTGATACCCGTCCAAGGTAAGATGTTCGTCAATTTGTTGTTTGAAAACACCATTTCACTGAAGGCTTATACATAACACTGAGAGAATCTAATCTTTATTTCAATAACGCCATTTATTGAACACACTAATACCCTAATCTAAAACAGGAAAGGACTACATCTCTATCCGACAGAGTAAATAGAAGTAAATCTCCACTGACAGTTCCACAGATAGACGAGTTACCACCACTCACTGTTCACTATTCAGTAAAGTGTAAATTGTGAGACGCAACGAGGCGTGGATGCGATCACTGAAAACCTTTATTTTTCCCATTCTTTATGTACGTCTGACGAGATGTGGACTGTAGAGATGCTGAAGGTGAACATAATGATTCGTACTCAACGTCTGGATGTGGTGATGATGCACGTCAGTGTTTAAACTAGAAATTCTACCATCAGTCAGTGGTCTTACCTGCTGGGTCAGTAGTCGTAAGTAGTGTATCAAAATATATTCTATTAGCTCTGATGATTGTCAATTCTCATATTGTTCAAACGACGCAGAGCATAAAGATTCTGGCATACTGACGTCACAAAGTCAATAGTCCTTAAATGCAATAAGACATTCAAACAATACACTTAATACACACAACTTTGTCGACAACGAATACAAAATCCATCAACGAAATGTATGTATTTCGAGTCAAGTAGAAAACGAACTTTATTTATGATGAAACTCAAATGATCATTATATGAAATAATCGTTCCCTAGGAGAGGCATATCAGTTACAAGAATCCTCTCTAGGCTTACTCTGAACGAATCTTTATATTCACATCTTACACAACACACATTCATAGTCATACACGGGTCTGACCTGTGCCAGTAATGTCAGCCCGAGCACACTCCCCCGACCTGTGCCAGTAATGATAACCCTTAAAACACACACCCGACATGTACCAGTAATAGCAACCTGAGCACAAACACCTGACCTGCGCCAGTAATGACATCTTTAGAACACACACCTGATGGTTATATAAGTCTCTATCATTAAAGCCAATTATTTTCCTTGTTAAATTCATATCTGACTCGAAATTCCATGTCATGCAGAACGTTTTATCTGTGCTACAAGGATTTCTACTCTATCTAGAAATTCCAGCATCTGCAGTCATTATTTTTCTGTTTTAGTTATCAAAGAGAGGCGTATGAGTTAGTAGCACTGCAATTATATATATATATATATATATATATATATATATATATATATATATATATATATATATATATATATATATATATATTTTAAACCATTCGCCATTTTCCGCGTTAGCGAGGTAGCGCCAAGAACAGAGGACTGGGCCTTTTTTTGGAATATCCTCACCTGGTCCCCTCTGTTCCTTCCCTTGGAAAATTAAAAAAAAAAACGAGAGGGGAGGATTTCCAGCCCCCCGCTCCCTCCCCTTTTAGTCACCTTCTACGACACGCAGGGAATACGTGGGAAGTATTCTTAATCCCCTATCCCCAGGGATAATATATATATTGAAACAGATGAACAAAAGATAATGCCACAAACAGAATCAAAAACGTAGAAAAACATAATATTACATACAGCATTATTTACAATGAATCCAGTATAATGCTGATAGTTTTAGTGGTTCATTTAGAAAAACCAAAATTATCATTGATACCAGTGCAAATGTTTGAATCAGTGAGGAGAGAAGATGAAATAAGAAATATGATTAGAGAGGTGTATTAGTAAGAGGAGTATGTACAAGAACAGATAAGGGTGTGCTGAGATGGTTTGGACATATGGAAAAGTAAGTAGGGAAAGGATGACTAAAAGTATATTTATGTTTGAAGTGGAAGGAACAAGGGAAAGGGAGAAACCAAGGAGGTGGAGGCATGGATTGAAAGATGCTATTGAGGCTCTTGGCCTGATCATTCAGAAGCTTGCAGGGTATGTAAGCCATTAAATGAATTAGAGCAGTGTGGTTTATAGGGGATGGCATGCTGTCAGTGGGTTGAATCATGGCATGTGAAGCAGTTTGGAGTGATCATGGAAAGGTGCGTGGGGCCTAATTGTGGAGAGGGGGCTCTTGTTTTAGTGTGTATACATAACAGCTAGATATTAGATGTAAGCAAATGGGGCCATTTCTTCGTCTGCTCCTGGCACTACCTTGATATTGTGATGAGTAGCAAGCATGTGAAGTGGCCTAGGGAAACCATAGAAAGGTCTGTAGTGCTTGGTTATGGATAGGGAACTGTGGTTTTGGTACATTACACATCACAACTTGAGAAAGGATGTAAGTGAATGCAGCCTTTCGTTGTTCCTGGCACTACCTAGCAAACATCGGAAATGTCGATCAAGGATTAAGTATGAAAAAGATAAGTAAATCACATTTATGGATCATGATAAAAGCATGTTGTAGGGTGTGGAGATGCCTTGTGGACAGTCAAATGAATATATGGTGTGGGAGGATAGCTTTTACAAAAAATGTAGGGCGTGTGTGTGAGTGGGTGGGGGGGAGAGTGAGTGGCTTCTGGTGAAGGTGTGTAGGGGTGTGTGGTGTCACCTTGGGTGTTTTGATTTGTATATGGATGGGGTTGTTGGGGGAGATGGATCCGGGGGTCTTGTAGTGAGGGGCTCTTTGCAATCTCTCGGGGATGAGATTAAGGGGGTCTTGGAAGTGTTAGTTGTGTTTGCTGATGGCGCAGCGCTTGTGGCGGGTTCAGTTGGGAAGCTGCAGATGTTGGTTGCTGAGTTTTGGGGGGTGTGTGACAGGAGGAAGTTGGAGTGGGTGCGGATAGGAGCAATATTGTTGGGTTTGGCGGGGTGGAGTGACATGTTAGCTTGGGAATGTGAGTTTGAATTGAGAAAATATGGAAGTGAGGTGTTTTGGGTACCTGGGGGTGGATGTGGCAGCGGATGAAATCATGCAGATGGAATGAGCAATAGGTGAGTAATGGGGTGAGGGTTTGGGAGCGTTGAGGAGTGTGTGAATCGAAAAGTCATTAAATGGGAGGGCAAAGATGGGTATGTTTATGGGTATGTTAGTGGATTCTGCGGGTCTATGGCCATGATTCTTCCACATTAGCTCCGGACCTCCCAAATCCCTGGGGATAGGGGAGAAAGAATACTTCCCACGTATTCCCTGCGTGTCGTAGAAGGCGACTAAAAGGGAAGGGAGCAGGGGGCTGGAAATCCTCCCCTCTCATTTTTTTTTATTTTTTTTAATTTTCCATAAGAAGGAACATAGAAGGGGGCCAGGTGAGGATATTACCTCAAAGGCCCAGTCCTCTGTTCTTAGCGCTACCTTGCTATCGCGGGAAATGGCGAATAGTGTGAAAAAAAAAAAAAATATATATATATATATATATATATATATATATATATATATATATATATATATATTATATTTATTTATTTATTATACTTTGTCGCTGTCTCCCGCGCTTGCGAGGTAGCGCAAGGAAACAGACGAAAGAAATGGCCCCCCCCCCCCACACACACACACATGTATATACATACGTCCACACACGCAAATATACATACCTACACAGCTTTCCATGGTTTACCCCAGACGCTTCACATGCCTTGATTCAATCCACTGACAGCACGTCAACCCCTGTGTGTGTGTGTGTGTGTGTGTGTATATATATATATATATATATATATATATATATATATATTATTTATTATTTTTTTTATTATACTTTGTCGCTGTCTCCCGCGTTTGCGAGGTAGCGCAAGGAAACAGACGAAAGAAATGGCCCCCCCCCCCCCCCATACACATGTATATACATACGTCCACACACGCAAATATACATACCTACACAGCTTTCCATGGTTTACCCCAGACGTTTCACATGCCTTGATTCAATCCACTGACAGCACGTCAACCCCGGTATACCACATCGCTCCAATTCACTCTATTCCTTGCCCTCCTTTCACCCTCCTGCATGTTCAGGCCCCGATCACACAAAATCTTTTTCACTCCATCTTTCCACCTCCAATTTGGTCTCCCTCTTCTCCTCGTTCCCTCCACCTCCGACACATATATCCTCTTGGTCAATCTTTCCTCACTCATTCTCTCCATGTGCCCAAACCACTTCAAAACACCCTCTTCTGCTCTCTCAACCACGCTCTTTTTATTTCCACACATCTCTCTTACCCTTACGTTACTCACTCGATCAAACCACCTCACACCACACATTGTCCTCAAACATCTCATTTCCAGCACATCCATCCTACTGCGCACAACTCTATCCATAGCCCACGCCTCGCAACCATACAACATTGTTGGAACCACTATTCCTTCAAACATACCCATTTTTGCTTTCCGAGATAATGTTCTCGACTTCCACACATTCTTCAAGGCCCCCAGAATTTTCGCCCCCTCCCCCACCCTATGATCCACTTCCGCCTTCATGGTTCCATCCGCTGCCAGATCCAATCACAGATATCTAAAACACTTCACTTCCTCCAGTTTTTCTCCATTCAAACTCACCTCCCAATTGACTTGACCCTCAACCCTACTGTACCTAATAACCTTGCTCTTATTCACATTTACTCTTAACTTTCTTCTTCCACACACTTTACCAAACTCAGTCACCAGCTTCTGCAGTTTCTCACATGAATCAGCCACCAGCGCTGTATCATCAGCGAACAACAACTGACTCACTTCCCAAGCTCTCTCATCCCCAACAGACTTCATACTTGCCCCTCTTTCCAAAACTCTTGCATTTACCTCCCTAACAACCCCATCCATAAACAAATTAAACAACCATGGAGACATCACACACCCCTGCCGCAAACCTACATTCACTGAGAACCAATCACTTTCCTCTCTTCCTACACGTACACATGCCTTACATCCTCGATAAAAACTTTTCACTGCTTCTAACAACTTTCCTCCCACACCATATATTCTTAATACCTTCCACAGAGCATCTCTATCAACTCTATCATATGCCTTCTCCAGATCCATAAATGCTACATACAAATCCATTTGCTTTTCTAAGTATTTCTCACATACATTCTTCAAAGCAAACACCTGATCCACACATCCTCTACCACTCCTGAAACCACACTGCTCTTCCCCAATCTGATGCTCTGTACATGCCTTCACCCTTTCAATCAATACCCTCCCATATAATTTACCAGGAATACTCAACAAACTTATACCTCTGTAATTTGAGCACTCACTCTTATCCCCTTTGCCTTTGTACAACGGCACTATGCACGCATTCCGCCAATCCTCAGGCACCTCACCATGAGTCATACATACATTAAATAACCTTACCAACCAGTCAACAATACAGTCACCCCCTTTTTTAATAAATTCCACTGCAATATATATATATATATATATATATATATATATATATATATATATATATATATATATATATATATATATATATATATATATGTTGGGATGTATAGGTATGTATATTTGCGTGTGTGGACGTGTATGTATATACATGTGTATGTGGGTGGGTTTGGCCATTCTTTCGTCTGTTTCCTTGCGCTACCTCGCTGACGCGGGAGACAGCGACAAAAGTGAAATATATATATATATATATATATATATATATATATATATATATATATATATATATATATATACAAGTGTGTGTGTGTGTGTGTGTGTGTGTGTGTGAACGCTTACTTTCATAAAACACATGATGCCCTCCGTCAGCATTGCCATGTTCATTGTCGCTGGGAGCAGTAACTAATATGATTTTTTTTTTATCTCTTCAGCTAATACCCTGGATTCGTCAGCTTCCCACCAACTAACAAAACTTCTGGTATAGAAATTAGAGTGACTCTGGACACTTAAGCTGTGGGCTACTCTGTGTCAGGCATTGCTTGTGATATATATATAATTCATACCACACGACCGAGGTAATGATTATCTTAGCTTACGAAATGCGCTCTCATGTAGCTCAGAGCTAAGGGGCAAGGAGAGCCTGCTCATTGTCTACATCCAGTAATTATGATGCTATTTTCGGTACCACAAACAATCTCGTTCCTAATTAGATTAACTCATTATCAGATGCGTATTTCAGGCACCAACAAGTTTCAACACTTTTTTTGCGATTCACATTGTCTGTATTTCTTAGCATTACACGTACATTGGTAAATAACTCGAAATTTACGATAATTATAATAGTTCTATCAAAGAGGCGTAGCTGTGAGTGACAGGTAGCCTATTCACAATCTCGACTGGTTGTGGTGTACATTTCATTCTGTCACTCAGAACTATATTGAAATATCTTTAAGAACGCTTACAACTTTGACCCACAAACCTTAAGATGCTGAGAACTGTCTCATATGGCATCGCACACACCACGCTGAACCAGTCTCCACTCTACAAGAAAGTTTGGCAATACTCGGGCGGACGCTTCGTTATAAGTTTAGAAGGTATGCTCTGTTTTCCTGGTGACGCTTCAAAATCTGGTAAGAAAGAAAAAAAAATCAGTACAAAACACTTCAATGACCTTTACATTATCTTTGTGAGAAGGAATGGCGACAGTGCTGCGCAGTACCTCCGCCTAATTCGGTATGAGAGAAGTGGGTGGCTTTCAAATGTGCTCTGCCATCATTCGAAGTGGTAACTGTGTAACACTCACTCTGATAGCATGGATTAATAAAGCACTGACACTGGTCAAAGTAATTTGTCATTCAAGATAATTCTTCCATTAAGGAAAAAATAATTTCTGTTCCTAAGACTGAATCCAGATCGACCCTGGTTATGCTGACGGTCATAAAATGGTTCCGTACAGTCAATAACAATGGTGCCAATGAACACTGGACAAAGCAGGTAAAAAGGTTGTATAAAGACAGTGTTTCTGTGCCAGGCTACGGCTCGGTGAATAAATATATATTCATTTTTTATTAGACTTTGCCGCTGTCTCCCGCGTTAGCGAGGTAGCGCAAGGAAACAGACGAAAGAATGGCCAAACTCACCCACATACACATGTACATACATACATGTCCACACACGCACATTCAGTCTCTAGCTGTCATGTATAATACACCGAAACCACAGATCCCTTTCCACATCCAGGCCCTACAAAACTTCCATGGTTTACCCCAGACGCTTCACATGCCCTGGTTCAATCCACTGACAGCACGTCGACCCCGGTTTGCCACATCGTTCCAATTCACTCTATTCCTTGCACGCCTTTCACCCTCCTGCATGTTCAGGCCCTAATCACTCAAAATCTTTTTCACTCCATCTTTCCACCACCAATTTGGTCTCCCACTTCTCCTTCCCTCCACCTCTGACATATATATCCTCTTTGTCAATCTTTCCTTAACTCATTCTCTCCATGTGGCCAAACCATTTCAAAACACCCTCTTGTGCTCTCTCAACCACGCTCTTTCTACCAACACACATCTCTCTTACCCTTTCATTACTTACTCGATCAAACCACCTCACACAACATATTGTCCTCAAACATCTCATTTCCAGCACCTCCACCCTCCTCCGCACAACTCTATCTATCGCCCATGCCTCACAACCATATAACATTGTTGGAACCAGTATTCCTTCAAACATACCCATTTTTGCTTTGCGAGATAACGTTCTTGCCTTCCACACATTCTTCAACGCTCCCAGAACCTTTGCCCCCTCCCCTGACCTACGACTCAATTTTATGGTTCCATCCGCCGCCAAATCCACTCCCAGATATCTAAAACACTTCACTTCCAGTTTTTCTCTATTCAAACTTACCTCCCAATTGACTTGTCCCTCAACCCTACTAAACCTAATAACCTTGCTCTTATTCACATTTACTCTCAGCTTTCTTCTCTTACACCCTTTACCAAACTCGTTCAACAACTTCAGCAGTTTCTCACCCGAATCAGCCACCAGCGCTGTATCGTCAACGAACAACTGATTCACTTCCCAAGTCCTCTCATCCAGAATAGGCTGCATACTTGCCCCTCTCTTCAAAACCCTTTCATTCACCGCCCTAACAACCCCACCTCAGCTTTCTTCTTTCACACAGTTTACCAAACTCAGTCACTAGCTTCTGCAGTTTCTCACCTGAGTCACCCACCAACGATGTATCAGCAGGAAACAACAACTGTTTCACTTCCCAAGCTCTCTCATCCACAACAGACTGCATAATTGTCCCTCTTTCCAAAACTCTTGCACTCACCTCCCTAACAATCCCATCCATAAGCAAATTAAACAACCACGGAGACATCATGCACCCCTGCCGCAGACCAACATTCACTGAGAACCAATCACTTTCCTCTCTTTCTACACGTACACATGCCTTACATCCTCGATAAAAACTTTTCACTACTTCAAACAACTTGCCTCCCACACCATACATTCTTAATACCTTCCACAGAGCATCTCTATCAACTCTATCATATGCCTTCTCCAGATCCATAAATGCTACATACAAATCAATTTCCTAAGTATTTCTCACATACATTCTTTAAAGCAAACACCTGGTCCACACATCCTCTACCACTTCTGAAACCACACTGCTCTTCCCCAGTCTGATGCTCTGTACATGCCTTCACCTTATCAATCAATACCCTCCCATATAATTGCCCAGGAATACTCAATAAACGTATACCTCTGTAATTTGAGCACTCACTTTTATCCCCTTTGCCTTTGTACAATGGCACTATGCAAGCATTCCGCCAATCCTCAGGCACCTCACCATGAGTTATACATACATTATATAACCATCAGTCAACAATACAGTCACCCCATTTTTTAATAAATTCCACTGCAATACCATCCAAACCCGCTGCCCTGCCGGCTTTCAACTTCCGCAAAGCTTTTACTACCTCTTCTCTGTTCACCAAATCATTCTCCCTAACCCTCTCACTTTGCACACCACTTCGACCAAAACACCCTATATCTGCCACTCTATCATCAAACACATTCAACAAACCTTCAAAATACTCACTCCTCCTCCTCCTCACATCACCACTTCTTTTTATCACCTCCCCATTAGCTCCCTTCACTGATGTTCCCATTTGTTCCCTTGTCTTACGCACCTTATTTACCGCCTTCCAAAACATCTTTTTATTCTTCCTAAAATCTAATGACTCTCTCTCACCTCAACCTCATTTCCCCTCTTTTTTACCTCTTGCACCTTTCTCTTGACCTCCTGCCTCTTTCTTTTATACATTTCCTACTCATTTGCATTATTTCTCTGCAAAAATCGCCCAAATGCCTCTCTCTTCTCTTTCACTAATAATCTTGCTTCTTCATCCCACCACTCACTCCGCTTTCTAATCTGCCCACATCCCACGCTTCTCATGCCACAAGAATCTTTTGCGCAAGCCATCACTGCTTCCCTAAATACATCCCATTTCTCCCCCACTCCCCTTACGTCCTTTGTTCTCACCTTTTTCCATCCTGTACTTAGTCTCTCCTGGTACTTCCTCACACAAGTCTCCTTCCCAGGCTCACTTTCTCTCACCACTCTCTTCACCCCAAAATTCTCTCTTCTTTCCAGAAAACCTCTACAAATCTTCACCTTCGCCTCCACAAGATAATGATCAGACATCCCTCTAGTTGCACCTCCCAGCACGTTAACATCCAAAAGTCTCTCTTTCGCGCGCCTATAAATTAAAACGTAATCCAATAACGCTTTCTGGCCATCTTTCCTACTTACACGAGTATAGTTATGTATATCTCTCTTTTTAACCCAGGTATTCCCAATGACCAGTCTTTTTTCAGCACATAAATTTAGAGGCTCTTCACCATTTCCATTTACAACACTGAACACCCCATGTACACCAATTATTCCCTCAACTGCCACATTACTCACCTTTGCATTCAAATCACCTATCACTATAACCCGGTCTCGTGCATCAAAACTACTAACACACTCACTCAGCTGCTCCCAAAACACTTGCCTCTCATGATCTTTCTTCTCCTGCCCAGGTGCATATGCACCAATAATCACCCATCTCTCTCCATCCACTTTCAGTTTTACCCATATCAATCTAGAGTTTACTTTCTTACACTCTGTCACATACTCCCACCACTCCTGTTTCAGGAGTAATGCTACTCCTTACCTTGCTCTTGTCCTTTCACTAACCCCTGACTTTACTCCCAAGAAATTCCCAAACCACTCTTCCCCTTTACCCTTGAGCTTCGTTTCACTCAGAGCCAAAACATCCAGGTTCCTTTCCTCAAACATACTACGTATCTCACCTTTTTTTCATCTTTACTACATCCACACACATTTAGACACCCTAATCTGAGCCTTTGAGGAGAATGAGCACTCCCCGCATGACTCCTTCTGTTTCCCCTTTCAGAAAGTTAAGTACAAAGAGGGGAGGTTTTCTAGCCCGCCGCTCTCGTCCCATTTAGTTGCCTTCTACGACACGCGGGGAATGCGTTGGAAGTATTCTTTCTCCTCTACCACCAGGATATATATATATATATATATATATATATATATATATATATATATGGTTGTTTAATTTGTTTATGGATGGGGTTGTTAGGGAGGTAAATGCAAGAGTCCTGGAAAGAGGGGCAAGTATGAAGTCTGTTGGGGATGAGAGAGCTTGGGAAGTGAGTCAGTTGTTGTTCGCTGATGATACAGCGCTGGTGGCTGATTCATGTGAGAAACTGCAGAAGCTGGTGACTGAGTTTGGTAAAGTGTGTGGAAGAAGAAAGTTAAGAGTAAATGTGAATAAGAGCAAGGTTATTAGGTACAGTAGGGTTGAGGGTCAAGTCAATTGGGAGGTGAGTTTGAATGGAGAAAAACTGGAGGAAGTGAAGTGTTTTAGATATCTGGGAGTGGATCTGTCAGCGGATGGAACCATGGAAGCGGAAGTGGATCATAGGGTGGGGGAGGGAGCGAAAATTTTGGGAGCCTTGAAAAATGTGTGGAAGTCGAGAACATTATCCCGGAAAGCAAAAATGGGTATGTTTGAAGGAATAGTAGTTCCAACAATGTTGTATGGTTGCGAGGCGTGGGCTATGGATAGAGTTGTGCGCAGGAGGATGGATGTGCTGGAAATGAGATGTTTGAGGACAATGTGTGGTGTGAGGTGGTTTGATCGAGTAAGTAACGTAAGGGTAAGAGAGATGTGTGGAAATAAAAAGAGCGTGGTTGAGAGAGCAGAAGAGGGTGTTTTGAAATGGTTTGGGCACATGGAGAGAATGAGTGAGGAAAGATTGACCAAGAGGATATATGTGTCGGAGGTGAAGGGAACGAGGAGAAGAGGGAGACCAAATTGGAGGTGGAAAGATGGAGTGAAAAGGATTTTGTGTGATCGGGGCCTGAACATGCAGGAGGGTGAAAGGAGGGCAAGGAATAGAGTGAATTGGAGCGATGTGGTATACAGGGGTTGACGTGCTGTCAGTGGATTGAATCAGGGCATGTGGAGCGTCCGGGGTGGGCCGTGGAGGGCTGTGTGGGTATGTATATTTGCGTGTGTGGACGTGTGTATGTACATGTGTATGGGGGGGGTTGGGCCATTTCTTTCGTCTGTTTCCTTGCGCTACCTCGCAAACGCGGGAGACAGCGACAAAGTATAAAAAAAAAAAAAAAAAAAAAAAAAAATATATATATATATTTTTTTTTATACTTTGTCGCTGTCTCCCGCGTTTGCGAGGTAGCGCAAGGAAACAGACGAAAGAAATGGCCCCCCCCCCCATACACATGTACATACACACGTCCACACACGCAAATATACATACCTACACAGCTTTCCATGGTTTACCCCAGACGCTTCACATGCCTTGATTCAATCCACTGACAGCACGTCAACCCCTGTATACCACATCGCTCCAATTCACTCTATTCCTTGCCCTCCTTTCACCCTCCTGCATGTTCAGGCCCCGATCACACAAAATCTTTTTCACTCCATCTTTCCACCTCCAATTTGGTCTCCCTCTTCTCGTTCCCTCCACCTCCGACACATATATCCTCTTGGTCAATCTTTCCTCACTCATTCTCTCCATGTGCCCAAACCATTTCAAAACACCCTCTTCTGCTCTCTCAACCACGCTCTTTTTATTTCCACACATCTCTCTTACCCTTACGTTACTTACTCGATCAAACCACCTCACACCACACATTGTCCTCAAACATCTCATTTCCAGCACATCCATCCTCCTGCGCACAACTCTATCCATAGCCCACGCCTCGCAACCATACAGCATTGTTGGAACCACTATTCCTTCAAACATACCCATTTTTGCTTTCCGAGATAATGTTCTCGACTTCCACACATTTTTCAAGGCTCCCAAAATTTTCGCCCCCTCCCCCACCCTATGATCCACTTCTGCTTCCATGGTTCCATCCGCTGACAGATCCACTCCCAGATATCTAAAACACTTCACTTCCTCCAGTTTTTCTCCATTCAAACTCACCTCCCAATTGACTTGACCCTCAACCCTACTGTACCTAATAACCTTGCTCTTATTCACATTTACTCTTAACTTTCTTCTTCCACACACTTTACCAAACTCAGTCACCAGCTTCTGCAGTTTCTCACATGAATCAGCCACCAGCGCTGTATCATCAGCGAACAACAACTGACTCACTTCCCAAGCTCTCTCATCCCCAACAGACTTCATACTTGCCCCTCTTTCCAAAACTCTTGCATTTACCTCCCTAACAACCCCATCCATAAACAAATTAAACAACCATGGAGACATCACACACCCCTGCCGCAAACCTACATTCACTGAGAACCAATCACTTTCCTCTCTTCCTACACGTACACATGCCTTACATCCTCGATAAAAACTTTTCACTGCTTCTAACAACTTGCCTCCCACACCATATATTCTTAATACCTTCCACAGAGCATCTCTATCAACTCTATCATATGCCTTCTCCAGATCCATAAATGCTACATACAAATCCATTTGCTTTTCTAAGTATTTCTCACATACATTCTTCAAAGCAAACACCTGATCCACACATCCTCTACCACTTCTGAAACCGCACTGCTCTTCCCCAATCTGATGCTCTGTACATGCCTTCACACTCTCAATCAATATATATATATATATATATATATATATATATATATATATATATATATATTTCTTTTTTCTTTTTTGCTTTGTCGCTGTCTCCCGCGTTTGCGAGGTAGCGCAAGGAAACAGACGAAAGAAATGGCCCAACCCTCCCCCATACACATGTATATACATACGTCCACACAGCTTTCCATGGTTTACCCCAGACGATTCACATGCCTTGATTCAATCCACTGACAGCACGTCAACCCCGGTATACCACATCGCTCCAATTCACTCTATTCCTTGCCCTCCTTTCACCCTCCTGCATGTTCAGGCCCCGATCAAACAAAATCTTTTTCACTCCATCTTTCCACCTCCAATTTGGTCTCCCTCTTCTCCTCGTTCCCTCCACCTCCGACACATATATCCTCTTGGTCAATCTTTCCTCACTCATTCTCTCCATGTGCCCAAACCATTTCAAAACACCCGCTTCTGCTATCTCAACCACGCTCTTTTTATTTCCACACATCTCTCTTACCCTTACGTTACTTACTCGATCAAACCACCTCACACCACACATTGTCCTCAAACATCTCATTTCCAGCACATCCATCCTCCTGCGCACAACTCTATCCATAGCCCACGCCTCGCAACCATACAACATTGTTGGAACCACTATTCCTTCAAACATACCCATTTTTGCTTTCCAAGATAATGTTCTCGACTTCCACACATCCTTCAAGGCTCCCAGAATTTTCGCCCCCTCCCCCACCCTATGATCCACTTCCGCTTCCATGGTTCCATCCGCTGCCAGATCCACTCCCAGATATCTAAAACACTTCACTTCCTCCAGTTTTTCTCCATTCAAACTCACCCTCCAATTGACTTGACCCTCAACCCTACTGTACCTAATAACCTTGCTCTTATTCACATTTACTCTTAACTTTCTTCTTTCACACACTTTACCAAACTCAGTCACCAGCTTCTGCAGTTTCTCACATGAATCAGCCACCAGCGCTGTATCATCAGCGAACAACAACTGACTCATTTCCCAAGCTCTCTCATCCCCAACAGACTTCATACTTGCCCCTCTTTCCAAAACTCTTGCATTCACCTCCCTAACAACCCCATCCATAAACAAATTAAACAACCATGGAGACATCACACACCCCTGTCGCAAACCTACATTCACTGAGAACCAATCACTTTCCTCTCTTCCTACTCGTACACATGCCTTACATCCTCGATAAAAACTTTATATATATATATATATATATATATATATATATATATATATATATATATATATATATATATATATATCTTTCTTTTCTTTCAAACTATTCGCCATTTCCCGCGTTAGCAAGGTAGCGTTTAGAACAGAGTACTTGGCCTCTGAGGGAATATCCTCACCTGGCCCCCTTCTCTGTTCCTTCTTTTGGAAAATTGAAAAAAAAAAAAGAAAAAAGAGGAGAGGATTTCCAGCCCCCCGCTCCCTCCCATTTTAGTCGCCTTTTACGACACGCAGGGAATACGTGGGAAGTATTCTTTCTCCCCTATCCCCAGGGATAATATATATATATATATATATATATATATATATATATATATATATATATATATATATATATATATATATATATATTTTTTTTTTTTTTTTTTTTTTGCTTTGTCGCTGTCTCCCGCGTTTGCGAGGTAGCGCAAGGAAACAGACGAAAGAAATGGCCCAACCCACCCCCATACACATGTATATACATACGTCCACACACGCAAATATACATACCTACACAGCTTTCCATGGTTTACCCCAGACGCTTCACATGCCCCGATTCAATCCACTGACAGCACGTCAACTCCGGTATACCACATCGCTCCAATTCACTCTGTTCCTTGCCCTCCTTTCACCCTCCTGCATGTTCAGGCCCCGATCACACAAAATCTTTTTCACTCCATCTTTCCACCTCCAATTTGGTCTACCTCTTCTCCTCGTTCCCTCCACCTCCGACACATATATTTCTCTTGGTCAATCTTTCCTCACTCATTCTCTCCATGTGCCCAAACCATTTCAAAACACCCTATTCTGCTCTCTCAACCACGCTCTTTTTATTTCCACACATCTCTCTTACCCTTACGTTACTTACTCGATCAAACCACCTCACACCACACATTGTCCTCAAACATCTCATTTCCAGCACATCCATCCTCCTGCGTACAACTCTATCCAAAGCCCACGCCTCGCAACCATACAACATTGTTGGAACCACTATTCCTTCAAACATACCCATTTTTGCTTTCCGAGATAATGTTCTCGACTTCCACACATTCTTCAAGGCTCCCAGAATTTTCGCCCCCTCCCCCACCCTATGATCCACTTCCGCTTCCATGGTTCCATCCGCTGCCAGATCCACTCCCAGATATCTAAAACACTTATATACATATATTATCCCTGGGGATAGGGGAGAAAGAATACCTCCCACGTATTCCCTGCGTGTCGTAGAAGGCGACTAAAAGGGAAGGGAGCGGGGGCTGGAAATCCTCCCCTCTCGTTTTTTTTTTTTTTAATTTTCCAAAAGAAGGAACAGAGAAGGAGGCCAGGTGAGGGTATTCCCTCAAAGGCCCAGTCCTCTGTTCTTAACGCTACCTCGCTATCGCGGGAAATGGCGAATAGTATGAAAATATATATATATATATATATATATATATATATATATATATATATATATATATATATATATATATATATATATATATATATATATTATCTTGCGGAGGCAAAGGTGAAGATTTGTAGGGGTTTTCAGAAAAGAAGAGAGAATGTTGGGGTGAAGAGAGTGGTGAGAGTAAGTGAGCTTGGGAAGGAGACTTGTGTGAGGAAGTACCAGGAGAGACTGAGTACAGAATGGAAAAAGGTGAGATCAAAGGACGTAAGGGGGGTGGGGAAGGAATGGGATGTGTTTTGGGAAGCAGTGATGGCTTGCGCAAAAGATGCTTGTGGTATGAGAAGCGTGGAAGGTGGGCAGATTAGAAAGGGTAGTGAGTGGTGGGATGAAGATGTAAGAATATTAGTGAAAGAGAAGAGAGAGGCATTAGGGCGATTTTTGCTCGGAAATAATGCAAATAACTGGGAGATGTATAAAAGAAAGATGCAGGAGGTCAAGAAAAGGGGCAGAAGGTAAAAAAGAGGGCAAATGAGAGTTGAGGTGAGAGAGCATCATAAAATTTTAGGAAGAGTAAAAAGATGTTTTGGAAGGAGGTAAATAAGGTGCATAAGACAAGAGAACAAATGGGAACATCAGTGAAGGGGGCTAATGGGGATGTGATAACAAGAAGTGGTGATGTGAGGAGGAGGAGTGAGTATTTTGAAGGTTTGTTGAATGTGTTTGATATAGGGTATTTTGGTCGAGGTGGTGTACAAAGAGAGAGGGTTAGGGAGAATGATTTGGCAAAAAGAGAAGAGTTAGTAAAAGCTTTGCGGAAGATGAAAGCCGGCAAGGCAGCGGGTTTGGATGGTATTGCAGTGGAATTTGTAGGGGGGGTGACTGTATTGTTGACTGATTGGTAGGGTTATTTAATGTATGTATAACTCATGGTGAGGTGCCGAGATATTGGCGGAATGCTTGCATAGTGCCATTGTACAAAGGCAAAGGGGATAAAAGTGAGTGCTCAAATTACAGGAGTATAAGTTTGTTGAGTATTCCTGGGCTATTATATGGGAGGGTATTGACTAAGAGGGTGAAGGCATGTACAGAACATCAGATTGGGGAAGAGCAGTGTGGTTTCAGAAGTGGTAGATTATATGTGGATCAGGTGTTTGCTTTGTAGAATGTATGTGAGAAATACTTGCAAAAGCAAATGGATTCGTATGTATCATTTATGGATCTGGAGAAAGCATATGATAGAGTTGATAGAGATGCTCTATGGAAGGTATTATGAATATATGGTGTGGGAGGCAAGTTGTTAGAAGCAGTGAAAAGTTTGAATCGAGGATGTAAGGCGTGTGTACGAGTAGGAAGAGAGGAAAGTGATTGGTTCTCAGTGATTGCGGCAGGGGTGCGTGATGTCTCCATGGTTGTTTAATTTGCTTATGGATGGGGTTGTTAGGGAGGTGAATGCATGAGTTTTCCAAAGAGGGGCAAGTATTTTGACTGATCGGGGCCTGAACATGCAGGAGGGTGAAAGGCGTGCAAGGAATAGAGTGAATTGGAATGATGTGGTATACCGGGGTCGACGTGCTCTCAACCGTGGCATGTGAAGCGTCTGGGGCAAACCATGGGAAGTTTTGTGGGGCCTGGATGTGGAAAGGGAGCTGTGCATTTGGTGCATGATACAAGACAGTTAGAGACTGAGTGAGAACGAATGTGGCCTTTGTTGTCTTTTACTAGCGCTACCTGTCTTGAATGCGGGGGGAGGGGGGTTGTCATTTCATGTGTGGCGGGGTGGCTACGGGAATGAATAAGGGTAGACAGTATGAATTATGTACATGTGTATATATGTATATGTCTGTGTGTGTATATTTATGTATACGTTGAGATGTACAGGTATGTATATCTGCGTGTGCGGACGTGAGCGTATATACATGTGTATGTGGATGGGTTTGGCCATTCTTTCGTCTTTTTCTCTGCGCTACCTTGCTAACGCGGGAGACAGCGACAAAGTATAATAAGTGTGTGAAAGTGTGTGAAAGAAGAAAGTTAAGAGTAAATGTGAATAAGAGCAAGGTTATTAGGTACAGTAGGGTTGAGGGTCAAGTCAATTGGGAGGTGAGTTTGAATGGAGAAAAACTGGAGGAAGTGAAGTGTTTTAGATATCTGGGAGTGGATCTGGCAGCGGATGGAACCATGGAAGCGGAAGTGGATCATAGGGTGGGGGAGGGGGCGAAAATTCTGGGAGCCTTGAAGAATGTGTGGAAGTCGAGAACATTATCTCGGAAAGCAAAAATGAGTATGTTTGAAGGAATAGTGGTTCCAACAATGTTGTATGGTTGCGAGGCGTGGGCTATGGATAGAGTTGTGCGCAGGAGGATGGATGTGCTGGAAATGAGATGTTTGAGGACAATGTGTGGTGTGAGGTGGTTTGATCGAGTAAGTAACGTAAGGGTAAGAGAGATGTGTGGAAATAAAAAGAGCGTGGTTGAGAGAGCAGAAGATGGTGTTTTGAAATGGTTCGGGCACATGGAGAGAATGAGTGAGGAAAGATTGACCAAGAGAATATATGTGTCGGAGGTGGAGGGAACGAGAAGAGGGAGACCAAATTGGAGGTGGAAAGATGGAGTGAAAAAGATTTTGTGTGATCGGGGCCTGAGCATGCAGGAGGGTGAAAGGAGGGCAAGGAATAGAGTGAATTGGAGCGATGTGGTATACCGGGGTTGACGTGCTGTCAGTGGATTGAATCAAGGCATGTGAAGCGTCTGGGGTAAACCATGGAAAGCTGTGTAGGTATGTATATTTGCGTGTGTGGACGTATGTATATACATGTGTATGGGGGTGGGTTGGGCAATTTCTTTCGTCTGTTTCCTTGCGCTACCTCGCAAACGCGGGAGACAGCGACAAAGCAAAAAAAAAAAAAAAGAAAAAAAAAAAAAAAAAAAAAATATATATATATATATATATATATATATATATATATATATATATATATATATATATATATCATTTGGTAAACATTTACCAAATGGCGTCCTAGCTTCGTCTCTTCGATGTATATCAACTGACTGTTATATTTCTCTCTTGTGTCTCCCCTGATGATGTGATTATTACACGATAGTGCACTTGGGAACTTTTCGTGTTTCATTTTTCCCCGTGGACTCGTAAGAATATCTTGATCACGCGCAAAAAATTGTGATCCTTTCAAATATATATATATATATATATATATATATATATATATATATATATATATATATATATATATATATATGTGTGTGTGTGTGTGTGTGTGTGTGTGTGTATGTGTGTGTGTGTGTGTGTGTGTGTGTGTGATTCACAAAAGGGCGTGGCCAACAAGGTTACAGCATGAAGATTCGTATTCCTGCAGGTGTTGTTGGCTTAAACAAGAAATGGAGGCGTGTCAGCCTGTGGTTGATGTGAATACACGAGACGTATTTGGTCACCCATGGAATACAAGGTTACAACAAAAAATGGTGTTGCAGACATCTCGTAGGCATCTTAGTTAGCCACATCACGGTGGAGGGTTGTGGCTATATGTATATTATAGGCCACAATAGTGAATTCACAATCATCTCATTGATGATGAACCTATAACAGAGTGCAGCGACACCTATGTTCTCATGAGGAACCACTAAAGACAAACGAGTCATTAACCAGTAAAACGAGTATCTAACCTGTGTGTCATGCCAAACTATGTTCACCTGCATTACAAATGGGTTTGAGAAGCAAGGAATGCCTTCAAAGCACGTATTACGAACACAAACACGCCCTCCTTTACGTTAATGTCTACTCACTTAGAAAGGGTTATGGAATAAGGCCTGAGTTCCCATCTTCGGTAAGCAGGGGATCACAAACACTTCCATATAACCATAATGAATAAGAATAAAGCTCTCCAATGCCAATGCCCCCCATCCTCTAGAGTATTCAAGTCATGTGTAACTGATACCGAGCCCAGCTCTCTGCTTTTCAGGAATAGGCTCGTGTGTCTTCTATTTTCAAAATTTTCCCAACTCTCCTTATCGGCTCGGCCCTCTTCCATAGTCTTGACTCCACCCATCTTAGTATTTCTTTTATTACCTTCTGTGATCGTTTTAAGCCAAAAACAAAAGTTCCTTTCCTAACATATAAGACTGATCGAAGACGGAATACATTATGGCCTTCGCTGTTGTCATTTCGGGTCCTTCGTCATCCGTACTTGCTGACAGTCGACTATGGGCTAATTTACAGACTCCTCAGCACCTTCCTGACGTCACCAGCGTCCTTCGCCATTCCACTACGCTCATCTTAATACCATGCGGTCATGTCTTTGACGGACGGAAGGGTTTACTCGTATCGAATGACGTCATAGAGAATTTGTGCCACAGAAGCTATAGATTCAAGTGTGGTGTGGTGAGGTGGGTGACTGGCAGCCCAAGTCAGAGTCATTCGGGTAAGTCTGTGGTAGAAGCGCATGAGTTGTGAGAAAAGGGTCATTTCAACTGTCTTTATAAATCCATCTGTGACAATTAATGTAATCATTTGGCCACTGAGGTGATACAACCTCTGTGACATCTCCAATGCTTCTGTGTTACGGAGTGAAGTTCACAATAAACTCGCCGTGGATACTGGCACAAGTCAAAATAATACAATGTCCTGTGTTAGTGGGGATGGATGAGACAGACAGATGATGTAAACGTAGATGATTGTATTAGTGGAAGCTGTTGGACACCGGAGAATGCAGAGCTTCCATGCGTTACACTGGTCAAGTAATGCTCACATATCTAGGTGGATGCAGTTCACAGGGCAACCTTCAACCGTCCTTACCTAAATCACAAATGTATTTTAGGATTTTGTTGTTGAAAATAATCAAACTAGCACAAGATGACGTTATCATTCGTGCATCCGTAACGTATAATTACTGAAAGACCATTCAGTAGCCCGAGGTATGCATCAATTCATCCGAAATGAGAGATGAACATAAACAACGACTGTTGCAATGAAAGAGCGACCAACTGCAAGGTTTCACGTCACAAAATTCTAATGAAAAATGGAATTTGACCGATTCAGCCAAATTCTGATTCCGAACTAGCCTCTCTTTCACAGACTGAAGATTCATTATTACTTAGTACGTGAAAACAAAAAATGTAATTCATGAAGATGGTATTACAAAGTTTAACCATCTATGACAAATAATTTCAAGCAATGTGCGTAGCCAAGTCGTGTCAGCAACAGCTATATTCCAGTTAGTAAGACAAACACAACAGGTACAGCCTCCATATAGAGTGTATCTCCATAATTTATGTCCTACGAGTCGACGGCCATACAACTCTTGTTCAGTCCCGTTATACATGGCAAGTAGACACATGAACCAAAAGACCCGGACTGTTACTACGATGGCGAGCCAGACTCCTGATTTCCCTCAACCAGTTCCTGTAATTTAGTTGCCTTATTCAAATATACTTATGTACGTACTACTTGTAAATAATCTTTTTAGTGACTATATTCATAGTTAAGTACATGTGTTTATGAACTCTAAGATTTAAGCCTGCAATGTCACTGAGAGAGAGAGAGAGAGAGAGAGAGAGAGAGAGAGAGAGAGAGAGAGAGAGAGAGAGAGAGAGAGAGAGAGAGAGAATCACGATAACATTCCATTAATTCTCCAGGCTTGAACCTCTGCCATGATGCCGCTGCCCTCTCTCTGTTCAACCGGTATTGTTTTGTTATAAGGTCTGTGTATGCCTCTACTAGCCAGGCTTGGACCCATGACTTGCACCTGGCTGCTGCTCCCCATAGTTTCTGAGACCCTCCACACGAGAATTGACCAGTATCATAACTCCTTTTTCCCTTAACAGCGGAACTCTGGAACTACTTTCTTCTCTCATCTTTCCCTCTTCCTTTAACATGTCTGCCTTTAAGAGTCAGGTACACAAACACCTGAGGAGCTCTGATTAATATCATGCTTTTTCTGATATCATTTGTCTTCAACCTAAGAAGGATATAACTGGCGCATGTTTGCCTGTCATGATGGTCACGGTAAAAACTGTCCTGTGCCGTTCCTGTAGATGTATTACCAGACTTTAGTAGAAGATATTGGACTTGTTAAAGTGACTGTCAACTCAGTAAGGTGATCCAGCTTGACATAGTACAATAAGAAATAAGTCTAACCGCTCATCACAATAAATATCCGTCTGCACATCGATGGAGTGAGTATTCTGAAGATTTGTTGAATGTGTTTGATGATAGAGTGGCAGATATAGGGTGTTTTGGTCGAGGTGGTGTGCAAAAAAAGAGGGTTAGGAAGAATGATTTGGTAAACTGAGAAGAGGTAGTAAAAGCTTAGCGGAAGATGAAAGCCGGCAAGGCAGCGGGTTGGATGGTATTGCAGTGGAACTTATTAAAAAAGGGGGTGACTGTGTTGTTGACTGGTTGGTGAGGTTATTCAATGTATGTATGACTCATGGTGAGGTGCCCGAGGATTGGCGGAATGCTTGCATAGTGCCATTGTACAAAGGCAAAGGGGATACAAGTGAGTGCTCAAATTACAGAGGTATAAGTTTGTTGAATATTCCTGGGAAATTATATGGGAGGGTATTGATTGAGAGGGTGAAGGCATGTACAGAGCATCAGACTGGGGAAGAGCAGTGTGGTTTCAGAAGTGGTAGAGGATGTGTGGATCATGTGTTTGCTTTGAAGAATGTATGCGAGAAATACTTAGAAAAGCATATGGATTTGTATGTAGCATTTATGGATTTGGAGAAGGCATATGATAGAGTTGATAGAGATGCTCTGTGGAAGGTATTAAGAATATATGGTGTGGGAGGCAAGTTGTTAGAAGCAGTGAAAAGTTTTCATCAAGTATGTAAGGCATGTGAACGTGTAGGAAGAGAGGAAAGTGATTCGTTCTCAGTGAATGTTGGTTTGCGGCAGGGGTGCGTGATGTTTCCTTGGTCGTTTAATTTGTTTATGGATGGGGTTTGTTAGGGAGGTGAATGCAAAAGTTTTGAAAAGAGAGGCAAGTATGCAGTCTGTTGTGGATGAGAGAGCTTGGGAAGCGAGTCAGTTGTCGTTCGCTGATGATACAGCGCTGGTGGCTGATTCATGTGAGAAACTGCAGAAGCTGGTGACTGAGTTTGGTAAAGTGTGTGAAAGAAGAAAGCTGAGAGTAAATGTGAATAAGAGCAAGGTTATTAGGTACAGTAGGGTTGAGGAATAAGTCAATTGGGAGGTATGTTTGAATGGAGAAAAACTGGAGGAAGTGAAGTGTTTTAGATATCTGGGAGTTGATTTGGCAGCGGATGGAACCATGGAAGAGGAAGTGAATCATAGGGTGGGGGAGGGGGCGAAAGTTCTGGGAGCGTTGAAGAATGTGTGGAAGTCGAGAACCTTATCTGGGAAAGCAAAAACGGGTATGTTTGAAGGAATAGTGATACCAACAATTTTATATGGTTGCGAGGCGTGGGCTATAGATAGAGTTGTGCGGAAGAGGGTGGATGTGCTGGAAATGAGATGCATACTTGCCCCTCTCTCCAAAACTCTTGCATTCACCTCCTTAACAACCCCATCCATACGCATGTTTAACAATGGAGACATCACGCACTCCTGCCACAAACCGAAATTCACTGAGAACCAATCACTTTCCACTCTTCCTACTCGTACACATGCCTTACATCCTCGATAAAAACTTTTCACTGCTTCTAGCAACTTGCCTACCACACCATATATTCTTAATACCTTCCACAGAGCATCTCTATCAACTCTATCATATGCCTTCTCCAGGTCCATAAATGCTACATACAAATCCATTTGTTTTTCTAAGTATTTTTCACATACATTCTTCAAAGCAAATACATGATCCACACATCCTCTACAACTTCTGAAACCACACTGCTCTTCCCCAATCTGATGCTCTGTACATGTTTTCACCATCTCAATCAATACCCTCCCATATATTTTCCCAGGAATACTCAAAAAACTTATACCTCTGTAATTTGAGCACTCACCTTTATCCCCTTTGCGTTTGTACAATGGCACTATGCATGCATTCCGCCAATCCTCAGGCATCTCACCATGAGTCATACATACATTAAATAGCCTTATCAACCAGTCAACAACATAGTCACCCCCTTTCCTAATAAATTCTACTGCAATACCATCCAAACCCAATGCCTTGCCGGCTTTCATCTTCCGCTAAGCTTTCACTACCTCTTCTCTGTTTACCAAATCATTCTCCCTAACCCTCTCACTTCGCACACCACCTCGACCAAAACACCCTACATCTGCCACACTATCATCTAACACATTCAACAAACCTTCAAAATACTCACTTTATCTCCTTCTCACATCACCACTACTTGTTATTACCTCCCTATTAGCCCCCTTCACCGATGCTCCCATTCGTTCTCTTGTCTTACGCTCTTTATTTACCTCTTTCCACAACATCTTTTTACTGTCCGTAAAATTTAATAATACTCTCTCATTCCAACTCTCATTTGCCCTCTTTTTCACCTCTTGCACCTTTCTCTTGACCTCCTGCCTCTTTCTTATATATATATATATATATATATATATATATATATATATATATATATATATATATAGGGTGGGGGAGGGGGCGAAAATTCTGGGGGCCCTGAAGAATGTGTGGAAGTCGAGAACATTATCTCGGAAAGCAAAAATGGGTATGTTTGAAGGAATAGTGGTTCCAACAATGTTGTATGGTTGCGAGGCGTGGGCTATGGATAGAGTTGTGCGCAGGAGGATGGATGTGCTGGAAATGAGATGTTTGAGGACAATGTGTGGTGTGATGTGGTTTGATCGAGTGAGTAACGTAAGGGTAAGAGAGATGTGTGGAAATAAAAAGAGCGTGGTTGAGAGAGCAGAAGAGGGTGTTTTGAAGTGGTTTGGGCACATGGAGAGAATGAGTGAGGAAAGATTGACCAAGAGGATATATGTGTCGGAGGTGGAGGGAACGAGGAGAAGAGGGAGACCAAATTGGAGGTGGAAAGATGGAGTGAAAAAGATTTTGTGTGATCGGGGCCTGAACATGCAGGAGGGTGAAAGGAGGGCAAGGAATAGAGTGAATTGGAGCGATGTGGTATACCGGGGTTGACGTGCTGTCAGTGGATTGAATCAAGGCATGTGAAGCGTCTGGGGTAAACCATGGAAAGCTGTGTAGGTATGTATATTTGCGTGTGTGGACGTATGTATATACATGTGTATGGGGGGGGTTGGGCCATTTCTTTCGTCTGTTTCCTTGCGCTACCTCGCAAACGCGGGAGACAGCGACAAAGTATAAAAAAAAAAAAAAAAAAAATATATGTGCATGTGTGGACGTGTGTATATACATGTGTATGTGGGTGGGTTGGGCCATTCTTTCGTGTGTTTCCTTGCGCTACCTCGCTAACGCGGGAGACAGCGATAAAGTATAAAAAAAAAAAAAAAAAAAAAATATATATATATATATATATATATATATATATATATATATATATATATATATATATATATATATATATATTCCTAAGAGTCCAAGGGGGAAAATGAAATATACATGATCATGCGCAAATTTGTGATCCTTTCCAATATATATAATGGCAAAGTAAAAATACCGTTTGACCCACCAAGAGCCGACTACTAGGCCAAATAACGTTGCGTTTATTTACATTTTCTTTTTAGTATGTGACAGGGAACGAGTTGGTCATTTTGACCTTGGATGTGTGTGGTCAAGCATACTGCTAGGGTGTGATCGTGATCAAAATGGGGTTACAGTGTTCGGGATGCTGTACTTTCTCAAGACTGTTATACACATCATACCCAAAAGTCTTTTTCTATATAGTTACTAACCATAACATCTAACTCAGTCCGCCCCCCGCAAAGGCTTTCATACAGTTATCAACCATAATATGTAGCTTAATACCCCCGTAACCGCTCAAACTCTGTGGAGTGAACGTCTCTTAAAAGCATCTGACATTTAATGCTGGGTGAATCTCCTATCGACCAAATAATGCAGAGAGTATTGAAATGGAGTTATATATACAACTTCTGTATCGATCCGCTTGACAACCATCTGGGAATATACATAAAAGGCTCCTAGTAACAGTGTGGGAGAGTCGTAATCTTAAGAGAGGATTATGACACGCACAGAGCACGAGACTAGGGAGGAACAATATGGTTTCAGGTGTCGTAAGGATGTGTGCATCATTTGTTTCTTCTGAAGAATGTACGTGAGAAATACTGAGGGAAACATAAGGATCTTTAAGTGTGATAGATTTCTAGGTTCGATAGCGATGGTTTGTGGAAGATGTTCAGTTTATATGGTGTGTAAGAAAAGCTATCAAAACAAGTGAAAGGTTTTTAACAAGCGAGTAAGGCGTGTGTATGAACACGAGTGAGGGTGAGCAGTTCCAGGCAAAGGTCGGTCTGCGGCAGAGGTGCATGATATCACCATGGCTGTTCAATCTATTCATGGGTGGGGTGGAGAGGGAGGTGAATGCGAGGGTGACAGGGAGAAAGGTACGTCTGCAGTCTAGCAGGGGTCATGGTGCTTGGGAGGTAGGCGAGATATTGTTTACTGATGAGACGGCGCTAGTGGTAGAATCGAGAAATAAACTGCAAAGACTGGTTTCTGATTTTTGGAGAGGGTATGAAAGGAGGAAACTGAGGAAATGTGAATAAAAAAGAGACTGCTTAATTGGAATGTAAGTTTGAACGGAGAAAACCTGGAAGAAGTGAAGTGTTTGGCAGCGATTGGCAAGACGGAAGCTAAGATGAAAGGGTGAGCGGTCGAAGGTCTAAGTAGCATTGAAGAATGTGTGGAAAGAGAAGTCAATATCTGGGAGTGCAAAGATGGGTACATTTGAAGGTATAGTAGTCCCGATGGTGTTATATGAATGCAAATGTACGGAAGAGCGTGAATATGTTGGAAATTAAATGTTTTAGAACAATAAGTAGAGTGAGGAGGATTGATCAAGTAAGAAATGATAGGGTAAGATAGAGGTATGATGATAAGAAGAGTAAGGGTGTGAGCTGATTAAGGTGTGTTGAAATAGTCTGAACATACTGAGAGATTGAATGAGGAGAGGTTGACAAAAAGGATACACGTGTCAGAAATGGATGGAACAAGGAGAAGGGAGACCAAAATGGAAATGGTAGGATGGAATGAAAAAGATTTTGAGTGTTTGGGGCTTCAACATGCAGGATGGTGAAAGGCGTGCATGAGAGAGTGTGAAATGGAGCGAAGTGGTATACAGTAGCCGACGTCCTGTCAATGGACCAAACCAGCTTGAACAGTAATCTTTATCCCCCTTGTCTATATACAATGGCACTATACATGCATTTTGCCAATCCTCACCCATGATCCGTATATACAAATGAATATCCTTACCAACCAATCAACAACAGTCACCTCTCTTTTGTCCTTCACCAGCAATATTACTTCTTCATCCCACCACTTACTACCCTTTCTAATCTGCCCACCTCCCACCTTTCCCATGCCACATGCATCTCTTGCACATGCCATCCCTGCTTCCCTAAATACCTCCCATTCCTCACCCACTCCCCTCGCTTCATTTACTCTCACCTTTTGTCATTCTACACTCAGTCTCTCCTGGTATTTCTTCAAACAAGTCTCTTTCACAAGCTCACTTACTTTTCACTACTCTCTTCTTCAAACATTGTTTCTTCTATTTCGAAAACCTTTACAAATTTTTACCGTCGCCTCCACAAGATAGTGATCAGACATGCCACCAGCTGCCCCTCTCAACACAGTTACATCCAGAAGTTTCTCATTTATTCGTCTATCACTTAATATGTAATCTAATAATGCCCGTTGATCATCTCTCCTACTTACATACGTATAATTGTGTAAATCCCTCTTTTTAAACCAGGTGTTCCCAATCACCAATCTTTTTTCAGCAGACAACTCCACAAGCTCTTCACCATTTCTATTCATAACGTTGAATACCCCATACAACCCAATTATACCCTCAACTAACATATTACTTTTCTTTATGCATTTAAATCATCCATCACTAATACCCGGTCCCGTACACCAAAACTGTTGACACATTCACTTGGATACTCCTAAAACACTTGCTTCTCATGATCTTTCTTCTCATGGCCAGGTGCATAAGCACTAACAATGACCCATCTCTCACCATCCATATCAATCTAGAATTTACGTCCTTACACTCTCACAACTCCTGCTTCAAGTGTAGGGATACTTTTTCCTTAGCTCTTGTCGCCTCACCATTCATGACTTCACCTTAAAGACATTTCCAAATCATTCTTCCCCTTAGCCCTTGAGGTTCGTTTCACTCAGCCAGAAAATCCAGGTTTCTTACCTCAAACATACTACCTATCTTTCCTCTCTTCATATCTTGGTTTCATCCACACATTCAGACAGCCCAGTTTGAGCCTTCGAGCAGGACGAGCATTACCTGCCTGGATCCTTCTTTCGTTTCCTCTTTTGAAATGAAACTGAAAGACAAGAAGAGGAGGGTTTCCCGTCCCCATAAGTCGCCTTCTACGACACGCAGGGAATACGGAGGTAGAATTCTTTCTCCCCTACCTATATGTACATAAATGAATATTGATATAAGTAAAACGCAAATCAAATATATATAAGAAACACACTAAAAAAAAACACAAAACATAGCAGATAGAAATTAAGGGCAATCATTAAAAGCGATACAAATTAACAATATCTTGACAGGTAGTATGAGTAACGACCTAAATACAGAATAGGGAAACAGAAATATAGAAAAACTTACAGCTGAGGAAACGCAGAACAACAACATTAAACGAGGTAGGAATATAGAAAGTCCATCACTAAGTACAATAAGTTGGACCAAGCGAGACCGTTATCGTCCGGATGTGGAGTTGAGGTCAGGTCGGGCTCGTCTGACCTTCGTAACCCAGGACCGTGTGCTTCAGTGACACATTTCTCCTGTCCTGAAATGGTGGACTCTGTAGCTTGTGGTGGGTCAGTGGCGTGCTCCACCTGTTCTATAAAGACATTAGGTCTACATCCTATTGGTGGGTCATCAAAGAGCTGTGTGGTGGTGGTCATATTTGTCTAGATGTTGATGACACGTGCTTTCTCTCTCATGTGAAATACTTTTAATATCCATAGTCTCCTTAAATCACTGCTACTTGTAATGATTCTGGTGTTATTCACCATAATCTCCCTCGTTAGTCTCGTTCCATACTTTTGTTCATGATGTTGTTTGATTCCACCTTCTTGTAAGTGGAGAGGGGCGGCGGCTCAGGTTGAAGGCTGTATGTTTATGCGGTTAGGCTAACAGTCCCCAATATCACATTGGTACTCATAGACCACATCGGTACGATTTAAACAGAGAAAGGAGCCAAGTGAGGATTTTTCCCTCAAAGGCTCGGTCACCTGTTCTACACGTTACCTCACTCATGTATGAAATGGGGATATAAAATATGGGATGTCAGAAAGCTTTTGAATGTTCCTCATAGGAGGCAGTTAGACTACATGGATCTTCAAGCAAGAATAAGAGGCAGACTTCTTCGATGGTTAGAAGATTATCTATGTGGAGGGTAACATAGAACCCGCTACAGAAGCTTTCTTGATATGATCTGAGGTCACTAATGGTGTGCCGTAGAGGTTTCTGTCTTTGGCCATTGCTCTACTTGATCTGTGTGAATGACTCTCCAGAATAACTGAACTCCCACCTAATTATGTTTAGGGATGAGAATAGTCAAAACCAAAAACGACTGCTTCAACTTACAAAGGGACCTAAACAAATTCCAAAGTTGGTCTCATAGATGGTTCATACAATCGAACTCGTGGAAGCGTAAAGTAAGAAGGACGGGATGGGAAAAAAAATATGAATATTACATAGCAGGTATGTGTTGTGTGTGGGACGTGGGAGTAGCCAAAGTACAACAAGACGGCATTAGATCATTAGAATAGCATTCAAGTTAAAAGTTATACTGAGCAAGCTGCTCACATCCTACATTGAGCGATAAATGGAATATGCATTTCAGAAGCACAAAGGACTAATAGAGAAGGTTTAGTGAGGGGAACAAGGATGGTATCGAAATTCACTGAACCGAGTTACAGAGCAAGGCTACAGGGCTTCTATTTGCCCAACATGGAAGAAAGAAAAGCGAGGGGTGACTTGATCAAATTCTTTTTTAAACCAAGTCGATGATGTATAAAGTGAACCGTTTTTCGAAAGATGCAGGGACGGAACCAGAAGCTGACTCACAATTCAGCAAGAAACGTGTTAGAAATGATACAAATATTAGAGCGGTTGATGAATGCAATATCCTGAGTTATGAGAAGCGAATGTGGACACCATACACAAGTTTGAAATGTGTTCAACTACCAGCAAAGTAAGATTATTTAATTACAAAGAGGTAATTACACATAGACGATACACACACACACACACACACACACACACACACACACACACACACACAGTACACAACAAAACATACAGAGACAGCATCTCGGCCAAGTAGACAAACACACATGGCAGGCAGACAAACACAAATGAAAGGCAGGCAAACACACGTGGCAGGCAGACAAATACACATGACAGGCAGACAAAAACACGTGGCAGGAAGACAAACACACATGAAAGGCAGACGAACACACGTGACAGGCAGACAAACACACATGGCAAGCAGACAAACACACGTAGCAGGAGGACAAACACACATGACGGACAGACAAACACACATGACTTGGACACAGACGGAAGGGCTAGCAGAAGGTTCCCAGCCTGGCACCATCACAGCATCACGTTTGGCTCAGCTGATGCTGCTGCGGCAGTGGGCCGGGACCTGCCGCCGCCGCTGCCGCCTCTTCATCGATCAGCTGCGGGTGGGGGTTGTGGGGTGGGGTAGGGGGGGGGGGTGGCTGTGAGGATGAACACCCATCCTACCTCCTCCCCCATACCCCCTGAGTTCCCCTGCAACATGCATTCAGACACGTGCCTTCTGGCGCCTCCTCTCCGCAACATCCACTTACACAAGCACTTTACAGGCTGTCCCCCTCCCCCCCCTCTCTCTCTCTCCTTCATGCCCCAGGAAGGAACAGGCTTTCACTCACCCCACACAAACGACTGTCACAAGACAAGCACGCCACACCACCTCCTGACCTTAATCCCTTCCCCTCCCGCCCTGACGCAATCACACACACACACAGAAACACACATACACACAGAAACACACACACACACACATATATATATATATATATATATATATATATATATATATATATATATATATATATATATATATATATATATATTACACTTAAACCGCCTTCTCCCGCGTCAGCGAGGGAGCACAAGGAAACAGACGAGGAATGGCCCAACCCACCCACATATACATGCATATACAAAAACGCCCACACACGCACATATACATACAAATACATCTCAACGTATACATACATATACATACACAGACATATACATATATACACATTTACATATCCATAAAAGCTGCCTTCATCCACTACCGTCGCCACACACGAAATAGCATCCCCCCCAAGCGAGGCAGCGCTAGGGACAGACAAAAATGGCCATATTCGTTCACACTCAGTCTCTAGCTGTCATGTGTAATGCACCGAAACCACAGCTCCCTTTCCACATCCAGGCCCCACAGAACTTTCCAGACGCTTCACATGACCTGGTTCAATCCACTGACAGCACATCAACCCCGGTGTACCACATCGTTCCAATTCACTCTATTCCAAGCAAGCCTTTCACCCTCCTGTATGTTTAAGCCCCGATCGCTCACAATTTTTTTTTCAATCCATCCATCTACTTCCAATTTGGTCTCCCGCTTCCCCTTCTTCCCCAACCTCTGAAGCATATATCCTCTTTGTCAATCTTTCTCCATTCATTCTTTCCTTGTGTCCAAACCACTTCAACACACCCTCTTCAACAGTCTCAACCACACTCTTTTTATTGCCACACATCTCTCTTACCCTTTCATTACTTACTCGATCAAACCACCTCACACCACATAGTCCTCAAACATTTCATTTCCAACACATCCACCCTCTTCCGCACAACCCTATCTATAGCCCATGCCTCGCAACCATATAACATTGTTGGAACCACCATTCCCTCAACAATACCCATTTTTGCTCTCCGAGATAACGTTCTCGCCTTCCACACATTCTTCAACGCTCCTAGAACCTTCGCTCCCTCCCCCACCCTGTGACTCACTTTCACGGCCATGGTTCCATCCGCTGCTAAGTTCACTCCCAGATACCTAAAACACTTCATTTCCTCCAGCTTTTCCCCATTCAAACTTACCTCCTAATTAACTTGTCCCTCAACCCTACCTTGCTCTTATTCACATTTACTCTCAACTTTCTTCTTTCACACACTTTACCATACTCATGATTCACCAAGATCTGCAGTTTCTCACCCGAATCAGCCATCAGTGCTGTATCATCAGCGAACAACAAACGACTCACTTCGCAAGCCCTCTCAATCAGAACAAACTGCATACTTACTCCTTTCTCCAAAACTCTTGCATTCACCTCCCTAACAACCCCATCCATAAACAAATTAAACAACCATGGAGACATCACGCACCCCTGCCGCAAATCGACATTCACTGGAAACCAATCACTTTCCTCTCTTCCTGCTTGTACACATGCCTTACATCCTTGGTAAAAGCTTTCCACTGCTTCTAGCAACTTACCTCCCAAGCCATAAACTCTTAAAACCTTCAACAGAGCATCTCTATCCACCTTAACATATGCCTTCTCCAGATCCATAAATGCTACATACAAATCCATCTGTTTTTCTTAGTATTTCTCACATACAATCTTCAAAGCAAGCACCCGATTCACACAGTCTCTACCATTTCTGAAACCACACTGCTCTTCCGCAATCTGATGCTCTTCACATTACTCCCCTATCCCTGGGGATGGGGGAGAAAGAATACTTCCTACGTATTCCCCGCGTGTTGTAGGAGGCGACTAAAGGGGGAGGGAGCAGGGGGCTGGAAACACTCCTTCCTCGTACTTAAATTTCTAAAATGGGAAACAGAATATACATATATATATATATATATAATATATATATATATATATATATATATATATATATATATATATATATATATATATATATATATATATATAAACGCCCATACAAGCACATATACATACATATACATATACAAACATATACATATATGCACATGCACATATTCATACATGCTGCCTTAATCCATTCCCGTCGCCACCATGTCACACAGGAAACAGCTTCCCCTCCCCCACCCTTCCCCCCATCCCCCCACCCACCACCCCCACCCTCCAGCGAGGTAGCACCAGGAAAAGACAAAAAGGCCACATTCGTTCAAACTCAGTCTCTAGCTGTCATGTGTAATGCATCGAAACCACAGCTCCCTATCCACATCGAGGCCCCACAGACCTTTCCATGGTTTACATCAGACGCTTCTCATGCCCTGGTTCAATCCATTGACAGCACATCGACCCCGGTATACCACATCGTTCCAATTCAATCTATTCCTTGTACTCCTTTCACCCTCCAGTATGTTCAGGCCCCTATCGCTCAAAATTTTTTTCGTTCCATTTTTCCACCTCCACTTTGGTCTTCCGATATACATACATATATATATATATATATATATATATATATATATATATATATATATATATATATATATATATATATATATATATATATATATATATATATATATATATGCAGTCTGTTGGGGATGAGAGAGCTTGGGAACTGAGTCAGTTGTTCGCTGATGATACAGCGCTGGTGGCTGATTCATGTGAGAAACTGCAGAAGCTGGTGACTGGGTTTGGTAAAGAGTGTGAAAGAAAAAAGTTAAGAGTAAATGTGAATAAGAGCAAGGTTATTAGGTACAGTAGGGTTGAGGGTCAAGTCAATTGGGAGGTAAGTTTGAATGGAGAAAAACTGGAAGAGGTAAAGTGTTTTAGATATGTGGGAGTGGATCTGGCAGCGGATGGAACCATGGAAGCGGAAGTGAATCATAGGGTGGGGGAGGGGGCGAAAATCCTGGGAGCCTTGAAGAGTGTTTGGAAGTCAAGAACATTATTTCGGAAAGCAAAAATGGGTATGTTTGAAGGAACAGTGGTTCCAACAATGTTGTATGGTTGCGAGGCGTGGGCTATGGACAGAGTTGTGCGAAGGAGGGTGGATGTGCTGGAAATGAGATGTTTGAGGACAATATGTGGTGTGAAGTGGTTTGATCAAGTAAGTAATGTAAGGGTAAGAGAGGTGTGTGGAAATAAAAAGAGCGTGGTTGAGAGAGCAGAAGAGGGTGTTTTGAAATGGTTTGGTCACATGGAGAGAATGAGTGAGGAAAGATTGACCAAAAGGATATATGTGTCGGAGGTGGAGGGAACGAGGAGAAGTGGGAGACCAAATTGGAGGTGGAAAGATGGAGTGAAAAAGATTTTGAGCGATCGGGGCCTGAACATGCAGGAGGGTGAAAGGCGGGCAAGGAATAGAATGAATTGGATCGATGTGGTATACCGGGATCGACGTGCTGTCGGTGGATTGAATCAGGGCATGTGAAGCGTCTGGGGTAAACCATGGAAAGTTCTGTGGGGCCTGGATGTGGAAAAGGAGCTGTGGTTTTGGGCATTATTACATTACAGCTAGAGACTGAGTGTGAATGAATGGAGCCTTTGTTGTCTTTTCCTAGCGCGACCTCGCACACATGAGGGGGAAGGGGGAAGGGTGATGTTATTCCATATGTGGCGAGGTAGCGATGGGAATAAATAAAGGCAGACAGTATGAATCATGTACATGTGTATACATGTATATGTCTGTGTGTGTATATATATGTGTACATTGAGATGTATAGGTATGTATATTTGCGTGTGTGGACGTGTATGTATATACATGTGTATGGGGGTGGGTTGGGCCATTTCTTTCGTCTGTTACCTTGCGCTACCTCGCAAACGCGGGAGACAGCCACAAAGCAAAATAAATAAATAAAAATATATATATATAGTTTGATCGAATAATTGATGTAAGGGTAAGAGAGGTGTGTGTTCATAAAAAGAGTGTGGTTAAGCGAGAAGAGGGTGTGTTGAGCTGGTGTGGACATGTGGAGAGAATGAGTGAGGAAAGATTGTCAAAGAGGATATATGTGTCAGAAGTGGAGGCAACAATGAGAAGCGGGAGACCAAATTGGAGGTGGAAGTAAGGAGTGAAAAAGAGTTTGAGCGACCGGTGCCTGAACATGCAGGATGGTGAAAGGCGTGCAAGGAATAGAGTGAATTGGAACAAAGTGGTATAACGGGGTCAAGGTGCTGTCAATGGACTGAACTAAGGCATGTGAAGCGTCTATGGTAAACCATGGGAAGGTCTGTGGGGCCTGGATATGGAGAGGGAGCTATGGTTTCGGTGCATTACACATGACAGCTAGAGACAGTGTGAGCGGATGTGACGTTTTTTCGTCTGTTTCTTGTGCGACGGGGTGAAGCCAGGAATGGATGAAGTCGAGCAAGTATGAATATGTACGTATGTTTATATGGAAAGTTTTCTGGGGCCTGGATATGGATAGGGAGCTGTGGTTTTGTTGCATTACACATGGCGGCTAGAGATCGAGTGTGAATGTGTGTGGCCTTTGTTGTCTTCCCTAGCGATAGCTCGCGCGCGATGGGGGTGGGGTAGGGGGGTGGGGTAGGGGGTGTGGGGCAGGGGGGTGGGAGGAGTGCTGCTGTTTTTCATGTGTGGCGGGGTGGCGACGAGAATGGATGAAAGCAGCAAGTATGAATATGTACATGTGTATATATGTATCTGTCTGTGTATGTATATGTATGTACGTACACGTTGAAATGTATAGGTATATAGGCATATGTGCGTGTGTGGGTGTTTATGTATATACATGTGGGTGGGTTGGGCCATTCTTTCGCTGTTTCCTTTCGCCACCTTGCTAACGCGGAAGACGGCGGGTAAGTATAATAACAGAAAATAATAATTAAGCAATTAAGTGTCCATCACAGATTTTCTCCAGCTGTTTCACAATCGTAACCTATAAATCACCACAAGTGTTGATCATTTGCTCCCAGAGGAGAGCAACAAATATGACACCAGAATTAGAAAAAGATGAGTTGAAGGGAAAGGCTAGAAGCCTTACATTTGCCCATCTTGAACGAGAGTAGAGTGAGGGGTGACCTGATCACAACCTTTAAATTCAGACTGATGGTGAAAGCGACTAGATGTTCGAAAGATGCAGTGATAGAACAAAGAGGGAATATAATATATAGGGATAGAACAGCCAGAGAACACAATATGTAGAGATAGATTAACCAAAGAACATGAAATGTAGGGACAGAATATCCAGAGAACATGATATAGAACATGATATGCGGGGATAGAATGACAAAAGAACATGAAATGCAGGGATAGAATAACCAGAGAACATGGCATGACATTATTCAAGATGTACAAAAAACACTTGTATCTAATTGGTGGATGAAAGGAATAAAGTGCAAGAGGACGTGGTCAAAAAAGACCAAAGTTTGAAAAGTTGTATGATAGTAAAGAATGGCCAAGAGATGGAACCCCCATGAGAGTAAAACTTCTTCCCCGTACAATTCGACTACGTCACTACAAATAGGTCATTCCGCAAACACACACTCACACACACACACACACACACACACACACACACACACTCACTCACACGTTTGTGACTCTACAGGAAATTCAAACACAACCTACATAAAATCGAATGAACAAAACTAAAAGGGTATCTACAGATATACGCAAAAGTGTAATATACATTAGGTACAGCAGGGTTGAGGGACAAGTCAACTGGGAGATAAGTTTGAATGAAGAAAAACTGGAGGAAGTGAAGTGTTTTAGATATCTGGGGGTGGATTTGGCAGCGGATGGAATCATGGAAGCAGACGTGAGTCACAGGGTGGGGGAGGAGTGAAAGTTCTGGGAGCGTGGAAATAATGTGTGGAAGACGAGAACATTACCTCGGAGAGCAAAAATGGGTATGTTTGAAGGAATAGTGGTTCCAACAATATTTTACAAGGTTGCGAGGCGTGGGTTATAGGTAGAGTTGTGCGGAGGGGGGTGGATGTGTTGGAAATGAGATGTCTGAGGACAATATGTGGTGTGAAATGGTTTGATCAAGTAAGTAATGAAAGGGTAAGAGAGATGTGTGGTAATAAAGAGTGTGGTTGAGAGAGCAAAAGAGGGTGTTTTGAAATGGTTTGGTCACATGGAGAGAATGAGTGAGGAAAGATTGACAAAGAGGATATATGTGTCAGGTGGAGGGAACAAGAAGTGAGAGACCAAATTGGAGGTGTAAGGATGGAGTGAAGAAGATTTTGAGCGATCGGGGCCTGAACATGCAGGAAGGTGAAAGGCGTGCAAGGAATAGAGTGAATTGGAACGATGTGGTAGACTAGGGTCGACGTGCTGTCAATGGATTGAACCAGGGCATGTGAAACGTCTGGGGTAAACCATGGAAAGTTTTGTGGGGCCTGGATGTGGAAAGGGAGCTGTGGTTTCAGTGCATTATACATGACAGCTAGAGACTGAGTGTGAACGAATGTGGCCTTTGTTGTCTTTTCCTAGCGCTACCTCGCGCGTATGCGGGGGGAGGGGTTGTCATTTCATGTGTGGCGGGGTGGCGACGGGAATGAATAAAGGCAGCAAGTATGAATTATGTACATGTGTATATATGTATATGTCTATGTATGTATATATATGTATACGTTGAAATGTAAAGGTATGTATATGTGCGTGTGTGGACATGTATGTATATACATGTTTATGTGGGTGGGTTGGGCCATTCTTTCGTCTGTTTCCTTGTGCTACCTCGCTAACGCAGGAGACAGCGACAAAGTACAATAAATGAGTAAACAATATATATATATATATATATATATATATATATATATATATATATATATATATATATATATATATATATATATATATTCTCTCTTTCTTTCAAACGATTCGCCATTTCCCGCGTTAGCGAGGTAGCGTTAAGAACAGAGAACTGGGCCTTTGAGGGAATATCCTCACCTGGCCCCCTTCTCTGTTCCTTCTTTTGGAAAATTATAAAAAATAATGAGAGGGGAGGATTTCCAGCCCCCCGCTCCCTCCCCTTTTAGTCGCCTTCTACGACACGCAGGGAATACGTGGGAAGTATTCTTTCTCCCCTATCCCCTATATATATATATATATATATATATATATATATATATATATATGCTCTAGGTCCGGCAAACTCCATTCTCATCTCCTTATGGTGTTCAGTAAGCAGTTATTTCCGTGCTGGAATACGGGCGTGATGTGCGCGGTCTGTTCCTGGTGGTTTGGGATGAGCACGGTAGTTGTCGATAGCAGCGGCTATGGCGTCCTCCTCCTCCTCCTGTGCAGTCGTAACACGAGGACGTCCAACCTGGGGCAGGTCCTTGGTGGCACCTGTTATTTCGTGGCGCCGTACCACCTTGCTATTGTCGATCTTGCGACACCAGTCCGGCGAGCCACCTCTGTGTTACTTAAACCTAGTTGGTAGAGGGGGATAATACTTCCTCCCAGTTCACTTGGTGTTTCAGAGTTGATATTCCTACGCTCCATTCTGCGTGTGAGCGTGTGGATGAGTTTGGTATGGATGCATGTAGCAGCTGCAACATCGTCTTCGAATAACTTTGTGATGCCTGCACGATGTTCGAATCTTTCACCCACAGTCAGTCTATACCGGGTAATGACCGCTGTTCTAGTAACTGTTTTACACTACTTGTGTCATTTCCCTCCCTCTTTTGTAATACATACAGATAAATACGTTCATAAGGACTCATGTTTCGAACCTCATCAACGATATTCGTGATGTTATGCTACACTAACACATACAACGAATCACTAACCTCTGCATCCACTTAACATGCAGGATATTCCTGGCAGAATATCAGTCTTGATTATCAGCTTGGTACCAAATTCACGTACCTATTACTGCGAATATAGTAAGATAAGGAAAAGAGTGGCTGTTAAGAGATATGCATGATACCTGAGCATGATTGGCATGCTGCTTGTCCTCGTTAACATGGCGGTGTCTAGCATCACAAAGTTTTCTCGTATATACGACCTTTTGACATGGCTGCTTACTATGTGGTTTTCAGGATTTCAGCTACCATGTTGCGTTATCACACTGATGACAGTGGTTCTATAAAATCAGTTACTGTATTATGGAGCTACGATATGATGTGCTGAGCCGTTTCAAGCCTGCATAACGACTCAGGACATTCTCTAGTCAGTGGTACCAACCCAACCGATACATCACCATGTCTACAGGTTCCATTACATTCCATCGATCTGTGGGTGGCCGATACTTTTTGACTGTAGATATATATCAACATATACACATATACTACACATACACATATAAAAAATGTACATATTCATACTTGCTCGCCTTCATCCATTCCAGCGCCACTACGCCACACAGGAACCAGCATCATCTCCCCGTGCGAGGTAGGTGTAACGTGTAAAGCACCAAAACCACAGCTCCCTATTCACATCCAGGCCCCACAGACCTTTCCATGGTTTACCCCAGACATTTCACATGCCCTGGTTCAGTCCACAGACGGCATGTCAACCCCAGTTTACCACATCCTTCCAATTCACTCTATACAGCGCACGCCTCTAACCCTCCTGCATGTTCAGGCCCCGATCGCTCAAAATCTTTTCATTCCATCATTCCACCTCCAATTGGTCTCCCGCTTCTTGTTCCCTCCACCTCTGACACATATAACCTTTGTCAACCTTTCCTCACTCATTCTCTCCATATGTCCAAATCATTTCAACACACTCTCTTCTGCTCTCTCAACCACACTTTTTTTTTTTATTACCACACATCTCTCTTACTCTTTCATTACTTACTCGATCAAAACCATCTCACACCACATATTGTCTTCAAACATTTCACATCCAGCATATCCATCCTCCTCCGTACAACCCTATCTATAGCCCATGCCTCGCAACCCTATAATATTGTTGGAACTACTATTCCTTCAAACATAACCATTTTTGCTCTCCGAGATAAATTCTCTCTTTCCAAATGTTTTTCATAGCTCCTAGAACCTTCGCCCCCTCTCCCACCCTATGGCTCACCTCCGCTTCCAGGTTCTATTTGCTGCCACGTCCACTCCAGATATCGAAAACACTTCACTTCCTCTAATTTTTCTCCATTTAGACTTACATCCCAACTAACTTGTCCCTCAACCCTGCTGAACCTAATAACCGTGCATTTATTCATATTTACCTGCAACTTTCTCCTTTCACTCACACTTCCAAACTCAGTCACCAACTTCTGCAGTTTCTTAAATCAACCACCAGTGCTGCATCACTGGCGAACAACTGACTCATTTCCCAGGCCCTCTTATCCTCCACAGGCTGCACACTCGTCCTTCTCTCCAAAACTTTTGCATTTACCTCCCTAATCACTCCATCCATAAACAAATTTAACAACCATGGTAACACCGCACACCCTTGCAGTTGACCGACCCTCACTGTGAACCATTCACTCTCCCCTCTTCCTACTAGCACACACGGATTACATCTTTGATAAAAACTTCACACAGTTTCTAGGAGCTTACCTCCGACTCCATACACACTTAAGACCTACAAAGCATCTCTATCAACCCCAACATATGCCCTCTCTAGATCCATAAATGTCGCATACAAATCCATCTGTTATTCTAAGTATTTCTCACACAATCTTCATTGGAAACACCTGATCCAAACATCATCTACCACTTGTGAAACCACACTGCTCTTCCCCAATCTGATGCTCTGTACATGCCCTTATCCTCTCAATCAATATCCTCTCATATGATTTTCCAGGAACACTCAACGAACCCATGCCTCTGTAGTTTGAGCACTCACATTTATCTCCTTTGCCTTTAGACAATTTTACTATGTATGCACTCCTCCAATCCTCAGAAACTTCACCATGATTCATACTTACACTGAGTATCCTTACCATCCAATCAACTACACAGCCACCCCCTTTTTTAATGAATTCAACTGCAATACCGTCCACTCCCGCTGCCTCGCCGGATTTCATTTCCCGCAATGCTTCCATCACATCTCTTTTCACTAAACCACTCTCCCCAACTCTCGCACTTCACATATCACCCCTACCCAAACACTCTACATCAGCCATTCGATCACCAAACACATTTAACAATCCTTCAAAATACTCACTCCATCACTACCTGTGTCACTTCCCCTGTTGCTCTCTTCACCGATGTTCCCGTTTGTTCTCTTGTCTTTCGCACATTACTTACCTCCTTCCAAGACATCTTTATATTCTCCCTAAAGTTTAATGATACTCTCTCACCCCAACTCTCCTTTGCCCTCTTTTTCAACTCCTGCACCTTTCTCTTGACCTCCTGATGCTTTCTCTTATACATCTTCCAATCATTTGTACTCCTTCCTTGCAAGAACCGCCTAAACGCCTCTCTTTTCTCTTTCACTAGCATCTTTACTTCTTCATCCCACCACTCGCTACTCTATCTAATCTGCTCATCTCCACCTTTCGCATGCCACATGCATCTCTTGCACATGCCATCACTTTCCTTAAATACCTCCCACTCCTCATCCACTCCCTTCACTTCATTTGCTCTCACCTTTTGCCATTATACACTCAATCTTTCCTGGTATTTCTTTACAAAAGTCTCCTTTCCAAACTCACTTACTCTCACTCTTACACTCACTTACTCTTACTCTCTGAAAGTCATGGAGAGTGGCTCGGTTATGAGAAAAGAGGTGGTGCAAGCCTTGCGGAAGAGGCAATTCGGCAAGGCGGCGAGAGTGGATGGTATTGCAATTGAATTCATTAAGAAAGGGGTGAATAGGTTGTTGACTCTTTGGTAAGGATATTCAGTGTACGTATGAATCATGTTAAGGTACCTGAGGATTGGCGGGATGCCATTGTAAAAGGACAAAGGGATAAAGATGTGCGATCAAACCACAAAGTTACAAGTTAGTTGAGTATGTCTGGTAAGTTTTATGGGAGGGTATGGATCGAGAGGCTTACGGCATGTACAAAGCGTCAGACTGGGGAGGAGCAGTGTGGTTTCAAAATTGGTAGAGGATGTGTGGACTCGGCATTTCCTTTAAAGAATGTGTGAGAAATACTTAGAAAAACGCTTACAGATCTAGAGAAGGCATATGATCGGGTTGATAGAAATGCTTTGTGGAAGGTATTAATATGATATGGGAGTGAAGCTGCAAGAAGTGAGTTTTTATCAAGGGTGTAAGGCGTGTGTACAAAAAGGAAGAGGGTAGAGTAAATAGTTCTAAGTGCAGGCTGGTCTGCTGCAGGGGTATATGACATCACTATAGTTGTTCAATCTTTTTATGGATAGGATGGCGAGGGAGGCAAGTTCAAGAGTGATGGAGAGAGGGGCAGTCTCTTGGGGATGAAAGAGCCACGGAAGTGAGTCAGTTGTTGTTTGCTGATGATACAGCGCTGATGGCTGATTAGAGTGGAAGACTACAAAAGTTGGAGACTGAGTTTGGAAGAGTGTGAAAAAGGAGAAAGTTGAGAGTTAATTCAAATAAAAGCAAGGTTATTATGTTTAACAGGGTTGAGGGACAAGTTAGTTGGGATTTAAGTCTGAATGGAGATAAAGTAGATGAAATGATGTGTTTTAGATATATGGGAATGATAATGGCAGCGGATGGAAGCATGGAAGCGGAAGAGAGTCACGGGAGTGCTGAAGAATGTGTGGAGAGAACGTTATCTTGGAGGGCGAAAATGGGCGTTGAAGGAATAGTAGTCCCAACAGTGTCATAATACTGAGAGGCATGGGCTATAGATACCGTTTTGCAAAGGAGGGTGGATGTGTTGGAAATGAAATGCCTGAGGACAATATGTGGCGTGAGGTGGTTTGGTCGAGTTAGAGCGATAGTAATCAAAAGAGTGTGGTCGAGAGACCAAAAGAGGGTGTGCTGAAACGGACTGGACATATTGAGAGAATGAGTAAGAAAAGGTTGAAAGTGAGGATACGCGTCAGAAGGGAACAAGAAATATGGGGAGACCAAATTGGAGGTGGAAGGATGGAGTGAAAAAGATTTTGAGCGATCAGGGCCTGAACATGCAGGAGGGTGAAAAGCGTGTACGGGATCGAATGAATTAGAACGACTTCGTGTCCTCGGATCGACGTTTTGTCAATGGACTGAACCAGGGCATGTGAAACGTCCGGAATAAACGATGTGGAAAAGGAGCTGTGGTAACAGTGCATTACACCGATTTTCTGTAATTAGCCTATGTACAAAAAATATTATAAACATGTTTTGAAGAATACCAACTTATAAAACGTTTATTCATGCTTCAAGAGGTATGGATGGATAGCATAAGAAAGTAAAATAATAGCTGGCTTTTGGTTAGCTTAGATAATGTTCGACCATTCGTCTTCACAATTACTAAGTGTTTCCAGATATACCACGAGAGGGAGCTACGAATGTAAACCATCAGAACGCTAGATGTAAATAACTGTCAAAGAATAAATATCACAAGAATTCATCTTTGTAACTAAACAACCAAACGAATGGTTTTCAAAAGCACATTTGCATAATGTGTCACTGTCGACCAGACTTTCTGACCTTCGGAGAGGATATAGTTACAAGAGGATAACCGTGATCATCGTACATTGACATCAGGCATAAACGTGATCATCGTACACAGACACCAGATATAACCTTGATCATCGTACACAGACACAAGATATAACCGTGATCATCGTACACTGACACCAGATATAACCATGATCATCGTACACTGACATCAGGTGTCACTGTGATCATTGTACACTGACACCAAATATAACCGTGATCATCTTACACTGACACCAGATATAACCGTGATAATCGTATACTGACATCAGGTATCACCGTGATTATCGTACACTGACACCAGATATAACTAATCATCATACACTGACACCAGATATAACATTGATCATCGAACACTGACATCAGGTATCACCGAGATCATCGTACACTGATATCAGGTATCACCATGATCGTATACTGACACCAGATAAACCGTTTACAGCGTACACTGACACCAGATAAACCGTTTTCATCGTATACTGACACCAGATAAACCGTGATCATCATACACTGAGACCAGATAAACCATGATCATCGGACACTGATACCAGGTATCATCGTGATCATCGTACACTGAAACCTAATAAACTGTGATCATCGGATACTGACACCAGATAAACTGTGATCATCGTACACTGACACTTGATAAACTGTGATCATCGGACACTGATATCAGGTATCATCGTTATCATCGACACTGATATCAGGTATCACTGTGATCATCGGACACTGATATCAGGTATCACCGTGATCATCGTATGCTGACACCAAATAAACCGTGATCATCGTACAGTGACACCAAATAAACTGTGATCATCGGACACTGATATCAGGTATCATCGTGATCGGACACTGATATCAGGTATCACCGTGATCATCGTACACTGACACCAGATATAACCGTCACCATCGAACACTGACACCAGATATAACTGTGATCATCGTACACTGACATCAGGTATCACCGTGATCATCGTACACTGACACCAGATATAACCGTAACCATCGAACATTGACACCAGATATAACCGTGATCATCGTACAGACATCATGTATCACCGTGATCATGGTACACTGACACCAGATATAACCGTGATCATCGTACACTGACACCAGATATAACCGTGATCATCGTATACTCACATCATGTATCATCGTGATCATCGTCCACTGACACCAGATATAACCGTGATCATCGTACACTGACATCAGATAAACCGTGATCATTGTACCCTGACATCAGTTATCACCGTGACATCGTACACTGACATCAGGTATCACCGTGATCATCATACATTGACGCCAGATATAATCGTGATCATCGAACACTGACACCAGATATAACCGTGATCATCGCACAGTGACATCAGGTATCACCATGATCATCGTACACTGACATCAGGTATCACCGTGATCATCGTACACTGACACCAGATATAACCGTGACCATCGCACACTGACACCAGATAAACCGTGATTATCGGACACTGATACCAGGTATCATCGGGATCATCGTACACTGATATCAGGTATCACCGTGATCATCGTAGTGACACCGGATATAACCGTGATCATCGTACAGTGACATCAGGTATCACCGTGATCATCGTACACTGACACCAGATATAACCGACCATCGAACACTGACATCAGATAAACCGTAATCATCGTACACTGACATCAGGTATCACCGTGATCATCGTACACTGACATGATACAACCGTGACCATCGAACACTGACACCATATAAACCGTGATCGTTGTTGTACACTGACATCAGGTATCATCGTGATCATTGTACACTGACACCAGATAAACCGTGATCATCGTATACTGACACCAGATAAGCCGTTATCATCGTACACTGACACCAGATAAACCGTCACCATCATACACTGATATCAGGCGTCACCGTGATCATCGTACAGTGACACCAGATAAACCGTGATCATCGTACACTGACATCAGGTATCACCGTGATCATCGTACAGTGACATCGGATATAACCGTGATCATCGTACACTGACATCAGATAAACCGTGGTCATTGTACACTGACATCAGGTATCACCGTGATCATCGTACACTGACACCAGGTATCACCGTGATCATCGTACACTGACACCAGATATAACCGTGACCATCGAACACTGACACCAGATAAACCGTTATCATCGCACACTGACATCAGTTATCACCGTGACATCGTACACTGACATCAGGTATCACCGTGATCATCATACACTGACACCAGATATAACCGTGACCATCGAACACTGACACCAGATATAACCAAGATCATCGTACACTGACATCAGGTATCACCGTGATCATCGTACACTGACACCAGATATAACTAATCATCGTACAGTGACATCAGGTATCACCGTGATCATCGAACAGTGACATCAGATATAACTGATCATCATACACTCACATCAGGTATCACCGTGATCATCGTACGCTGACATCAGGAATCATCGTGATCATCGTGCAGACACCAGATTTAAACAATCATCGTACATTGACATCAGATATAACCGTGATCATCATAAACTGACACCAGATATAACAGTGATTATCGTACACTGACATCAGATATAACAGAGAGCATCGTACACTGACATCAGATACCACTGTGATCATCGTACAATGACACCAGATTTAAACGTGATCATCGTAAACTTAACCGTGATTATCATGCATTGACACCAAATATGACCGTCATCGTACACTGACACCAGATACAACCACGATTATCTTTCACTGACACCAGATATAATCGTGATCATCGCAAACTGACACCAGATAATACATTATCATCGTATCCTGACACCAAAAATGTCGTGGTTATCGTACACTGACATCAAATTAATCGTGATCATCATAGACTTACATAATATTCAATCATGGTTATCGTACACTGACTCCAATTCCAATAAACAAGTAAGCAGCATTCAACAAAAGATCATCATAGTTAAAACACAATGACTAAAGGGAACAAACAAATACAGTACATACATATTATAACTATCATCCCTGAGGCAGTTTCTGTGGCACGCCAATATAACCTTGTCTATCCTCCACATTGCGTAACACAATCGCCTTACAGCAAAAATCCCTTTAATAGATAAAATGGTTTGAACAAGAGTTAACCTTAGGTTCATGGCATTTGTTGATAACGTTTAGACCATATCATCCAACACTCTCTTATATAATAATCATTGATATTCCTTATAATTCCCGACTGGAACTATTTAACGTATTTTCAAAATATCGCCTGACGTCTGTCGATTGCAGTCGTTTTGAAATTACAGATCTGCGCTTAACCCTGAACACTGACACTTTTCTAAAGCATATAGTTGACCGTATATACAACACTTAAAAGTGTCCATGTAGTACCTAATATGGTGCGTAAAAGTGATGTACACACACACACACACACACATATATATATATATATATATATATATATATATATATATATATATATATATATATCATAGGATGTAATCGTAAATCACTCTCAGCGCCAAGATATGGCAGTGGAAACGAGCTAGCAGGTAGGTCCGTACTTACGTTCTTGCCTGGGTATTTCTTAAGAAAAAGGAGGTTGTTAATGAACGCGTCTACGTCGAAGGGATCTTCGTATCTCATCTTGCACTGAGACAACACCATTAAACCACCCACGTTCTGTTTACGGTGCTGGCGTCGTATCAACACCACGAAAAGTTTGCTTTCTCAGTTTACCGAGAAAGGACAATCCTAATAAGATGAAACGCAGGTCCTTTCTTCCAGCCGTCTTACTAGTGTTTCAGGGTAAAAAGATGTTTTATGTTAATGCTCACAAGGTTTTCTGTCACACTACACACAAATATGTCAATCACATTGGATGTTCTTGTAAGAGGACGATGTCGCTTTGTTGAAGAGTCTTGCCCACCGCAGGACCTCATATATATATGCATATATTTCTTGGAACTCAGCTGCAGCCCAGTAAGCTGCCCAGAGTATGATATGCGCCACTTTACCTGCCCACGGAAAGCGTCACATACCGCTTTAGTGTCTCTCGGTTTCTCCGGCCGCCGCTACACAAGGTACGACTTTATATACAGAGGCTGGCGCCGCCCACAAATGTTTGAACTGCCAGATATCACTGGAATCCACTTTCGACCTCATAAACTTGTTTATTGTTTACCTTAAGTACATGAACGTTTTAGAATGCAAGGCCGATATGAAAGCCTTTTTATTCATTTTTTTGGGGGGGATTTTTAAACATCTTTAGACATTAACCACAATTTCACGAAATTTTCAGTTCTTTGAACGCAATCTATCAAAATTTCATGGAGACAAGCAGTACATTGAATCTGGTCACACAACTTGGTTTTGTGCTAATTATGTATTTCAGGAGTAATGGATAGAGAAATAGAGAGGGAAGTTAGGGAAGGAAGGTTTGGATATGAAGTGGGGATGAGAGAGAAAGGGTAGGAGGGATTGTGGCAGTTACTGGGACCGGTGAATGGGTGGGGTCGCAGGTGAGTTCATAACCAGTTTGAACTAGTATGATTTCACCTGTCATCAAATCTTGCATTTTAATCCTAACCATAAGGCAATCAACGTACTTTTAGTGGTGTTTTCGTCAACGTTGCATTGGACAGACGTCGGACATGAATAAAGTACCATTAATAGTGACTTTTATCCTTGCAGCCAATGAACCGTTATACAGGTAGGTTGCTCACTGGGATGGCGACGATTCAATCTTAAAGGGGATTGTGGTTGGCTTCCACTAACAGAGATATATTGTAGATACAGTATGTCGCGATGCTTAACTTACTACACTAATAAGTCGTGACAGAAATTGTTACGTAGGTTGTTGTTGATATAACCACAGAATTCCTTTATAAGGATCCAATGACTGAAAATCCGTCGTTCTCAGACACGTGTTTTATCAGTGTTGGCTTATGTAACATTTTCACCGAAGAGATGACAGCATAAAGGGTCTATTCCCTGTATACGTTCTCATGATAATGGAAGGCAGCCAGATGAAGCATGATAAAGTGAAACGTGCTTCTCTTAATGTTATTGGGAGTAGGTGCGTCAAATAGTGCTTTAGAGAACGACTTTTCAGTATCTGGCTGTTGATATGTATATGAACCACCGGTCTTTCAAGTGTCGGCGAGTGGAGGGGGTTTTGATTGTGAGGCTTGGATAAGGTAGTACCCTTCTGGATAGAGGTGAGTGGTATGTGAGTGAGGCAGGGCTACGTGTAGTCGTTTATTGGGGTAATTTTATGTATGAATGTGTATAGTAGTTGCAGAATGTTGGTGTTTTGAGTTAAGATGATCTCTGTTGGTGGTTTGGGTGCACCCTGTTATGATTCTGAGTATCATTTTTTTTTTTTCTGCAGTTTAGATTTTCTGAGAGATGGGTTTGGATAGGGTGGGGTACCAGGCTGGGTAGGTGCTGTTTACGCTTCCTTGTTTTCGTTCTGTGCTCTACCCACTACTAAATATCTAAAACACACTACTACCAAAATTTCTCTATTCACAGCCCAGCTAACCTCTCCCTCTACCCAAACGTTGCATTCAACTACATTTATTTAACCTTTTCCTTTCTTGCGCTCTTCGAAACTCGGACACCAGTTTCTGCAGTTTCTCATTCGAATCTGTTACCATTGCTGTATCATTAGCAAACAACGATTGACTCACTTCCCTGGGTACCCTCACCTACTATATACTGCAAATTCGTCCTTTTCATTACTCACCACCCCATTCCATAAGAAAAAAAATCAAACGGCTATGGTGACATCACACCCTTGCCACAGACCCGCCTTCACCTTAAAATACTCGCCCTCATCTTTTCCCACTCGAACACACGCCTTATTCTCTAGATAAAAACTACGCACTACTTCTGATAACTCTCCTCCCACACCATGTATTCGTAACACCTTCCACACAGCTTCTCTATATATCCTCTCATATACTTTCTCTTGAGTCAATTTTATTCAGCATGTAATTTTTCTATACATTGGCACGACATATTTCGTGGAGACAATCCTCCTCATCAGGTGCCAGTACTTAACACAGCTATTTAATTCCCAACATCACACTTGAGTCCCGCCGTCCAATACCAATTTTCTAGGCCAAGCACGATTTGTTATGTCTGGTCGTAACCCTTGTAAGGGAGAGTGATTAAGGAGGGTCAGGTGGCGGGGGTTGCCCTGGGTAGTTGGATGTATCTTGAACAACTTGTTTTATTTTTTCGTGTCTTGTCAATTCTCACATAATGATTTGGTTGATGCGACGATGGGCTTTAAGACTGCCTGGAGACAAATTAAAGTTCTTAGTATTAGCAATTAAGACAGATTCAATGACGTTACGTGTGGCATTATCAGCGGAGGGATATAGAATAACGGGATTTTTAGGATCTATGGCCAGGGTGATCATTTTCATGACAATGTTTAGCGATCGCATTTTTGTGGTCATCCTTCCGTACTGACTGTTGATGCCAAAAAACACCTCTGCGTTACAATCTTACCGGTCTGGCCTACAAAAATATATTTACATGCCTTGCATTTGACGGCGTAAACACTACTAATTGTTGCATGATTTGGCCTATTATTTACTAAGGTCTTGCTGATAGTGTTATTATACTGGAAAGCAACAATGAAATAAAAAAAATTTTAGAACATGTCTTGAATTTACTAAGTTGGGAGAATAGGGCAACACTAAACATTTAGACATCCTTATTTGTCACATCTTTGTTACAAGAAGACATAAAATGTCTTCCTAGCTTTCCAGTAAGCTTTATTCACAAACTGGAAAACTAGGATGTTACCCATTCGCTTTCTTACTGATTGGATCTCCTTGCTCTCTTCAGCGATATCATCCACTTACTCTCTTACAAGTTGGATCTTATTGTTCATTTCAATGATATTATCCACTTACTCTCATACAAGATTGGATCATATTGTTCACTTCAGTGATATCATCCACTTACTCTCTTACACATTGGATCTTATTGTTCACTTCAGTGGTATTATCCACTTACTCTCTTACAAGTTGGATCTTATTGTTCATTTCAATGATATTATCCACTTACTCTCATACAAGATTGGATCATATTGTTCACTTCAGTGATATCATCCACTTACTCTCTTACACATTGGATCTTATTGTTCACTTCAGTGATATTATCCACTTACTCTCTTACAAGTTGGATCTTATTGTTCACTTCAGTGATATTATCCACTTACTCTCTTTCAAGTTGGATCTTATTGTTCACTTCAGTGATATTATCCACTTACTCTCTTTCAAGTTGGATCTTATTGTTCACTTCAGTGCTATTATCCACTTACTCTCTTTCAAGTTGGATCTTATTTTTCACTTCAGTGGTATTATCCACTTACCTTCTTACAAGTTGGAGCTTCTTGTTCACTTCAGTGATATCATCCACTTACTCTCTTACAAGTTGGGTCTCCTTGTTCATTTCAGTGGTATTATCCACTTACTCTCATACAAGTTGGATCTCATTGTTCATTTCAGTGGTATTGTCCACTTACTTTCTTACAAGTTAGGTATCCTTGTTCATTTCAGTGGTATTAGTTCATAGTTCATTAGTTCATAGTTCATTTCAGTGGTATTATCCACTTACTCTCTTACAAGTTAGGTCACCTTGTTCATTTCAGTGGTATTATCCACTTACTCTCATACAAGTTGGATCTCATTGTTCATTTCAATGGTATCATCCACATACTCTCCTACAAGTTAGGTCTCCTTGTTCATTTCAGTGGTATTATCAACTTACTCCCTTACAAGTTAGGTCTCCTTGTTCACTTCAGTGGTATTATCCACTTACTCTCATACAAGTTGGATCTTATTGTTCATTTCAGTGGTATTATCCACTTACTCTCTTACAAGTTAGGTCTCCTTGTTCACTTCAGTGGTATTATCCACTTACTCTCATACAAGTTGGATCTCATTGTTCATTTCAGTGACTTTATTCACTTACTCTCTTACAAGTTGGATCTCATTGTTCACTTCAGTGATATCATTCACTTACTCTCTTACAAGTTAGGTCTCCTTGTTCACTTCAGTGGTTTTATCCACTTACTCTCTTACAAGTTAGGTCTCCTTGTTCATTTCAGTGGCATTATCCACTTACTCTCTTAAAAGTTAGGTCTCCTTGTTCATTTCAGTGGCATTATCCACTTACTCTCTTAAAAGTTAGGTCCCCTTTTCAGTGGTATTATCCACTCAATCTTTTACAGTTTAGGTCTTCTTATTCACTTTACCGATATTATCCACTCAGTCTTTTACACTGCATCTCCTTGTTTGCATGAGCGATAGTTTCCGCCTTATTTCTTACAAGTTAGGTTTCTTTGCTTACTTCAGCGATATTATCCACTTAATCTCTTTAAAATTAAGTCTCTTTGTTCATTTTGTTGATATCATCCAATCAGTTTCATACAAATTGGGTCTCCTTGTTCACTTCAATCATATCATCCACTAACTCATATGAGTTATGTCTCGTTCACTTCAGTGAAATCATCCACTTACTGTATTCTATATTAATCTCATTCAGTTAATGGTTTGATTTGAATTTGAAAAGCCTCCATATCCAAAAGCTGGTTAAACTCCCAAAGTCTGATACACAGAAACTGAATATCTAATGCATATGTCACTCAGGGACTCTTCACGTTCTACTCACTCATCCTTTACATATACATAATAGGCTTCATGAGCTGTAGATCCTCGGAAATCTTGAATGAAATAAGAACCACTGCCTGGAGCTCCTCTTTAATGTGGTGTGTATGTGTGTGTGTGTGTGTGTGTGTGTGTCACAACTGATCACGTTTCCCAGTTTGGTGAGATATTGTCTTGAACAGACTAATATGCTTTTGAGAAAAAATCCTCACTTGGCTTCATCCCTTGTTCATACTTTAGATAATACCAAATGGGAGGATTTTCAGCTCTGCACTCTCGCCCTTCTTGGTTCCCTTTAATACTGTTTCTTCTTTGTCCCTCGGGAAATTTTCCCACATCAGCAAGGTAGCGCCATAAACAGACGATGAAAAGGCCTAATTTTTCCCATACATTCTCCAGCTGTCATGTGAATTGTACCAAACCCAATACCCATTATCCTTAACCAGGCCCCATCAACCTTCCCGTGGTTTCCACCAGCGGCTTCATATACCCTGATTCATTTCATTCAAAGAACGTCTCCCTATAAACGTCATCTCTCCAGTTCACTATATACGTGCACGCCTTTCGCCCTCCTACATGTACGGGCCAGAACACTCACAATCTTATTCACTCCATCCTTTCATCTTCAGTTTCGTGCCCCCCCCCCCCCTCTCCCTTGTCCTCTCCACTTATGATACATAAATCCCCTTTCTCAACCTTTCTACTCTCTTTCTCTCCATGCGTCTAAACCATTTCGGCACATAAAAAAAAGCTCTCATCCATACTCTTCTTTTTACCACACCTCTCTCTTATCCTAACATTTCTTACTCTATCTTCTTCACACCACATATCTTTATCAAACATTTCACCTCTAACACATTCACTCTCTTACGTATATTCTTATCTATAACCCATGACTCGCATCCACACAACGCTGTCGGGACTACTATATAGACCTTCAGACATACACATCTTCACCCTTCCAGATATTGCCTTCTTCTTTTCAAACACTCCTCAATGCTCCCAGGACCTTCAACCCTTTACTGACCCTCTGACTCACCTTACCTCCCATGATTCCATTTGTTGCTCTGTGGACTCCCCTCCCAGGTATCTATAACATTGCACTTCCCCCAAGTTTTCTCTATTCAAACTCACACCCCAACTATCCTGCACTGCTAAACCTGACAACCTTGGTTGTATTCACATTTACTCTCAACTTTCTCGTTTCACGCACTCTCCCAAACTCCGACACCAACGTCAGCTGTTTTTCACTCGAGTTTGCCACTGGCGACGCGTCATCAGCAAACAACAGCTGACTCAGGCCCCCCCCTCACCCCCTACAGACCTCATACACTCTTCTCTCTCCGACCCTTGCATTTACCTCCCTCACCACTCCATGTGATGTCACCAATGCTGTTTAATCTGTTTAAATAGCCACGGTGACATGACACACCCCTGCCGTAGATCTGCCTTCACCTTAAAACCACTCTTTCCCCTTTCTAATTACTCGCACACACGCCTTACCGTTTTGATAAAACATACTCACTGCTTTGAGTAACTTTCCTTACATACCATATATTCGTTACAACTTCCATAGGGTATGTCAATCAAACATATGCTTTATTCATAAACAACATGCACTAATCCATCTCTTTCTCTCAGTATTTTTCATACATATTCTTCAAAGCAAACACCTGATCCTAACATTATTTATATGTATAAAAGCTCCCCCCCCCCTCACACACACACACACACACACACACACACACACACACACACACACGTTTTTTCTTCTTTTTAGCTTGATATCAGCCAGAAGCGGAATCAATTGAGGGAAAGTATCAGGACTCAACAGATGTGACAATATCAATAAAAAAAATTATAGCAAGGGATAAAACATGTAACACCATAGAATAAAAAGTTTGGAGATGATGGTTGAGGATATCAAAAAACAGAATCAGATATAAACGCAAGTTGAGATAGAAATACAAAAACTAATAACTCTAAAGTTCATGATTAGTGTTATGAGGTGAGAGGGACTCACGCACTTAGAAATTCAAATAAATGACAGAATTGCTACAGTTGGAGGGCTTGATAAAATGCTTAGGAAAGAAGGTAGAATGTTTCAAGAGTAAACAAGATTTCCTAGAGACTACTTTTCTGAACGGAAGTAATATTGTCTTTAACAGGGAATACCAAAATTGCTGAAAATAGAGGGCATGGAGGTGCTCTTTCTGGGTCTGATCAACAGATTCAGTGCAAGTTGACTGATGCAGTGAGACAAGAACCTGAAGACACTAAACATGAGTTGCACAGGGCATTAATGAAGCTAAGCTGTAGATAGAATGCCATGTGTTGTTATAGACAGAACTATCAGCAAAATTTATGGTACGGTAGCTGAGAAGTTCAGAAAAGTGCAAAACACACATGATCAGTCATACTTAGCAAAAATGAGAGATTATAAAGAAATCCAGAAGAACAGAGGTTGAGAAATCAAAACTAATGGACTTAGGGTGAGTGACATCCAAATTACAAAGAAAAGTTAACCAGGAACTTGATAGACGCACACTTTGATTATTATTGTGGTGGATGAAGAACATACACCAGATAAAGAGGAGAGAGAAGAAAGAAAATATGCTCATTAAAGTTTATTGGAGGCACTGCAATTATCAAAAGCAGTTCTTATGATAAAGAAGAAAAATGATTATTATCGAGACATGAAGGTACTGGTTAGGTTTGGTTGGGAGTCATATATCTCGGTGTTTAGACAAGCTATGAAACTTCAAGACAAGCTGGAGTTCAGTGGAGTTTTCAACAAACTTGATAAACGGAGGGAAGAGAGAGGTAAATAGGATAAGAGTATAGTTAGAGGCAGGAAACGGGAGACGTCCAATGAGGCAAGAGGACAGACCAGTGGTGTAGAGAGGTCAGGGGCGTTAGGTAAGGTTAAAATGCTGTATGCCGATAAGTACATGATTAAAAACTTAAGTTTGAGGATCGTATAAGGAAAAACACGTGATAGTAAGAAGGGAAAAAGAAGATCGAGGGGACGGAAGATTGGCTCGCCTGATAAGAGATAACCTTAAGTTCAAGAGATAGTATCAGATGGTTCAATCATGCAGTACATGATACGAAAGGTCATTGTAGAAAAGATGGTGTCGAAGATACATAATCCTACAGAAACTACCTGCGACATACCATGAAAATAGCGAAGGAACAATCAGGATGGTACATGAAGCAGTAAAATATGCACTTCTCAGACAACGTAAAGCACTCTGACTGGGGGATATCAATAACAAGTAGACAAACTGGCGAGATTTGGATTCTCATGTTGACAGGAAGTCATAGAGACATAAGTTCCTAGAGTGAGTACAGAAAGATTTCCTACACCACCATGTCAGTGAACTCACTGAGAGAAGAGAGACTGATACGCTATCCTTACTAGAGCTTTTTATTTACACACTATCATGAATATTGAAAATATCATGATACAGTAAGTGATCATGTAATGCATAAGTTTGATTATGTGGTTAAAAGAGCAGAGACAGGACGTTAAGATGTAATCGTGGGAACTACACAAAACTCAACAATACTATGGTAACACGAATTGGTAAATGAAGTTCTTTACAGATACCATAACACTGTGGTGAGTGTTTCTGTGAAATTTACAAGAAAGGAGTAAGAGAAAAGGTAGCTCTTGCCTCAAATACTGGGAAGGTTAAGAAAGAGGCAAGAATGGTTTAATCAGTCCAAAAGCAACAGAACTTCGTGATGTTAAGCTTATACGAGAGCAAGGAACAAGTACAGCAGGATAAGAAAGAAGGAGCAATGAAACTTTGAAAAGGATTTTGTGGACAAGGCAGATGAAAATCTAAAACTTTTCTATAAATTCCTCAAGAGTAGAATGTCAGTTTAAGAGCAACCAGTCAGGCTATGGAGTAAAAAGGAAGAATTGTAGAGGATGGGACGAGATAATTTGACGAACTGAATCATGAATATGAAAGTGCTTTCACACTGGAAAACACTACAGCTCTAATGTAAGTGCGATGGGATGAGTAGGAGGTTTCAGAAAATATTGAGATATCTAGAAAAGACATCAGCAGAATGCTTAAGAGTTTTGACCCATACAAAGCTCGTGGTTCTCGTGAAGTTTCATAACATGTGCTGGAGAGAGGCAGAGTGCCGAGAGAGTAGAAAAGGGCAATTGCCGTTCTCATTTATAAGAAAGGAGGCCGGAAAGTGGCGCTGAACTACAGACCAGTCTCCCTGACGAGTGTGGTCTGCGACATACTGAAATATATAATCAGAAAGCAAATGATAGGTAACACAGTTTAGATGACAGGAGGTCATGCGCAACAAACCTATTAGATTTATACAATGGTGTGAGTCCTGTCTCAGACAAAAAGGATGACTAACTGTATTGTTTGTATCTTGACTGCCAGAAAACCTTTGACACTATATCGCATGGAAGGCTGAACCACTAGGCAGGAATAAAGGGGAGACTCCTCTGATTGGTAGAAGATTATCTTAGTGGAAGGGAACAATGTCAGAGAAGCCGTCCCAGAATGAGTGAAAGTCACCCGCGGAGTGCCATAGTGTTCTCTTCTGGGACTGTTACTCTTCTTGATCTATGTGAATGACTTGCCAGAAACTATAGACGCCTACTTGATCAGGTTTGTGAATGACACAAAGGCCAAAAGGATTTCATCACTTCACAAGGGCACCTTGACAGACTCCAATGTTAGTGTGAAACACGGTAGATAAAGCTTAATCAAGTAAATGGAAAGTAATTAGGTTGGGTCACAACCAAAAAAAGGCCTCAATAAGATTATCATTTAGCAGAAAACAAGCTACAGGAATCTCTGCTTGTGACAGACTTAAGAATGGACATTACCCCTTACCTGTCGCAGGGTCCCACCTTAAGAGAATGATAAAAGAGACCAACTGTCATTTAGCAAATATTAGAATTGCATTCAAGTTCATGAATAAGGAAATATTCAATATGCTGTTCACATCATACTTGAGGCTAAAACTGGAATACACTTGTCAAGTTTGATTACCGCACCCAAAGAAGCACAAAGAAGGTCAAGAGGAGGGCAACTAAGATGGTACCAGAATCAAGAGAGCCGATTTATTGGGAAGGGCCAGAGGCTTTAATATCCTTGGAAGAGTGAGGCAAGACCTGATCACAGCCTGTAAGTTTTTATGACAGATCGATGGAGTAGACATGGAAGAGTTCTTCAAGAGATATAGAACAACCAGAATATATAACAGGAAATTAAGTAAGAAACCTGTTAAAAAGAGGATGAAGTACTTTCACTGTATAAGACTGGTGGATGAATGGAATAAAATTATTGAAGGCTTGCTCGATGCAAAGAGCATACAGAAATATAAGAAGTTGCATAATCAAGAGACGGGGCCCAACGAATGTAAAACTTCTCGTACAATGCAAGAGACGGGGCCCCTCGAGTGTAGAACTCCCACCCCGTAAAGTACAAGAGATGGGGCCCCACGTGTGTAAAACTCCCTCCCTGTACAGTACAAGAGATGAGTGCCCCACGTGTGTAGAACTCCCTCCCCGTACAGTACAAGAGATGGGTGTCCCAATATTGTAAGACTGACTCCTCGTACACTATAAGAGATGTGGCCCCACGAGTGTAAAACTGCCGACCCCATACAGTACAAGAGATGGGGCCCCACGAGTGTAAAAGTCCGGCCCTGTACAGTACAAATGGGTAATCACACACACACACACACACACACACACACACACACACACACACACACACACACACACATTCTCTTCTTAACATTTCGTTATATGTGCAATCATTAGTTTGAGCCAGTGGGTATATCAGACCATAATTGTAAACCTGGATGTGTTCTGTTTAGCCTGCCGCCCTCACAACCTGCCTAGATCATACTGTTGTAGACGTGAACCGAGAACCAATTCATTTCTTAGTATTATTATTTTGTGTGTTTGCTGCTTCATAACCTATTGTTCCTTAAGATAAATCTCTACTCACTCTCTGTCTGTCTGTCTGTCTGTCTCTCTCTCTCTCTCTCTCTCTCTCTCTCTCTTACCCGTCATCAACCTTCCCTCACCAGGCAGGCAGGGACAGTCTCTGGCATCTAACATTCTCACTGGGACACTCTCTCGAAGGTCAAGCCTTGATTAAGCTCTCCACAGGCAACACCTGCCTCAGACACCCCTTCCTCCATCTTCACTTCCGTGTCCAGTGCTCATAGGTAGATCGCATGGGGCGTCGCCTTGTGGAGGATATATTGGGAATGAGCGCGAAGCTCAGGATTCTCTGAGAGTAGCTACGCTCTTGCATGATCATCTACGGCAGGAAGGTCTTCCGCTCCGCCATTTAGTCCTCGGAATGAGGAAACAAAATACCATGACTTTTCACGTGCCGTTTCTCTGACGCTCATATTTGTGTACAATGCTAATATTATCAATAGTAATAATGATAATGATAATAGCAATAACAATTATAATGATAACGATGATAATAAAAAACTAGGGCGTGTGAAGCGTCCGGGGTACACCATGGAAAGGTCTGTGGGGCTTGGATGTGAACAGATGCCCCATTCTTCGTCTGTTCCTTGCGATACCTCGCTAACGCTGGAAACGACGATGAAATAAAAGAAAATTATAATGATAACTGACAATAACAATGATAATTATGATAATGATATATATATATATATATATATATATATATATATATATATATATATATATATATATATATATATATTTTTTTTTTTTTTTTCTTTTTTTTTTTTTTTCTTTGTCGCTGTCTCCCGCGTTTGCGAGGTAGCGCAAGGAAACAGACGAAAGAAATGGCCCAACCCACCCCCATACACATGTATATACATACGTCCACACACGCAAATATACATACCTACACAATATATATATATTTTTTTCTTTTTGTTTTTGCTTTGTCGCTGTCTCCCGCGTTTGCGAGGTAGCGCAAGGAAACAGACGAAAGAAATGGCCCAACCCACCCAGATACACATGTATATACATACGTCCACACACGCAAATATACATACCTACACAGCTTTCCATGGTTTACCCCAGACGCTTCACATGCCCTGATTCAATCCACTGACAGCACGTCAACCCCGGTATACCACATCGATCCAATTCACTCTATTCCTTGCCCTCCTTTCACCCTCCTGCATGTTCAGGCCCCGATCACACAAAATCTTTTTCACTCCATCTTTCCACCTCCAATTTGGTCTCCCACTTCTCCTCGTTCCCTCCACCTCCGACACATATATCCTCTTGGTCAATCTTTCCTCACTCATTCTCTCCATGTGCCCAAACCATTTCAAAACACCCTCTTCTGCTCTCTCAACCACGCCCTTTTTATTTCCACACATCTCTCTTACCCTTACGTTACTTACTCGATCAAACCACCTCACACCACACATTGTCCTCAAACATCTCATTTCCAGCACATCCATCCTCCTGCGCACAACTCTATCCATAGCCCACGCCTCGCAACCATACAACATTGTTGGAACCACTATTCCTTCAAACATACCCATTTTTGCTTTCCGAGATAATGTTCTCGACTTCCACACATTCTTCAAGGCTCCCAGGATTTTCGCCCCCTCCCCCACCCTATGATCCACTTCCGCTTCCATGGTTCCATCCGCTGCCAGATCCACTCCCAGATATCTAAAACATTTTACTTCCTCCAGTTTTTCTCCATTCAAACTTACCTCCCAATTGACTTGACCTTCAACCCTACTGTACCTAATAACCTTGCTCTTATTCACATTTACTCTTAACTTTTTTCTTTCACACACTTTACCAAACTCAGTCACCAGCTTCTGCAGTTTCTCACATGAATCAGCCACCAGCGCTGTATCATCAGCGAACAACAACTGACTCACTTCCCAAGCTCTCTCATCCCCAACAGACTTCATACTTGCCCCTCTTTCCAAAACTCTTACATTTACCTCCCTAACAACCCCATCCATAAACAAATTAAACAACCATGGAGACCTCACACACCCCTGCCGCAAACCTACATTCACTGAGAACCAATCACTTTCCTCTCTTCCTACACGTACACATGCCTTACATCCTCGATAAAAACTTTTCACTGCTTCTAACAACTTGCCTCCCACACCATATATTCTTAATACCTTCCACAGAGCATCTCTATCAACTCTATCATATGCCTTCTCCAGATCCATAAATGCTACATACAAATCCATTTGCTTTTCTAAGTATTTCTCACATACATTCTTCAAAGCAAACACCTGATCCACACATCCTCTACCACTTCTGAAACCACACTGCTCTTCCCCAATCTGATGCTCTGTACATGCCTTCACCCTCTCAATCAATACCCTCCCATATAATTTACCAGGAATACTCAACAAACTTATACCTCTGTAATTTGAGCACTCACTCTTATCCCCTTTGCCTTTGTACAATGGCACTATGCACGCATTCCGCCAATCCTCAGGCACCTCACCATGAGTCATACATACATTAAATAACCTTACCAACCAGTCAATAATACAGTCATATATATATATATATATATATATATATATATATATATATATATATATATATATATATATATATATATTGGAAAGGATCACAATTTTGCGCGTGATCAAGATATTCTAATGAGTCCACGGGGAAAATGAAACACGATGAGTTCCCAAGTGCACTTTCGTGTAATAATCACATAATCAGGGGAGACACAAGAGAGAAATATAAGTCAGTTGATATACATCAAAGAGACGAAGCTAGGACGCCATTTGGTAAACATGTGATTGTCCAAAACATACAACGAGCGTTCATAAACTTATCATTTTACAAATCTTATCATCAATAAAGTTATCTAATTTGAATAGACCATCACTAATATTAAGATTATAATTCTTTGTGTATTTAATGATAGAAGATTCAATAATATTTCTTTTGGTAATAGAGTTAGAGTTAATAACTAAGATGAGTTTATATATATATATATATATATATATATATATATATATATATATATATATATATATATATATATATATATATATATATGTAAATAATTCATACTGTCTGCCTTTATTCATTTCCATCGCCACCCCGCCACACATGAAATAACAACCCCCTCCCCCCTCATGTGCGAGAGGTAGCGCTAGGAAGACAACAAAGGTTACATTCGTTCACATTCAGTCTCTAGCTGTCATGTAATAATGCGCCGAAACCACAGTTCCCTTTCCACATCCAGGCCCCATATATATATATATATATATATATATATATATATATATATATATATATATATATATATATATATATATATATATATATTTTTTTTTTTTTTTTTTTTTTTTTCTTTGTCGCTGTCTCCCGCGTTGCGAGGTAGCGCAAGGAAACAGACGAAAGAAATGGCCCAACCCATCCCCATACACATGCCTTGATTCAATCCACTGACAGCACGTCAACCCCGGTATACCACATCGCTCCAATTCACTCTATTCTTTGCCCTCCTTTCACCCTCCTGCAGGTTCAGGCCCCGATCACACAAAATCTTTTTCACTCCATCTTTTCACCTCCAATTTGGTCTCCCTCTTCTCCTCGTTCCCTCCACCTCCGACACATATATCCTCTTGGTCAATCTTTCCTCACTCATTCTCTCCATGTGACCAAACCATTTCAAAACACCCTCTTCTGCTCTCTCAACCACGCTCTTTTTATTTCCACACATCTCTCTTACACTTACGTTACTTACTCGATCAAACCACCTCACACCACACATTGTCCTCAAACATCTCATTTCCAGCACATCCATCCTCCTGCGCACAACTCTATCCATAGTCCACGCCTCGCAACCATACAACATTGTTGGAACCACTATTCCTTCAAACATACCCATTTTTGCTTTCCGAGATAATGTTCTCGACTTCCACACATTCTTCAAGGCTCCCAGAATTTTATATACTTGTTAGCACAATATCGCCAACCCTCGCGTCAACGAGGCAGCACCAGGAAATAAGAAGAAAGGCCACATCCAGGCCTCACAGACCTTTCCATGATTTACCCTGGACATTTGGCATACCCTGCTCAGTCCATTGACAGCACGATGACCATAGTATACTACATCGTTCCAATACACAGTATTCCGTGCACGCTTTTCACCCTCCTGCATGTTCAGGCCCCGATCGTTCAAAATCTTGTTCACCACACCCTTTTCAGTTCTCTCAGTCTCACTCTTTTTATCACAACACATCTTTCTTACCCTTTCTTCACTTACTCAAATATACCACCTCAGACCACATATTGTCCTCAACATTTCATTTCCAACGCATCCACTCTCCTCCACACAACCCTATCTATAACCCATGCCTCGCAACCATATGATATTGTTCGAACTGCTAATCATTCAAACATACCCATTTCTGCTCACCGAGATAACGTTCTTACTTTCCACGCATTTTTCATCTCTCCCAGCACCTTCGCCCTCCCCCCCCCCCCCCCCCCCCCACACACACACACACACACACACACACCATGACTCACATCCGCTTCCATGGTTCCATTCGCTGCCAAGTCCACTCCCAGATATCGAAAACACTTCACTTCCTCCACTTTTTCTCCATGCAAACTTACATCCCAACTAACTTGTCCCTCAACTCTTGCTCTTTTTCACATGTATTCTTAACTCTCTCAGTACTCACACTTCTAAACTCAGTCACTCATTTCTCTAGTTTCTCACTCGAACCAACCATGAGTGCTGTATCATAAACGAACAACATATGAATCACTTCCCAAGCCCTCTCATCCCCAATAGACTGCATATTCGCCACTCTCTGAAACTCTTACATTTACCTCCTTAACCACCCCACCATAAACAAATTAAACAACCATGGAGACCTCACACACCCCTGCCGCAGACCGACCTTCACTGGGAACCAATCACTCTCCTTTCTTCGTACTCGTACCCATGCCTTGCACCCTTGATAAGAACTTCTCACTGTTTCTAGCAGCTTACCTCCCACACCATATATTCTTACGACCTTCCGCAAAGCATCTCTGTCAACCCTAATATACGCTTTTGCAGATCCATAAATGCCACTTGCAAATCCATCTGTTTTCCTGAGTATTTATCACATACATTCTTCAAAGTAAACACCTGATCCACTTATCCTCTACCACTTCAGAAACAACACAGCTCCTCCCCAATTTGATGCTCTGTAAATGCCTTCACCCTCTCGCTGAATACTCCCGTGCAATTTTCCAGGTATACTCAACAAACTTATGCCTCTGCAGTTTGAACTCTCACCTTCATCCCTTTGCCTTTATACAATGGCACTATACGTGCACTCCGCTAATCCTCAGGCACTTCACCATTATCCATACATACACTGAATATCAACAACACAATCACCCCCTTTCTTAATAGATTTAACTCCAATATCATCCACTCGCGCCGCCTTACCCGATTTCATCTTCCGCAATGCTTTCACCACCTCTTCTCTTTTCACCAAACCATTCTTCCTGACTCTTACTTCGCACACCAACCTGACCAAAACGCCCTACATCTACCACTCTATAATCAAACACATTCAACAATCCTTCAAAGTACTCCATCTCCTCCTCACTCCATCATTACCTGTTATCACTTGCGCACTTGCCCCCTCCACCGATGTTCTCATTTGTACTCCTGTCTTTAGCAGATTATTTACCTCCCCCAAAACAGTTTTTTTTTTTCTATCCTCCCAATAGTTCACTGATACTCTCCCATCCCAACCCTCATTTCCCCTCTTTTTCAACCCTTCCACCTTCTTCTTGACCTCCTGCCGCTTTCTCATATACATCACCCATTCATTTGCACTCCTTCCTTGTAAGTACCGTCCAAACGTCTCTCTTTTCTCTTTTACTAGCAACTTTACTTCTTCATCCCACCAGTTACTACCCTTTCTAATCTGCCAACCTCCCACCTTTAGCATGCATCTCTTGCACATACCACCACTGCCTCCCTAAATACATCAAATTCCTAACCCACTCCCCTCACTTCACTTACTCTCACCTTTTGCCTTCCTACACTCAATCTTTCGTGGTACTTCTTCACGCTAGTCTGCTTTCCAAGCTCACTTACTTTCACCACTCTTTTCTCCCCTAAACCCTCTTCTCTTTTTGAAAACCTGTACAAATCTTCACCTTCGTTTCCATAAGATAGTGATCAGACATCCCGCCAGTTGTCCCTTTCAGTACGTTTACATCCAAAAATCTTCTTTTTACACGCCTGTCAGTTAATACGTATATCAAATAATGCCCTTTAACCATTTCTCCTACTTACATACATATACTTATGTATATCTCTCTTCTTTAACCAGGTAATCCCAATCATCAATCTTTTTCAGCTCACAAATCCACAAGCACTTCACCATTTCCATTCACAACGCATCAGTTATACCCTTAACTGCCTCATTACTCACCTTTGTATTTAAAATTGCCCATCACTAATACCCGGTCTCGTGCACCAAAACTGGCAACATACCCACACAACTGCTCCCAAAACACTTACTTCTCATGATCTTTCTTCTCATGACCAGGTGCATAAGCACCAATAATGACCCATCTCTCGCTATCCACTTTCAGTTTTACCCACATCAATCCAGAATTTATTTACTTGCACTCTATCACACACTCCCATAACTCCTGCTTCAGGAATAGTGCTACTCCTTCCTTAGCTCTTACCCTATCACCAACCCAACCCCTAACTTTAGTCATGAGACGTTTCCAAACCATTCTTCCCCTCTACCTTTGAGCTTTTCGCTCAGAACACCCAGGTTTCTTTCCTCAAACATACTACCTATCTCTCCTTTCTTCTCATCTTGGTTACATCCACACACATTCAGACAACCCAATCTGAGCCTTCGGGGAGAATGAGCACTCCCCACTTGACTCCTGTTTCCTCTTGGAGATATCAAAATACGAGAAGGGGAGGGTAAGCGAATCGGTTCTTTTTTTTTTTTTCAGTGCACGTAGTAATTAATACGACAGTATAATCACATGTTTTTTTCCCCCCTTTTTTTGTTAGCTACGATGGCAAGAACAGCTGGGGCCTTAATCAAGGCCTGCCGCAACCAGGATTCGAACCTATGCTGTTGACCCTGGGCGGCCCGTGAATGCGTCACGCTGAAGAACGCTCACCGCTGGAATCCATTTACAGTTATCAATCTTCGTTTTTATGATCTATAATTTTCTTGATTTTGTTCTACTATTAGGTTTGTGCTCAAACCCCTGTTGTCCAAAATTATCAATTTCATTTCAATCATGCTTTCTCTTACAAAAGGAGAGAAAAAAAGAAGCGTCACAAAACTTGGATATAAAATGTAAAACGCAAAAAACATGTATATAAGAAACAAACCACATTACATAGAACGTAAAAAAATGAGGAAAAGCACTAAGCAGCACAATCTAATATCATGACGGGTAGTATAAGCTACAACCTGAATACAAAATATGGATACAGGAATATAAAGAAAAAATTACAGAAGAGGAAAACAGAATAATCTTACACGAAGTAAGAATATAGACAGTCCATCACTAAATACACTAAGTTAGGCCAAGAGAAACCGTTATTGTCCGTGTGTGTGTGTGGTACCTGATGCATGTAGATATTTAGCACTTCAGTAACCGCACACCATACATTTTACTCTATACAGCTTAACATCTCTACGTATTTTACAGTTTGCTTCTTTCCCCCTCCTCCCTTAATAATAGAAGACAAGTGTGTCTACAAACATTTGTAGATTCTCCTAGCGATCATTTCCCAAGGTAACAACGGCCACATCTGTTATTCGCATCTATTTTAAGGATGACCTTAAGATTCCATTACGACAACATTGCAACACAAACGTCATGACCAGCATAAGTAATTGGGTCTATTTGCGTACTTTTTTCTACGTCACCAAGGGTGTTTTTAAGTCTCTAGAATTGGTTCTAACTTTGCGAAGGACTTGGCATGCCTCCCTAAATCCGGTTCTCTTGTTAGGATCATTCTCCTCTCAGAGGCCTAGTCTGAAGAATGTGGGGCTGACAGCTTCCTCTCACAGTGACTACTTATTTTTTGCCAGGGTTACGATAATCATCCCGTCCCGAAGTATGTTCTTTCGTATATCTGTTGCCTGGGCATACATACATCTCTCAAGAAACATATACACGTACTGTGAACGTACGGAAACGTACTCGTCTACATTCATACGCACGTAATTACAAAAATTCATACACATACTCAATGGTGTGTAGGGAGATGCATACAATCAGACATATCTAATAAACACAGAGTCTTACAAGAAAAATAACACCACACACAAAGACAAATTACATCATGAATAAAGAAAGGAATGAAAGTATACGTGTTGGTGGTACTTATCATTTGTAAAACGATTGTAGCTCGGGTCATTTTGGTACTTGTGAGAGGCAGGAGACGCGTTTGATGCAACACTTGCAACTTGGGGAAGAGGTATGAGGTGATGAAAACCTTACTTAAGGTGAAATTTGCCATGGCTGGAGTGGATTGTACTGCAGTTGAATTTCTTAAGAAAATAGGTGACTGTGTTGTTGATTGGTCAATTAGGATTTCCCGTGTATGCATTTATTGTGGTGAGGTACCTAAGGATTAGCGCAATCCCTGTAGAGAAAGAAGGGGGATAAAGGAGAATGTTCGAATTACAGGGGTATAGGTACGTTTGTTAAGAGCACCTGGTAAGTTGTATGCCAGAGTAGTATGGAGAGGGTGGCAGTATGCACAGAGCTTCAGACTGGGGAGAAATATTGTGGTTTCTGGAGGGCTAGAGGATGTGCGGATCAGGGGATTATTTTGAAGAATGTGCGTGATAGATATTAAGAGAAACAGAAGGATTTGTATGTGCATTTATCGATGTAGAGAAAGTATATGATCGGGTTGGTAGATAAGGTTTGTGGAAGATGTTACGAATATCTGGTGTAGGAGGAAATTTATTACAAGCATTGACGAGTTCTATCAAGAAAGTAAGGCGTCTGTGCCCATAGGTAAACAGGTGGGTGAGTGGTTGTAGGTGAAGATTTGTCTGCAGCAAAGGTGTGTGATATCACCATGGTTGTTTGATTTATTTATGGATGAAGTGGCGAGGAAGGTGAATGTGAGGGTTTTGGCGAGAGGGTTGGGTCTGCACTCTGTCAGGGATAGGGGTGTTTGGGAGGTGAATCATTTATAGTTTTCTGATGACAAGGCGCTGGTGACAGATTCGAGTCAGAAATAGCAGAAGTTGGTTTCTGAGTCTGAGTGTTTAAATGGAAAAAGTTGAGTGGGGGGGGGGGGGCGAATTAAATGAAAAAAGAAAAAAATGGGTGGAGGAGGTCGAACTAAATGAAAAAAGAAAAAAATGGAGGGAGTAAATTGTCTTAGATATCTGAAAGCTGATGTAAGGCGGCGAAAGTCCAGGAAGCATTGAAGAATGTGTGGGAAGAGAGGTCAGTATTTGTGAGGGCGAAGATGAATGTGATTCAAAGTATAGCAGCCCAACGGTAATGAATAGATGATAGGCATGGGCTATAGATGCGAATGTATGGAAAAGGGTAAATGTAATACAAATAAGATGTTTTGGGACCATATATATATATATATATATATATATATATATATATATATATATATATATATATATATATATATATATATATTCTTTTTCATACTATTCCCTATTTCCCGCGTCAGCGAGGTAACGTTAAGAACAGAAGACTGAACCTTTGAGGGAATATCCTCACTTGGCCCCCTTTTCTGTTTCTTTCTGTTCCTCTTTTTGAAAATCAAAAATGAGAGGAAAGGATCTTCAGCTCCCCGCTCCCTCCCCTTTTAGTCGCCTTCTATGACACGCAGGGAATACGTGGGAAGTATTCTTTCTCCCCTATCCAAACGGATGAAATATATATATATATATATATATATATATATATATATATATATATATATATATATATATATATATGAAATACTGTCTTAAACCAGGTCTGCCAATATCGCTTCTAATTGCCCCGCCCCTCAGCCCCGACAACTGGCATCCAGACTCCGCCCACTCGTGACGTCACCTTGGGTAACCAGGCCAGCACAGCAATCGTGTCATGAATTATTGTTTGAAACCAGATTTGCGAAAAATGCTCCCCACAGCCCACCCAGCCCGCTCAGCCAAATTTGCTCCCCACGGCCCGCGTAACATGGGAAGGCCAACTCAGAAACCCTCTTATGAATTACTGTCTTAATAAAGTCTGCCAAACTTGCTGAAAAACATACGTTACATGGTTATGTTAGGTTAGGTTTTAGGTTAGCTTAGGTTAGGTTAGGTTGTGAACTTTGTCCACAATTTCCTTTACCCTCATCCTCCCTGGTAATTCACCAAGAGATATTTCACTTTCCACGGAGCAATTTTGACATTATTAATGTCATTCACGCCCATATATTATGATAACCACAGCCTCAAAACAGACGACCAATCAGAGTTATCTTTCTCCTTGCAGTAGGGTATACCAATCACACCCGGCTGGGTATGGCTGGTTCCTGAGGTGTCGCTCTTGCGAGACCAAATAGTTAAATTCCCAGCACAAAAGATGTTCAGTGGTACTTACCTTATCCTTAAATCCTTATACACAAGTAGGTAAGCCTCTCAGACTTCCAACGGGCCTGAAAACAGAATTTGGAAGCTGACACAAGAGTGTTTATCAAGCCGCTCGGTCCATCGCACTCACTCACTGTTTATAAATGAGATTAAGGCTGAGAAAAAAGGGTAACTCATCAAACTCTTGGCGTGAGGACAATGGCGACATATAGTAGCAATAGGAAAATAGTCATTGGAATCCTTTAGTTGAGTAGTATATTCATAGATGGCAGGACTAGCAAAGGTATTGCTTTAGGCGTCGTCTACGCCTTTCAACAAAATGAGCTATATGTTTATGTCCTATTCTCAGTAAGATATATGTAGAGAAATGTGCAGTGTACATGGATCTTGCCAAAATAAGCTTAAACTCACATATATACAAAATACAACAAAGATCGACTGTGGACGTTTGCCTTGAAATGATAAACATAGAAAATGGTAGAAATCAGTCATTGTAGAAAATGGTAAACTTTTTAGGGGTAACAAACACATGATATGTATTCTATAGGGTTTAAGAATTGGGATACGTTACTCTATATATGTCGACTTGTAAATTTACTTACGTTTTATTCATATGCCATCGACATATAAATTAGGTTAGGTTAGGTTTGGTTAGGTTAGGTTAGGTTAGGCATGAAAACCATAAGTCTTGTCATACTTGTGCGAATGTCTGTGGAGTTCCTTGGTCGTAGGCGCCTTGGTTCTCCTTTATGTTGTTGGTTTGTTAGACGACGGTACGGGGAGACTTAAGTTTCTACCTCGGCACCTCGGCAAGTACATGCATCATGTCGCTTGGCCGTGCGCGTGCGAATCGTAGTATTAGTGCTCGGACCCAATGCCGCTGCCGCAGCAACAACACCAGCAGCAGCAGCAGCCTCAATAGTATCCTTCTTCAATGCCATTAGACCCAGTCTAATGATATGCTTGGTCTGTCTTTTCGAAGACATTCTTCTCCATATGGAACCGTCATGGCACCCGCTGCGGCACGGGGGAGACGACGCCTCACCGTTTATGGCTTTTTCCTATTGTGAGTGCCGCCTGCCTTCCCCCGACGCTTCAATGCAGCTCATTTCCGGAGAATTCCACAAGATGGGATGGATTTTCTCCTTGTTTTAAAAAGGGGCGGGATGTTGTGGTGGCATCCGCCCCAGCCAATTGTTCTGATGATGATGATGAGACGGTAAGGGTAAGGTAAGCTGGGTCGACCGCGCATCATCGAAAGCGAGAGTGAGGAGGTGGCAGCCTGGCTGGCTGGCTGTGTGTGTGTGTGTGGTATGGAATGCGAGAGCGCTCGTAAAGGGGTGGGGGAGGCCGGACTCCTCCTCCGCCGCCACTAGCCCGCTCCCTCGTTCGCGTACGACAACGTCATTAAAGCAACCGCCAATCTAGTGAGTGATGTCAAACACTACGGATGCAATGTGGGACGATCGATAATGGTTCACTGATGTTCACCACCACCACCGTGTGTGAGGAAGGGAGGGAGGTGGGTCGACCGCGCGTCATCGAAAGCGAGAGTGAGGAGGTGGCAGACTGGCAGGCTGGCTCGGTGTGTGTGTGTGGTATGGAATGCGAGAGCGCGCGTAAGGGGGGGGGGGGGGAGGCCGGCCTCCTCCTCCTCCTCGTCGCCACTGGCCCGCTCCCTCGTTCGCGTGCGACAACGTTAGGTTAGGTTAAGTTGGGTTAGGTTAGATTTGGTTAAGTTGGGTTAGGTTAGATTTGGTTAAGTTGGGTTAGGTTAGGCTAGGTTCAGTTAAGTTGGGTTAGGTTAGGTTAGGTGTGTGTATAAACGAATTAGTTGAAGTAGATTGTCGAGAAATGAACCAACGACGCCAAACTAAAGCGTCCCTTTGGGACATTTGATCCAGCTAATGCCAGACGATTATTTTCAACTTACTTGGTTTATGGGTTTTGAAAGTAAAGATTTACATTCAGACTTATATTTAGGCTAACGCGAGACGGTTTTATATAGATTTTGTGGGGCACAGGTCATCAGAGTAGAGTTTACCTTGAGAATTTTCTTCTGGCCTAACACTTATGCGGGCTTCATGGGTCATCAAAATAAAGCTGCACATTGGTAACTTTACTCTGGCTTAGCCAGACGATTTTATTTAGCTGTTAAGGGCACCACAGGTGATCACAGCAAAGCTTTACTCTTGAGTTCATGCTGACCAGTGCCAAACGATATTTTGCAGCTCTATCAGCTCCAAGGGTCATAAAATAGGCTTCACTTACGGAATTATATATTTTTGGTCGATGACTGGCGATTATATTTAGCTTTTAGAGTGATATGAGCTTTAGGTATTAGGCAGAAGGTTGTTTGTTAGGGAGCGAGTTGCCGGAGTCTCCCAGGGAGACAGCCACTGCAGGGAGTAAAGCACCGACGCGTGGCGGTGGCTGACACCCTACTGTCAGAGAGTGAATTGCCTGCATGTGTTGGGCGTAGTCGTCAGTCTTGGAGTGTGCTGACGTCCTGTATCAGGAGGAAATGGGCCAATACGCTCCAGGATATGAGGTGCTGACGTATGTCATCTGGTGAAACGTCATTGGAAAAAACGGCTTTGATGCTTCAGGGAGTGAGCCGTTCTTGTTTAGCAGGGAGCGAATACCTTATGTGTATCAGAGAACAGGCCATCGTAGTGCACTATCGTACATTTGGACGTATATGTATATACTCGTTAATAAGATGTTTTGATTAGGGCATTCAGATGACCTTTCTGCCTCGGATACTCCACAATAAAATAAATCAGGACAGTTGGCATACATGGCTTGGAAATTTCCGTCGGCAAATGTTGTTTCAGGAAATGCCACATTAAAAGCAGGACGAGTATATTGCTCATGTTTTAGTGTGGTATGTTTACACTCTTCTGTTGATTCTGTGTCCACCTCTCATTGCACGTTAGGGAAGTACTCTAAGAACATATGTGGTTCTATGATGAGTGTGGAAAATGGTGAAATAGGTTGTTAGTCCTGGCTACGGCCGTCCTGGCAGATGTTCTATCTATAATCGTGATAAAAATGTCGTTGAATTTCCATCATCGAGGACAAAATGTGTTCTTAAGATTATATTTTTTTTTTCCAGTCGTGGATGACCATAAAAAGACAAACAAGTAAAACATTTAGAAATTGACTGATGTCAGAAGAGTCGGAATACATTATAAACGTGGACGATGTCTGAATCCGAATTGTTACATTGGCACTGACATGGACGGACTCACGTTTACAATATATGTATATATATATATATATATATATATATATATATATATATATATATATATATATATATATATATATATATATTCTTTATTATGCAACAAAAATAATTTTCCTGCATAGATTTTTCAGTAACGTGCATGTAGCACGAATACATGGAATATTAGTAAGTGTATAATCAAAAGCGAACGTTACAAAATGATAAAAGGCCATGCAAGTCATTTCACTGGATTAAGACAACGCTTTGCGATACAATGAAGCCTCGCTTCTGCTTCGAGATGGTGCACGAGCGCATTTATTGCGGAATCAAAGATTATTATATTTCTGGGGTTGTTGTGGTGAGTAACAGTATCGCGTTAAGGGTTCCGGCAAGTGTAGTGGTGGAGGAGGTTTCAGGGTACTAGAGAAGAAGTAAGAATCTGGTCACTGAGACGCTCTGGGTAAAACTCAATTTGCTGACACAAGTCTTGTGGTGGTGGAAAGGTGAGGATATGTGACCACAGGTGACTGGTCGCCAGCTCGGTAGCTGCCAGCTGGCTTCGTGCTCCCGGCTCGGAGTTGATTGATGTTGGCATAAACAAAGGTCATAATTCTAGTCAGGTATGAGTAACATTTGGAGATTAATGGTTGTAACCAATGTAGAGTGAGTGGTAAACTGTAGTTAGGTGTACTAAATATAATTACCACAGCTAGAAAATGTAGAAAACCGAAGAACTCTGTAGACTGACACTTCGAAGTATATTACTATTCACTTAGATGACAGCTTATGATTATTCATCCTGGAATGTGTAACCCGCCATTCACGTTATTACAGTTAATATGGTTTTGGTAAATTGGTGGTTCAGCTCATTTGAAATTTTTTTTTCTTTTTTTTCTTTTAGATTTCCAACATACAAACAGTAACAGACCACCGGGTCCTTTTGAAGCTTCATGTTTCCAGTGAAAGAAATTAGAAATTGCTGTAAGAGTTCGCCCCACTGCCAAATATCCCTTATACGTGGCCACTTCATGCGTTCTCACACCAGCAGACCACAAAAATAATGGCACATTTCCATTATAATCATATGCTTCTGGGGATGTTAGGTAAGATTTTCATAGGTGGGGAGCTACTTCACCGGGTCACGGTGAGGTAGACTAGAATAAGTGGGTGGTCAGTGGTGTCTTCTGTACTGGATCGCGTTAACGTAGGCTAGGGTCGGCTGGCCAGGGAGTGGCAGCTTGTCTACTGGATCACGGTGAGGTAAGCTAGGGTCGGCTGGCCAGGGAGTGGCAGCTTGTCTACTGGATCACGGTGAGGTAAGCTAGGGTCGGCTGGCCAGGGAGTGGCAGCTTGTCTACTGGATCACGGTGAGGTAAGCTAGGGTCGGCTGGCCAGGGAGTGGTAGCTTGTCTACTGGATCACGGTGAGGTAGGCTAGGGTCGGCTGGCCAGGGAGTGGCAGCTTGTCTACTGGATCACGGTGAGGTAAGCTAGGATCTGCTGGCCAGGGAGTGGCAGCTTGTCTACTGGATCACGGTGAGGTAAGCTAGGGTCGGCTGGCCAGGGAGTGGCAGCTTGTCTACTGGTTCACGGTGAGGTAAGGTAGGGTCGGCTGGCCAGGGAGTGGCAGCTTGTCTACTGGTTCACGGTGAGGTAAGGTAGGGTCGGCTGGCCAGGGAGTGGTAGCTTGTCTACTGGATCACGGTGAGGTAAGCTAGGGTCGGCTGGCCAGGGAGTGGTAGCTTGTCTACTGGATCACGGTGAGGTAGGCTAGGGTCGGCTGGCCAGGGAGTGGCAGCTTGTCTACTGGATCACGGTGAGGTAGGCTAGGGTCGGCTGGCCAGGGAGTGGTAGCTTGTCTACTGGATCACGGTGAGGTAGGCTAGGGTCGGCTGGCCAGGAAGTGGTAGCTTGTCTACTGGATCACGGTGAGGTAGTGTCTACTGGATCGCGGTGAGGTAGTGTCTACTGGATCACGGTGAGGTGGGCTAGGGTGAATCGGAGAGACGCGAGGTTGGTGCTCAGAGGTCGCATGATGACTTCTTGATAATGTGTTCTCCATACTGGGTATCGCACATGAAGTTGTCCTGTCCTCCAACACTATGAAGTGGAATAGAAGATGGTGAAGAGCGGTAACCTTAACGACTTTTAGTAAGTTATAAGTATGTGTGAAAAGGAGTAGGACATGGTAGAAATGATGGAGGATGCATAGAGAATGAGATGTCTGCGTCAGAGTTTATTAGCAGCCAAATCCAACGTCTCTATTCGCGGGTATGGCTAAGTTTTGATAACAATGAAGTAGGCAATATATTTGGAAATATAATAATCATTATTATAACCACATTTTCATATTAAAGATATGTACATTATGTAAAAGCTATGAAAATAGGCTTATAACTATCTAAATTTGATAATTGAAATTGAAATTTTCAATGTAGGCAATCGAGAGTGTCGTCCATTCCTAGTGAACATGGTTAGGTTTCATTGTTGGCAGAGAGAACAGGAGCGACAGAGGCAAACCCCCTCCAGTGAACGTGATGGCCATAACACGACGTCTCCCCGTGTAGCGGCAGGCGAATGTTGCACGGCAAAGCAACACACCAACCTCATCCTCGCCTGGGCCGCCCAGCGTCGCCGTGTTCCTGCTGGAACTGCCCACACACCGCTGCTCTCGCCGCTAAGAGCCAGGCACTGCTGGAGCTGCTCACACACCGCTGCTCTCACCGCTAAGAGCCAGGCACTGCTGGAACTGCTCAGGCACCGCTGCTCTCGCCGCTAAGAGCCAGGCACTGCTGGAACTGCCCACACACCGCTGCTCTCACCGCTAAGAGCCAGGCACTGCTGGAACTGCTCAGGCACCGCTGCTCTCACCGCTAAGAGCCAGGCACTGCTGGAGCTGCTCAGACACCGCTGCTCTCACCGCTAAGAGCCAGGCACTGCTGGAGCTGCTCAGACACCGCTGCTCTCACCGCTAAGAGCCAGGCACTGCTGGAGCTGCTCAGGCACCGCTGCTTTCGCCGCTAAGAGCCAGGCACTGCTGGAGCTGCTCAGGCACCGCTGCTCTCACCGCTAAGAGCCAGGCACTGCTGGAGCTGCTCAGGCACCGCTGCTCTCACCGCTAAGAGCCAGGCACTGCTGGAGCTGCTCAGGCACCGCTGCTCTCACCGCTAAGAGCCAGGCACTGCTGGAGCTGCTCAGGCACCGCTGCTCTCACCGCTAAGAGCCAGGCACTGCTGGAGCTGCTCAGGCACCGCTGCTCTCACCGCTAAGAGCCAGGCACTGCTGGAACTGCCCACACACCGCTGCTCTCACCGCTAAGAGCCAGGCACTGCTGGAGCTGCTCAGGCACCGCTGCTCTCACCGCTAGGAGTCAGGCACTGCTGGAGCTGCTCAGGCACCGCTGCTCTCACCGCTAAGAGCCAGGCACTGCTGGAGCTGCTCAGGCACCGCTGCTCTCATCGCTAAGAGCCAGGAACTGCTGGAGCTGCTCAAGCACCGTTGCTCTCGCCGCTAAGAGCCAGGCACTGCTGGAGCTGCTCAGGCACCGCTGCTCTCGCCGCTAAGAGCCAGGCACTGCTGGAGCTGCTCAGGCACCGCTGCTCTCACCGCTGAGAGCCAGGCACTGCTGGAGCTGCTCAGGCACCGCTGCTCTCGCCGCTAAGAGCCAGGCACTGCTGGAGCTGCTCAGGCACCGCTGCTCTCACCGCTAAGAGCCAGGCACTGCTGGAGCTGCTCTGGCACCGCTGCTCTCGCCGCTAAGAGCCAGGCACTGCTGGAACTGCCCAGACACCGCTGCTCTCGCCGCTAAGAGCCAGGCACTGCTGGAACTGCCCAGACACCGCTGCTCTCGCCGCTAAGAGCCAGGCACTGCTGGAGCTGCTACGGCATAGTTGTGTTGAAGCTAAGAGCCAGACACTGGTAGTGTTGCTCAGTCAGGCATCACTGTTCTTACCGTAAGAAGGCAGGCACTACTGTACCAGCACCAGTGCTGATAGGATCCTTAGATTAATCCTTCACTTTTCCTCTAAATTTTTGGATGCCTCCACGCAATTCTCTTGCCCTTTGGCATCCCCAAAGTGGCATTAAAGTAAGCTTTCCAAATGTTTCTTTCCCTTTTGATGCCTCTATGCCCCTGTAATTGCCTTTGGCGGCGCCAAAGGGGATTTAAACTAAAACTTTAATTTGTCTTTTTATTTTTGGATGACATCATGCAACTGTATTGGACTTTGGCACCCCTAAACGGTCTTTTAAGTAAACTTTTGATTTGTCTCTTTCCCTTTAGATGCACCTTTTCCCCTGAAAAGGTCTTTGAAGACGCCAAAGGGGATTTAGATTAATCCTTCAATTTTCCTCTAAATTTTTGGGCAAGGGAATTGCGGTGAGGCATCCAAAAATCTTAGAGGAAAAATGAAGGATTAATCTAAATCCCCTTTGGCGTCCTCAAAGGCCTTTACAGGGGAATACTGGCATCTGAAGGGAAAGAGACAAATTAAAAGTTTACTTAAAAGATCCTTTGGGGGTGCCAAAGTCCAATACAGTTGCATGGTGGCATCCAAAAATAAAAAGACAAATTAATGGTTTAGTTTAAATCCCACGAACACATCACTGATAAATACCGTTCATATAAGCCAAATTCTGATTTATGTATTACATAAGCTTTGAAAATCCCTGCTTTGTTCATCAGCCTAGGTCATCTTATATACATTTGCTCATTATTATCACCTTCATTGGATATAGTTGCAATAAATAAGTCGTGTTCTCCATTGTCCTGTATAAAAAAAAAAAGCACCCAATTGGCCAAAAGAAAATGGAGTTAGCCAATCAGCATTGCAAGCCATGCCATCACGGTCGATTTAATTTCTATCAGAAGATTAATCTTTTATAGAACCCTTTCGAAACCCGAATTAATATATCTATTTTTGATGAAAAAGCCTAAATTATTTATATTTTTATTATACTTTGTCGCTGTCTCCCGCGTTTGCGAGGTAGCGCAAGGAAACAGACGAAAGAAATGCCCCCCCCCCCATACACATGTATATACATACGTCCACACACGCAAATATACATACCTACACAGCTTTCCATGGTTTACCCCAGACGCTTCACATGCCCTGATTCAATCCACTGACAGCACGTCAACCCCGGTATACCACATCGCTCCAATTCACTCTATTCCTTGCCCTTCTTTCACCCTCCTGCATGTTCAGGCCCCGATTACACAAAATCTTTTTCACTCCATCTTTCCACCTCCAATTTGGTCTCCCTCTTCTCCTCGTTCCCTCCACCTCCGACACATATATCCTCTTGGTCAATCTTTCCTCACTCATTCTCTCCATGTGCCCAAACCACTTCAAAACACCCTCTTCTGCTCTCTCAACCACACTCTTTTTATTTCCACACATCTCTCTTACCCTTACGTTACTCACTCGATCAAACCACCTCACACCACACATTGTCCTCAAACATCTCATTTCCAGCACATCCATCCTCCTGCGCACAACTCTATCCATAGTCCACGCCTCGCAACCATACAACATTGTTGGAACCACTATTCCTTCAAACATACCCATTTTTGCTTTCCAAGATAATGTTCTTCCACACATTCTTCAAGGCTCCCAGAATTTTCGCCCCCTCCCCCACCCTATGATCCACTTCCGCTTCCATGGTTCCATCCGCTGCCAGATCCACTCCCAGATATCTAAAACACTTCACTTCCTCCAGTTTTTCTCCATTCAAACTCACCTCCCAATTGACTTGACCCTCAACCCTACTGTACCTAATAACCTTGCTCTTATTCACATTTACTCTTAACTTTCTTCTTCCACACACTTTACCAAACTCAGTCACCAGCTTCTGCAGTTTCTCACATGAATCCGCCACCAGCGCTGTATCATCAGCGAACAACAACTGACTCACTTCCCAAGCTCTCATCCCCAACAGACCTCATACTTGCCCCTCTTTCCAAAACTCTTGCATTTACCTCCCTAACAACCCCATCCATAAACAAATTAAACAATATGTCTAGGTAATTACAATTGAATTAGTGACAGGGGCCGTGTTACCAGCCCGGAGGATAATTCAGATTTCTAAAATTTTAATCTGATTTATCAGAGAATGTCCTGAGAGGCGAAATGTTTATATACAACTTACGTAAAATATTTTTAGGACAATTTATATAATGAATCATGCAAATAAGGTTTAGTATATGCTATCTAATAGAAAATACTCCGTTCAATAAATTCTAAACAAGCTTTTATGAAATTATTCTGAAATTAATACTGAAAATAAATACAAAAGCCATGAGATAATATATAACGCAACCTGTAATTAAAAGTTCGTCGTGACTTCTGTAATGTTTATGTTGCGATGGACGGAAAAGTCTCTTGTATATTTCATCCATAATAACGAAGTGATTATAGATTATCTACTGTATGCAGCAACCATAAGTGAGTAATGTAACCTTCGTACCATTTAAAAAGTAGATACGTTTTTATCCAGTAAGGTAGTTATGAAACACTCAAATAAGGGTGTCGCATCATTCGTAAACTTTAGAAATAAACTTAACTCGTTGAATTTGTACAATATTTGGGTTAATATAATGTTTTGGTGATTTGAAACTCATTTTTATCCGATATTTGTCAGTATTTCTAATATAAAGTGTAGTTGTTTATAATTGTGCCCTGCTATCGTACGTCAATTATGTACTTTAAGCATTTTCTATTGTCTCTTCAACTTGGCATCATTATTATCTATGTACACAGTCTAGTGTTGAGATAAAACACTACACTGTTGTAGATAACAAGAAAAATGTGGAGGCAGTTCATCAGTTTATGGAAACACGTATTACAGTGGATGAATTTTGACGACAATGGTACTAATGTGTTCCTTAAACTATAGACCTCATATAGAGTGGTGTCCCCACAATGTGATTAAGTCCATGAAGTTGAGGAAAGATGGGCAGAATTACTCAATATCAACAATATGGATTTTCAAAAATCCATTGGTACCACTTTCATCAAAATCTGTCTTGAATTTTATACAGGTCTTGCTGGCGGGTGACACCATGTATCCACACAATGCTTTGTTTAAATTCTGGAGAGCTTTATTTGGTGTGTAAATCAAGTTTTAAACAATAAAGCTTTATATCATTTCATGAAAGTGCCACATAGATATGTTATTCTCCGAACCTTCAGCTAGACGTGATTTGCTCGGGTTTGCGCAGAAGCATAATGCTAGGCTGTCAGGCTTGGTTTAGGGAATGCTGAACAAACATGTTTTTTTCTTAATTATTCTGATAGAGGGCTTCAACAGTATGCAAGAAGTTGAGGAATTACTATACTCAGTCACATAAATTTTTCTTGAATGATAGTACCCGCAGATGCATACAAAATTAAAACAGCTATCGTGTATGTACATATTGTAACCCACATATTCTAAGTTTATTATGTCAAAATCTTATTTACCCATGGATGCAAATTTCTCTTTAGTTTATTATAACAAAATCTTATTTACTCATAGATGCAATTTTCTCACAATTAAGGTACTTTTTTGAGAAGTACATAGATTTTTGTTTTGGTAAAAGTGATTAGCACTTTTCATCATTTGGTGATAATTTGGACTTTATGCAGCAGCCAACACAGGCTCTATTTTCATGTTGTGGAAAGTGTAATTTCATGAGTTTTTTTTTTCTTTTTAGGTTCAAAGAATGGAGGAAGAATTTGAAACCCATGCCTGGGATGAGGCTCCTGATGCAGAACCTCTGGTAAGATGTAACAGCATTTGATATCATGATGATCTTGTACAGTTATTTACTGTGTTACTGTAGTGATTTGTAATCAGAGTACCAGGCACGTTGTTGATATGGAAACATAGAACATGTTTCACAGTGTTCAAAGTAATAATGCATTAGCTATTACTTTTAAGGCATAACCACACAGTGGGTGTATTGCAGTATAACTATGTGCACGTCTATGTCATGGTAAAATATAACCTTGTCCTGACCACGGTAGAATGTGGCTGTGTATACTAGGTATTTCCACAGAAAGAATTTGCCACATATACGACTTAGTTTTTTTTATTTTTTTTATTTTTTTGCTTTGTCGCTGTCTCCCGCGTTTGCGAGGTAGCGCAAGGAAACAGATGAAAGAAATGGCCCAACCCACCCCCATACACATGTATATACATACGTCCACACACGCAAATATACATACCTACACAGCTTTCCATGGTTTACCCCAGATGCTTCACATGCCCCGATTTAATCCACTGACAGCACGTCAACCCCGGTATACCACATCGCTCCAATTCACTCTATTCCTTGCCCTCCTTTCACCCTCCTGCATGTTCAGGCCCCGATCACACAAAATCTTTTTCACTCCATCTTTCCACCTCCAATTTGGTCTCCCTCTTCTCCTCGTTCCCTCCACCTCCGACATATATATCCTCTTGGTCAATCTTTCCTCACTCATTCTCTCCATGTGCCCAAACCATTTCAAAACACCCTCTTCTGCTCTCTCAACCACGCTCTTTTTATTTCCACACATCTCTCTTACCCTTACGTTACTTACTCGATCAAACCACCTCACACCACACATTGTCCTCAAACATCTCATTTCCAGCACATCCATCCTCCTGCGCACAACTCTATCCATAGCCCACGCCTCGCAACCATACAACATTGTTGGAACCACTATTCCTTCAAACATACCCATTTTTGCTTTCCGAGATAATGTTCTCGACTTCCACACATTCTTCAAGGCTCCCAGAATTTTCGCCCCCTCCCCCACCCTATGATCCACTTCCGCTTCCATGGTTCCATCCGCTGCCAGATCCACTCCCAGATATCTAAAACACCTAACTTCCTCCAGTTTTTCTCCATTTAAACTTACCTCCCAATTGACTTGACCCTCAACCCTACTGTACCTCATAACCTTGCTCTTATTCACATTTACTCTTAACTTTCTTCTTTCACACACTTTACCAAACTCAGTCACCAGCTTCTGCAGTTTCTTACATGAATCAGCCACCAGCGCTGTATCATCAGCGAACAACAACTGACTCACTTCCCAAGCTCTCTCTACCACAACAGACTGCATACTTGCCCCTCTTTCCAAAACTCTTGCATTCACCTCCCTAACAACCCCATCCATAAACAAATTAAACAACCATGGAGACATCACACACCCCTGCCGCAAACCCACATTCACTGAGAACCAATCACTTTCCTCTCTTCCTACACGTACACATGCCTTACATCCTCGATAAAAACTTTTCACTGCTTCTAACAACTTGCCTCCCACACCACATATTCTTAAAACCTTCCACAGAGCATCTCTATCAACTCTATCATATGCCTTCTCCAGATCCATAAATGCTACATACAAATCCATTTGTTTTTCTAAGTATTTCTCACATACATTCTTCAAAGCAAACACCTGATCCACACATCCTCTACCACTTCTAAAACCACACTGCTCTTCCCCAATCTGATGCTCTGTACATGCCTTCACCCTCTCAATCAATACCCTCCCATATGATTTACCAGCAATACTCAACAAACTTATACCTCTGTAATTTGAGCATTCACTCTTATCCCCTTTGCCTTTGTACAATGGCACTATGCACGCATTCCGCCAATCCTCAGGCACCTCACCGTGAATCATACATACATTAAATAACCTTACCAACCAGTCAACAATGCAGTCACCCCCTTTTTTAATAAATTCCACTGCAATACCATCCAAACCTGCTGCTTTGCCGGCTTTCATCTTCCGTAAAGCTTTTACAACTTCTTCTCTATTTACCAAATCATTTTCCCTAACCCTCTCACTTTGCACACCACCTTGACCAAAACACCCTATATCTGCCACTCTGTCCTCAAACACATTCAACAAACCTTCAAAATACTCACTCCATCTCCTTCTCACATCACCACTACTTGTTATCACCTCCCCATTAGCCCCCTTCACTGAAGTTCCCATTTGCTCCCTTGTCTTACGCACTTTATTTACCTCCTTCCAAAACATCTTTTTATTCTCCCTGAAATTTAATGATCCTCTCTCACCCCAACTCTCTTTTGCCCTCTTTTTCACCTCTTGCACCTTTCTCTTGACCTCCTGCCTCTTTCTTTTATACCTCTCCCACTAATTTGCATTTTTTCCCTGCAAAAATCGTCCAAACGCCTCTCTCTTCTCTTTCACTAATAATCTTACTTCTTCATCCCACCACTCACTACCTTTTCTAATCAACCCACCTCCCACGCTTCTCATACCACAAGCATCTTTTGCGCAAGCCATCACTGCTTCCCTAAATACATCCCATTCCTCCCCCACTCCCCATACCTCCTTTGTTCTCACCTTTTTGCATTCTGTACTCAGTCTCTCCTGGTACTTCCTCACACAAGTCTCCTTCCCAAGCTCACTTACTCTCACCACTCTCTTCACCCCAACATTCTCTCTTCTTTTCTGAAAACCCCCATAAATCTTCACCTTTGCCTCCACAAGATAATGATCAGACATCCCTCCAGTTGCACCTCTCAGCACATTAACTTCCAAAAGTCTCTCTTTCGTGCATCTATCAATTAACATGTAATCCAATAATGCTCTCTGGCCATCTCTCCTACTTACATAAGTATACTTATGTATTTCTCGCTTTTTAAATCAGGTATTCCCAATCACCAGTCTTTTTCAGCACATAAATCTACAAGCTCTTCACCATTTCCATTTACAACACTGAACACTCCATGTATACCAATTATTCCCTCAACTGCCACATTACTCACCTTTGCATTCAAATCACCCATCACTATAACCCGGTCTTGTGCATCAAAACCACTAACACACTCATTTAGCTGCTCCCAAAACACTTGCCTGTCATGATCTTTCTTCTCATGCCCAGGTGCATATTCACCAATAATCACCCATCTCTCTCCATCAACTTTCAATTTTACCCATATCAATCTAGAATTTACTTTCTTACACTCTATCACGTACTCCCACAACTCCTGATTCAGGAGTGCTACTCCTTCCCTTGCTCTTGTCCTCTCACTAACCCCTGACTTTACTCCCAAGACATTTCCAAACCACTCTTCCCCTTTACCCTTTAGCTTCGTTTCACTCAGAGCCAAAACATCCAGGTTCCTTTCCTCAAACATACTACCTATCTCTCCTTTTTTCTCATCTTGGTTACATCCACACATATTTAGACACCCCAATCTGAGCCTTCGAGGAGGATGAGCACTCCTCGCGTGACTCCTTCTTCTGTTTCCCCTTTTAGAAAGTTAAAATACAAGGAGGGGAGGGTTTCTGGCCCCCCCGCTCCCGTCCCCTTTAGTTGCCTTCTACGACATGTGAGGAATGCATGGGAAGTATTCTTTCTCCCCTATCCCCAGGGATTTCTGCTAATTGATCATAAAATCTCTTGTTTACCTCTAGTGTCTATTTGGGAGCCTGTGAGCTAGTCTTTCTGCTATTTATTATGTGATTTATCTTTAATTTTACTAAAATTATGTTGACATTCTCAATGGCTACATTTTTTACTAAGATTCAAATGAACTTAACAAAGAGCAGGACATTAATGCCTACTTTGTTTCCACTGCCCCTTTGACATGGAGTTTACCCAGATATTGAATATTTGGTGAGGAAATCTCTATTGCTGATTGCTGATATTTAACCAAGGTATGGAAATGCTGATATCTAACCAAGGTATGGAAATGACAGGCATATCATAACCTCTTTCTAATGCCATTATCACTAACTTTTGAGATTCTATTTTGTTTACACCAAGTGTTCATATAGGATATTTTTAGATGAAACTGAGACTTCTTTGAAAAGGTACTTACACGGGGGAGTGGATCTGACTCTTATGTGATACACTGAGCAGGAATCTCGCTGATTACCATAATACAACACACTGAACCAGGGTCTCACCTACTGGTGACTCTTGCATGACATACACACATAACTGGGCCTTCCTGAGCTATCTGGTGACGTCATAATGGCATCCCAATTTGCCTTTGTACGTGTCTCTTTGAGCAGGACCTGTATATACTTCATTTGTTCTTTATGTGCATAGTGTCAACATACATGCATATGATCTTTAATGGTAAGTGGTATAAAAGTTGAAGAAAATCAGTTAGAAGAAAGTAGATATCTAGTAGTGCGCACTAAATAACTCGACTGACAACATGTCTGAAGCCACTGAAAAAGAGACCTCTGTGTACCTACTCCAGCCTATGCTTATAGGTAATGATGATAATAGTAATAATAGAGAGCTTGTCTTGATAGTTTGACTGATCTTCATATTAGGGTTATTCAGCAGACCTTAGTGTTTACATTCTAGAGTTTCTTGATATATTTTTATTGGCTCATTTCCAGTTCCATATGGTGGATCACTTTCATACAGCTGCTATAAGTTACTTATACATCCTCACTCTGTACCCTGCTTCATTTTGTTTATTTCTCTTCTAAGACAATGCACTATTTCTGTGATGTTCATTATGCTAATTTTCTTTAAACTAATACAGTTTACAGTAACTTAAAAATTTGGTAGAATTAGAAAGTTATGAGCACATCTTGTATAATGAATATCTGTACTATGATTATGTAATAATGTTCTACAGAAAATGGTGTGTCATGGTCAGCATACACACATATACGCTCAAGTGATGCTGCAGATTCTTTCTCAGGAAGCAAAAGGTGGCAACAACATTCGACACTTACAGCAGGAAATAACTAAATATGCCATCAACAAGTTAGTATTAGCTACTTTGCCAACATTTTTCTTTCAGAGTTGTATATTTTTTGGAAGGTGTCTGATACTGGGAACAGGTTTCTAGTGCTGTGATATCAAATTGCAGTTCATAAACATGTGTGTCATATAAAATTGACAAGTGGGAAATGTAGTCGACTGCAGGAAGGGAATGAGATATGGTGTAAGATGGGCATTTAATGAATTTTTGGTACCATTTTCCCTTGGAAGCAATACTGTATATGAAGTATATACTTTTCAGAAAGACTTTATTCTCCTTACACCATTTTGTCCATTCTTAGATCTATTTTATGTGAACTGTTGACACCAAATCACAATCATAGCTATACCTATGTATAACCCAATTTTCTCCTTCCTCATTATTTCCCTGTCCTGATGAATTATTAGACATAACTGGGGTTTTCATTCTTCTCATGTGTATGCTTCATGCACTAGGCAACTATTTTACATATAATGCTTTTAAACCACCTCACTTAGATTTAGGTCTTATGTTTTAAGTGCTGCTGTAAGATCCCAGACTTGAGTATACAGCGCTGCATTACTGTATAATTGTTTTATTTAATGCTGGTATAAGCGAAAAATTATAGATATTGTGGCTTACTCTTTTAGGAAAAACTTATTTTACAGAAAGAGTTTGATTTGTACAAAATTACTGAAATAGATTGTTTTGAATTTAAAGCATATGACGTCTTATTTTTGAGTACACTTTTCTTGCTGTTCACCCTCTTCTGCTCTCTCAACCACGCTCTTTTTATTTCCACACATCTCTCTTACCCTTACATTACTTACTCGATCAAACCACCTCACACCACACATTGTCCTCAAACATCTCATTTCCAGTACATCCACCCTCCTGCGCACAACTCTATCCATAGCCCACACCTCGCAACCATACAACATTGTTGGAACCACTATTCCTTCAAACATACCCATTTTTGCTTTCCGAGATTATGTTCTCGACTTCCACACATTCTTCAAGGCTCCCAGGATTTTCGCCCCCTCCCCCACTCTATGATTCATTTCTGCTTCCATGGTTCCATCCGCTGCCAGATCCACTCCCAGATATCTTAAACACTTTACTTCCTCCAGTTTTTCTCCATTCAAACTTACCTCCCAATTGACTTGACCCTCAACCCTACTGTACCTAATAACCTTGCTCTTATTCACATTTACTCTTAACTTTCTTCTTTCACACACTTTACCAAACTCAGTCACCAACTTCTGCAGTTTCTCACATGAATCAGCCATAAGCGCTGTGTCATCAGCGAACAACAACTGACTCACTTCCCAAGCTCTCTCATCCACAACAGACTTCATACTTGCCCCTCTTTCCAAAACTCTTGCATTTACCTCCCTAACAACCCCATCCATAAACAAATTAAACAACCATGGAGACATCACACACCCCTGCCGCAAACCTACATTCACTGAGAACCAATCACTTTCCTCTCTTTCTACACGTACACATGCCTTACATCCTCGATAAAAACGTTTCACTGCTTCTAACAACTTGCCTCCCACACCATATATTCTTAATACCTTCCACAGAGCATCTCTATCAACTCTAACATATGCCTTCTCCAGATCCATAAATGCTACATACAAATCCATTTGTTTTTCTAAGTGTTTCTCACATACATTCTTCAAAGCAAACACCTGATCCACACATCCTCTTCCACTTCTGAAACCACACTGCTCTTCCCCAATCTGATGCTCTGTACATGCCTTCACCCTCTCAATCAATACCCTCCCATATAATTTACCAGGAATACTCAACAAACTTATACCTCTGTAATTTGAGCACTCACTCTTATCCCCTTTGCCTTTGTACAATGGCACTATGCAAGCATTCCGCCAATCCTCAGGCACCTCACCAGGAGTCATACATACATTAAATAACCTTACCAACCAGTCAAGAATACAGTCACCCCCTTTTTTAATAAATTCCACTGCAATATCATCCAAACCTGCTGCCTTGCCAGCTTTCATCTTCTGCAAAGCTTTTACTACCTCTTCTTTGTTTACCAAATTATTTTCCCTAACCCTCTCACTTTGCACACCAATTATTAATTATTTTTGATAGGAGTTGGTAGGTGTCCAATGACCAGGGAAGTATATTACCCGTATTACCCACCTGGGTATTGGAAGGGGTAGTGACGGCTGCATAGTGAATCAGAGCTTCAGTGATTGTCAGGTTGCACTCCTCTGACTCAGGTAGCTGTCTTATTTTTCTACCTGGGACAGACGTGGACTACTGGCTTTCTGTTCACACATAACACATAACATTTGACAATGCATAACTTTTGACAACACTTAACTCAAACATCTCAACACTTGACAACACTTAACTCACACAACTCATTCTTTATGATACTAGATTTTTCCTACAGTGAGCACTATGTGCTATGCCTGCCATTTGGCAAAATGATAGAGGAATAGGTTGAAGTAGTAGGTAGGAGTAGGAGCATTAGCTTGAAACATTTGGTCGAGGGACTAGGTAGAAACATCAGCTGGGAGCATTTGGTAGAAATAGTAAGTAGGAACATTAAGTGGAAGCATTAGGTAGAAGTAATAGGATTGAATATTAGGTAGAAGTAATGGGTTGTAATATTAGGTAGAAGTAGTTGGTAGGAACATTAAAGTGGGAGCCTCTGAAAACACTGCACTTGAGTTGCCCTAGTGGCCTGTTAAGGATGAGGTGCTAAAGGCTAAAAAAAAAAAAGGCACTGGAATTCACCAATTATGGAGACAGATCTTTTGCTGTGACCACACTCATGAAGAAGTTTCGGAAGGCTTGCAGGCAATGAAAGAGCTTTTGGAGTATATTTGCTTTTTTCTATTGCTTGGTTGTTAATGCTGTGCTCCATTGATTGTAATTCCTTGAATGTAAGTGTTTGTCTTACCAGGATTTTAGACTACCTTGTCAATATCTCTGATGCCCATTTTTTCTGGGAACTCCTATCAAGGGGATGGCTTTGACAAAAGTCTCCAATTATATCCATGTCCTTTCATGCTTCCATCGCATCCCTGAAAGATTATGATCATGCCCCACAATTGAATTTTGCCTGTGTTTTTGAAGAAAAGCCAAATCTACCCATTCTAGACAATAATTTGAATCATTCCGTGATTTATTTGCAGAAGTCAGCCTTTTGAGTATTCAAAGTTAAACATGTCATAAGATTTTGCTCTCCTCTTGTTGATTGGCGTGACACTTCATTTTAGTAAGTGTCTCCACTGTTCGTGTACGTTACAGAGAGTATGTATTTTTTCTAGACATTCCTTCACTTAGACACATATGAAATGTGCAATATGTTGGTTTCAATTACCCAACACACAGCATACCCCCACTGGATTGTTGTTCTTGGTGTATGCTTAATAAGCATACCCCCACTGGATTGTTGTTCTTGGTGTATGCTTAATAAGCATACCCCCACTGGATTGTTGTTCTTGGTGTATGGCTTAATATGTTGGAAGTGAAAGCAGATGTCATGCTTTTATCTAAGCTTGGCAATACCCCCCATCATTTTGAGGGAAACTGCTGGTTGTCATTGACAGGCAACTCTGTATTGATTGCTTATTCTTGATAAGCTCAAATACCAATAAGGTAGTTTCATTTCCTGTCTGGTCAGAAAAAATGCAGTCTTAAGTTAGTGATTTGTTTTCAGTTTGTTTGATGTCCTGCTCTCTATTCCGACAAGTTGTGAATGGGAAGTGTTTCCAGAATCTCTGGTTCCCATCTCATCTTTCTTAGTGCTACTTAACTGTTTCTCATTCTTGTACTTCAATGTATTTTTAAGGATACAGTGATATTAGGAAGAAATTTTACATGTTTAAACAGTGTGAGAAGCTTGTTTCATGATATCTTTTAAAGATAGATGAGAAAAGACATGGAATGATATTATCTCCTGTATTTGAATTTGAATATTTGAAAGCGAGAGTACCTGAGAAGGGGTTTTAGGAGTGGGAGATTTTATCAAGAAAGAAATTTGATCATGCAAAAGTAAGTACGTAGTAGAGGAAGGACAATAAAGGAATGTTCAGAATCTATTAATTTACAGCATACAAAGGGTCAGGAAGGTAAATTAAAGGTGGAACTTGAAGAATGTTAACATAGTATCTTTATGTGAAGTGGTATGTATATGGAGGAAAACAGGGAATAGACAGAAATAGGATGTACAAAAATGACCTTATGTAGATGAACTACTTGGATGACTGGGATGAGTGAAACATGCACATAACTTCTTCTTTTTTAATGACCTCTGCTGTAGATGTGGTAGATGGTGTAAGTGATAATTAGATTCATGGAACACCAGAAAAGGGAAACATGTAGGACACCTGTGGCTGACATGATTAGTCATACATATGGAGGTCTTTATGTTGTCAAACAATTGCTCCATCATCTTATGAATGGCATTCTTAATTTGCATGTGATAATTATATGTATAATATTATGTATATTTTATATGAAATTGTTTTATGAATTAATGTAAACATGAGAGGCTTCTTTCTTTAGCCCAAAATATTCATTATGTTTTCTGGTCTTGATAAGGAATTTAGTTTGAGTAGAGTACTCAACTTGGTGAAAAAATGGGAATTGGAAAGTGGGAAATTAGTTGTAATGCTGTGTTTGTCTTGAATTAATGTTTTTGTTTTCAGGGATTGCATTGCTTCCCTACATAAAGTGCATGCTTTTGGATTAGTGAAAATCTTAGATTTTGTCATACTTGCTTACTGTTTCTTGTATAGTGAAGTAGCATCAGGAACAGATGAAAAAGACCCTCATTTGTTCACATCCACTCTTTATGTGTCATGTATATGCGCTGAGTAAATTTAGAATTTTAGCATCTACAGAGGTGCCTTAAGGCTTATGGTCATGTATCAAAGGTTATGTTGTGAGCCAAAGCATCTCCATCTTTTTTCTTTCCTGGGTTGGTTGTCCTGCGAGCTAATGAGAATCTTTGATCTCTGGAGGGGTTTGAAGCCTCCAACACCCCTCATTCCACTAAGGAATGACCACCCTAACAGTGGTCATAGCAGTGATAGATAATGTTTATAAACTGTTTAAATGTCATGGAAAGCTAACATGTATATAATAATCCATTATATATTCCAGGCCTAAGAGCACATGGTAGCTTTTGGACCTTGCATTGGTATGTAACACAGAAAACACTTGCAACAACTAGGCAGGTTGTTTTCCAAGTCTAATGCATCTACTGTGTGAAGAGTTGGGGATTTTTAGATATTCTTGTTTTGGGGAATTCATTGTTTGTATTCCCTGTAGATAGTGCCAGCAAATAGAGAATGCCTTTACTCTTGTCAGGGGCAAGGCATTGATATTCTGTGGTGATGTACCAGTTTTGTCTTGGAAGGAGCACACATGCTCCTTTTTCATGGTTTCTACCAGGTATGAAAGAATTGACCCACGGTGGTCCTTTCACGTAGGTAGTAGTTGGTAGGCAGCCACTGACCAGAGAGGTATATTATGGGCATTACCCACCTGGATATTAGGAGAGTTAGGAACGGCTGCATAGTGAGCCAGCACTACAGTAGTTGTCAAGCTGCTTTCCTCTGACCTAGGTAGCTGTCTTTTCTTTCTGCCTCCCTCATGTGTGAACTACTGGCATTCTGTCCAGAGACATAAAATCTTTCCTTGTCACACATTATACTTGACAACACTTAACAAACTCACACAACTCACCCTTTGTAAGTCTAGATTTTCCTAAAGTGAGTGCTGTGCACTAACCCTGCCTTTTGGCAAAATGTTTGGAGCATTAGATAGTGATAGTATTTAAGAACATCAGACAGGAGCATTAGTAGTAGTAGAAGCGTTAGTAGTAGGTTGGAACCTTAGGTAGGAGCATCAAGAAACGCTGCACTAGAGTTACCCTCTTGCCAGTGGATTGTTGAGGTTGGGGTGAAAGGCTAAGAAAAGGTACTGGAGTTCACCGGTAATGGATATAAGGTTGGGATACTGAAAGGCTAAGAAATGGTACTGGAGTTCACCAGTTATGGAGACTTTTGCCAGGGCCACCCCTTGAGGGAGTTCTTGTAGGGAATGGGCATCAGAGTTATAGATAGATAGGTGGTCCTTTCAAATTCTAGCTGGAAATACGGATAAATTCTAGTAAAGATTACTCCTTCAAAAGGACAGCCTTGGACAACACTTACTTTTATTAATAGTCTGGGTCAGCTGAGCAATTTTCCATTAAAGACATTTCAGTATGTTACAAGTTTAGGATTTGATCTAGTTTCTTTTGTGAGAGCAGGTTTGCATCATTCAGAAGTTTTTCATTGATTGCCAAGTAATCCTGCAGCTCATGGCAAGGTTATTGACTGCAAAGGGGCTTGATTATGCTAAGCCTTCCCATTTTTATTTTTTGTTTGGTGCTATGCAAGCCTTATCCTCAGTGTTGGAATTACACACATGGGGTCTCACGATCCTTAATCTGGACCTGCATACTTCAGTTTTATAACTTCTTTGGCCTTGGGGACATACTTGAAAAAATTACCCTAAATGTATTTCAAGTTGGAGTTTCTCTGTTTGGTCACCATGCCTCAAGCAATTGTTTGGGCTACCATTCTACAGGATTCAATTAGAAAAAGAAGTTAGGCAAGTACAGAAGTCTTTAACGTTAGATATATGGGTTCTATGGTTCTAATGAAAATGTAGTAGCCAAGATTATCTTTTTTTAAGGAGTATGCATTGTTTGGGGCAGCATTCTGTTGTAGTTGAAGCCTGCGACAAGAGAAAGGCCTTCACCTGGATCCTCTCTTTGGGAGTGAATCATTACAGAGTCTCATCTCAGTGAATATATTCTTGTCATTTATGGTTCCTCTGACTGTTAAAAAGGACATTGGCCTTGATTGCTTTGTTCAGATTTGGAATTATTGAACCAGAATTATAAAATTCTCTCAAAATCTGATGTGAATTCTAAAGATATTTAATTTTGGGGGATCACTACCTCGTTCCATTCAATTGAGGCATTTGTGGTGCCAGGCTAGTCAGGTGTGCTTTTAATGCAGAAATAGTTTAGAAACTTAGAGGGCCATTTTGATATGATTGAAGTAGGACATCTGAATAGAAAAATGCTAAACCATTGGCTGGATGTTACTGATAATTACAAACCAGCCTTATGTAAGCAAGTGTGAGTGGTACATATCCGTTAAGGGACCAGTTGTGGGTCTCTCTGCCAGTCATTTTGTCTGCATCTTTCCCCTGTCTTTCTTAATGTATATAATACGGTGCATGTTTAAGTATGAAAAACACCAAAGTCAGAAAAGAAGTTTTATTAGTAAAATCGTTTTAATTAACAGCTGTGAATGTCTAATTGGGAAATTAAACAGTCTAATCACAAGTTTAAGTATCCTAATTCTTACATCAATTGACTGAAAATGAATGCCCAAAGTTGTGCATCACTCCAAAACAGACCTATTCTGTGTATGCAGACTATGCAACAAGTGCACATGTGTGTGTGTTCATGGCCAGTCATATCCTGTCAGGGTGAAAGCACTTAGAATAGATTAGGATGACTATGACAATGATACATCAAAAATGCTTGCAAACAAAATGTCAACCAAGGCATTCTTGGCATGTTTAAGTGTTACCACACTTTACATTAAAACACCATAAATGTCAATGAAAAAGTAGAAACATTTTATAACCTTAAGTTTGTGAAAGATGGATGCCAGTATGCTTTCTCATAGTAATTACAACATATGGAGGAACAGTTCAGTTGACCATAATTTTCCGTTTCATCAACTGCCTTCTTTCACATTAGGCTGTGTATTGGCAAAGATTACAAAGTTAAGACTACAAAATCTGTAGCGTCTTTTGGCTTACATATTTCTAGCAGTGCAAAATGTTCAGTTACTTTCATGTGGTTGGTCGTACTCTTTAAAGTCTGGTGGCGTGAAGTGGCAAAGCGTATCTCATGTGAAAGCTCCCTTCTAGCAGAGGTGATTTGCTTCATAAAATTCGAAGCACATTTCAATTGACCTACGGTAAGTCTCATGTACTTCATTAATTATATGGGAGGTTATTGATTGAGAGGGTGAAGGCATGATTGGGGAAGAGCACTGTGGTTTCAGAAGTGTTAGAGGATGTGTGGTTCAGGTGTTTTCTTTGAAGAATGTACATGAGAAATACTTAGAAAAGCAAATGGATTTGTATGTAGCACTTATAGATCTGGAGAAGGCATATGATAGAGTTGATAGAGATGCCCTGTGGAAGGTATTAAGAATATATGGTGTGGGAGGCAAGTTGCTAGAGGCGGTGAAAAGTTTTTATTGAGGATGTAAGGCATATGTACGAGTAGGAAGAGAGGAAAGTGATTGGTTCTCAGTGAATGTAGGTTTACAGCAGGGGTGTGTGATGTCTCCATGGTTGTTTAATTTGTTTATGGATGGGGTTGTTAGGGAGGTGAATGCTAGAGTTTTGGAAAGAGGGGCAAGTATGCAGTCTGTTGTGGATGAGAGAGCTTGGGAAGTGAGTCAGTTGTTGTTCGCTGATGATACAGCGCTGGTGGCTGATTCATGTAAGAAACTGCAGAAGCTGGTGACTGAGTTTGGTAAAGTGTGTGAAAGAAGAAAGTTAAGAGTAAATGTGAATAAGAGCAAGGTTATTAGGTACAGTAGGGTTGAGGGTCAAGTCAATTGGGAGGTAAGTTTGAATGGAGAAAAACTGGAGGAAGTAAAGTGTTATAGATATCTGGGAGTGGATCTGGCAGCGGATGGAACCATGGAAGCGGAAGTGAATCATAGGGTGGGGGAGGGGGCGAAAATTCTGGGAGTCTTGAAGAATGTTTGGAAGTCGAGAACATTATCTTGGAAAGCAAAAATGGGTATGTTTGAAGGAATAGTGGTTCCAACAATGTTGTATGGTTGCGAGGCGTGGGCTATGGATAAGAGTTGTGCACAGGAGGGTGGATGTGCTGGAAATGAGATGTTTGAGGACAATATTTGGTGTGAGGTGGTTTGATCGAGTAAGTAATGTAAGAGTAAGAGAGATGTGTGGAAATAAAAAGTGTGGTTGAGAGAGCAGAAGAGGGTGTTTTGAAATGGTTTGGTCACATGGAGAGAATGAGTGAGGAAAGATTGACCAAGAAGATATATGTGTCAGAGGTGGAGGGAACGAGGAGAAGTGGGAGACCAAATTGGAGGTGGAAAGATGGAGTGAAAAAGATTTTGAGTGATCGGGGCCTGAACATGCAGGAGGGTGAAAGGCGTGCAAGGAATAGAGTGAATTGGAATGATGTGGTATACCGGGGCGACGTGCTGTCAATGGATTGAACCAGAGCCTGTGAAGCGTCTGGGGCAAACCATGGAAAGTTTTGTAGGGCCTGGATGTGGAAAGGGAGCTGTGGTTTTGATGCATTACACATGACAGCTAGAGACTGAGTATGAACAAATGTGGCCTTCGTTGTCTTTTCCTAGCACTACCTTGCGCGCACGCAGGGGGAAGGGGGGGGGTGTCATTTCATGTGTGGTGGGGTAGTGACGGGAATGGATGAAGGCCGCAAGTATGAATATGTACGTGTAGATAATGAAATGTATAGGTATGTATATGTGCGTGTGTGGGTGTTTCTGTACATACATGTGTATGTGGATGTGTTGGGCCATTCTTTCATCTGTTTCCTTGCGCTACCTTGCTAACGCAGGAGACAGCGACTAAGTGTAATGATAATATGATAAAATTCCTTAAAATACAGTAAATTCATTTTGATGCCAAGGTTGATACGTAGATTAGGTGTTCCCAAATTAGTGTGTATATCAGACCCAAGTGTCATTCTGAATTACTATGGTTTAATCCATTCACATTTCAGAGTTGAACAGCAGTTGTATTTCAGAGTTTTTGAATTGTAGATACATTACTGATCTTTCAGATATGGTTTTCCAGCTTTTGAATGTTATATTTATGTAAACTATGTAAATGATTACTTAACATTTGAAAATTGTTTATAGTAATTATCCAAAATTCTTTCTTGTCCATGCTTGTGACAAGTGTAATGTAGACTATGGAACAGAGTGGTCTTTACATAAGATGAAATGCTGGGATTGGATACCATTATGAAGCAAATACCACAGAAAAGCAGAAATAACTGTGATTCATTACTGCCTTCAAATCTTAAATAGAGCACAGGAAAATGAATGATAGCATTTACAGGCCACACATGTTGGACCCACATAGGTTTGAATCCAGTGTGTGATAGTCAGTTTACAGTCAACACAAGCTGTTTAACATAGGTTTGAATCCAGTGTGTGATAGTCAGTTTACAGTCAACACAAGCTGTTCATCTTCCATTGTGGGCTGGTCAGTAAAATGGGACTAGGCTTAGGCTAGGGTACATGTACATATAGTGTAACCAAGGTGGCTCAGATTAGGGCTCTCAGTTGCCTGTGCTGTCTCGGTTGAAAAAAGATAGAAGGAAAAGAACATTGGGTAAAGTTTAACCGAATGGTACTCTGTTAGATTGGATCAGGAGAATTATGATTATATATATATCCGGGAAGGTTGGTGATGGCTGTGTAGCAAGCATAGATTTTTCCACGGTGAGCTCTATGTGCTACCCCTGTAGTTTGGCAAAAGGGGAGGAGCAGTAAATAGAAGTAGTTGGTAGGAACATTTAAGCTGAAGCTTTAGTTAGGTGGAGTCAATAGGAATATTAGTTAGGAGCCTCTCCAAACACTGTGCAGGAGTTGCCCCCTGCCAGTTGCATGTTAAGAGTGGGGCATAAAGGCTAAGAAGTAGCACTGGAGTTCACTAGTTCTGGAGACTTGCCATGGCCAACACTTCCTTGAGGGAGTTCCAGTTGGAACAGGTGTCAGAGATGTAGATAGACAGATACATTAGATATGTCAGCACTGGTCAACTAGGCATGGAAAAAGAAACGTAACTAAGTTAATGATTGAGGAAAAAGTTACTAGGTAGGATGGAACCATCACCACAACAGTAGTTTTTTTTAGTATTAGGAATATTGTTAATCATAACAGTATGTTTTATGGTATGAGTAATATTGCAGATTCCATGTGCTTGACCTTCAAACATACTAGGTTTTATTAGACATATATAATCCAGATTGGCATGTTATTTCTTGCATCATCAAGACTTTTCCCGATGATTAAGTCATTATAAGCTAGTGAGAACCTAATAGTTTACGTAATCAGAATTGGATTGCAACACATTGGACTTAAAGAACCCGTTTGCACTCATATGAAACTGACAGTTGTGTGTAACAAATTTATGAGAATTGATTTTGCCTTTTAGTAACTGATTTATTACATTTTTGGATATTGAGTCCATAAGAAATACAAGGAATTTTGTTTTATTGACTCTGGTAGACATTTGATTTAAGGAATACATGCAGATAGATGGAAGAAGAGGCAGAGTGAGAGAGACACATAAATGTTATATTGTATATAGATAGAATTAGTTTGTTTTTTGATATGGAAAAGACAGAACAGTAGCATTTTGTTCAGATGAATACCAATAACTGCAGGAGAAATAACGAGAAAGGAGAAATACGAGACCAATCAGAGGGAAATTAAGTGAAAATGTTTACTTTGTGAAATATCTTTTCTTCTCTGATATTAGAATACCGATAACTTATGTTTTTTTTTTTTTATACTTTGTCGCTGTCTCCCGCGTTTGCGAGGTAGCGCAAGGAAACAGACGAAAGAAATGGCCCAACCCCCATACACACGTACATACACACGTCCACACACGCAAATATACATACCTACACAGCTTTCCATGGTTTACCCCAGACGCTTCACATGCCTTGATTCAATCCACTGACAGCACGTCAACCCCTGTATACCACATCGCTCCAATTCACTCTATTCCTTGCCCTCCTTTCACCCTCCTGCATGTTCAGGCCCCGATCACACAAAATCTCCTTCACTCCATCTTTCCACCTCCAATTTGGTCTCCCTCTTCTCCTCGTTCCCTCCACCTCCGACACATACATCCTCCCGGTCAATCTTTCCTCACTCATTCCCTCCATGTGCCCAAACCACCTCAAAACACCCCCTTCTGCTCTCTCAACCACGCTCTCCTTACTTCCACACACCTCTCCCACCCCCACATTGTCCTCAAACATCTCATCTCCAGCACATCCACCCTCCTGCGCACAACTCCATCCACAGCCCACGCCCCGCAACCATACAACACTGTTGGAACCACTATTCCTTCAAACATACCCACTTCCGCTCTCCGAGATAATGTTCTCGACCTCCACACATTTTTCAAGGCTCCCAAAATTTTCGCCCCCTCCCCCACCCCATGATCCACTTCCGCTTCCATGGTTCCATCCGCTGACAGATCCACTCCCAGATATCTAAAACACTTCACTTCCTCCAGTTTTTCTCCACTCAAACTCACCTCCCAATTGACTTGACCCTCAACCCCACTGCACCCAATAACCCTGCTCTTATTCACACCCACTCCCAACTTTCCTCTTCCACACACCTTACCAAACTCAGTCACCAGCTTCTGCAGTTTCTCACATGAATCAGCCACCAGCGCTGTATCATCAGCGAACAACAACTGACTCACTTCCCAAGCTCTCTCATCCCCAACAGACTTCATACTTGCCCCTCTTTCCAGGACTCTTGCATTTACCTCCCTAACAACCCCATCCATAAACAAATTAAACAACCATGGAGACATCACACACCCCTGCCGCAAACCTACATTCACTGAGAACCAATCACTTTCCTCTCTTCCTACACGTACACATGCCTTACATCCTCGATAAAAACTTTTCACTGCTTCTAACAACTTGCCTCCCACACCATATATTCTTAATACTTTCCAAAGAGCATCTCTATCAACTCTATCATATGCCTTCTCCAGATCCATAAATACTACATACAAATCCATTTGTTTTTCTAAGTATTTCTCACATACATTCTTCAAAGCAAACACCTGATCCACACATCCTCTACCACTTCTGAAATCGCACTGCTCTTCCCCAATCTGATGCTCTGTACATGCCTTCACCCTCTCAATCAATACCCTCCCATATAATTTACCAGGAATACTCAACAAACTTATACCTCTGTAATTTGAGCACTCACTCTTATCCCCTTTCCCTTTGTACAATGGCACTATGCACGCATTCCGCCAATCCTCAGGCACCTCACCATGAGTCATACATACATTAAATAACCTTACCAACCAGTCAACAATACAGTCACCCCCTTTTTTAATAAATTCCACTGCAATACCATCCAAACCTGCTGCCTTGCCGGCTTTCATCTTCCGCAACGCTTTTACTACCTCTTCTCTGTTTACCAAATCATTTTCCCCAACCCTCTCACTTTGCACACCACCTCGACCAAAACACCCTATATCTGCCACTCTGTCATCAGACACATTCAACAAACCTTCAAAATACTCATTCCATCTCCTTCTCACATCACCACTACTTGTTATCACCTCCCCATTTACGCCCTTCACTGAAGTTCCCATTTGCTCCCTTGTCTTACTCACCCTATTTACCTCCTTCCAGAACATCTTTTTATTCTCCCTAAAATTTACTGATAGTCTCTCACCCCAACTCTCATTTGCCCTTTTTTTCACCTCTTGCACCTTTCTCTTGACCTCCTGTCTCTTTCTTTTATACTTCTCCCACTCAATTGCATTTTTTCCCTGCAAAAATCGTCCAAATGCCTCTCTCTTCTCTTTCACTAATACTCTTACTTCTTCATCCCACCACTCACTACCCTTTCTAAACAGCCCACCTCCCACTCTTCTCATGCCACAAGCATCTTTTGCGCAATCCATCACTGATTCCCTAAATACATCCCATTCCTCCCCCACTCCCCTTACTTCCATTGTTCTCACCTTTTTCCATTCTGTACACAGTCTCTCCTGGTACTTCCCCACACAGGTCTCCTTCCCAAGCTCACTTACTCTCACCACCTTCTTCACCCCAACATTCACTCCTCTTTTCTGAAAACCCATACTAATCTTCACCTTAGCCTCCACAAGATAATGATCAGACATCCCTCCAGTTGCACCTCTCAGCACATTAACATCCAAAAGTCTCTCTTTCGCACGCCTGTCAATTAACACGTAATCCAATAACGCTCTCTGGCCATCTCTCCTACTTACATAAGTATACTTATGTATATCTCGCTTTTTAAACCAGGTATTCCCAATCATCAGTCCTTTTTCAGCACATAAATCTACAAGCTCTTCACCATTTCCATTTACAACACTGAACACCCCATGCATACCAATTATTCCCTCAACTGCCACATTACTCACCTTTGCATTCAAATCACCCATCACTATAACCCGGTCTCGTGCATCAAAACCGCTAACACACTCATTCAGCTGCTCCCAAAACACTTGCCTCTCATGATCTTTCTTCTCATGCCCAGGTGCATATGCACCAATAATCACCCACCTCTCTCCATCAACTTTCAATTTTACCCATATTAATCGAGAATTTACTTTCTTACATTCTATCACATACTCCCACAACTCCTGTTTCAGGAGTATTGCTACTCCTTCCCTTGCTCTTGTCCTCTCACCAACCCCTGACTTCACTCCCCAGACATTTCCAAACCACTCTTCCCCTTTACCCTTGAGCTTCGTTTCACTCAGAGCCAAAACATCCAGGTTCCTTTCCTCAAACATACTACCTATCTCTCCTTTTTTCACATCTTGGTTACATCCACACACATTTAGGCACCCCACTCTGAGCCTTCGAGGAGGATGATCACTCCCCGCGTGACTCCTTCTTCTGTTTCCCATTTTAGAAAGTTAATACAAGGAGGGGAGGATTTCCGGCCCCCCGCTCCCGTCCCCTCTAGTCGCTTTCTACGACACGCGAGGAATACGTGGGAAGTATTCTTTCACCCCTATCCCCAGGGATAATATACATATATATATACACACACACACACGCACACACACACACACACACACACACACACACACACACACACACATACATATATATACATATGAAAAATGTAAGAAACAATTTAGAAAACAAACTTTTAGCTTGAAATGAATGAAAAAAATGAATGTCACATAATGGTTCAACCTCTGGCTATGGAAAAGGAAATGTACAATTTATTCACACAAACGTCAATAGCAGTTCTCATCAATTTCACCCCTGGACACTTATGTGTCCATTGAATACACATGGAAGCCGATTTGAACGTATTTTCTGAAGCAGATAAGAGAGGATATAATTAGGAAGGAATTAATATGGAGCACATCTCCGTTAGTATTTGTTACTGTAGTTCGCTCACATGGCTTCATAAGCAACGTAACTCTATATCTTAGATGACATCAAGATGACCTAAACCTAACATGGCTTCCCCAACGAGAATGTTCATGAACTCGCAAATGTCTCTAGATGAAAG
>NC_092265.1:26348361-26360640 GCF_036320965.1 Panulirus ornatus
CTCCACACATCTGTCTGTCTATAACTTCAACACAATCTCACGGTTCCTCGTCATTGTGGGCGGCCTGTCGTGATATTGGCTTCAACTCAGCCGCTGCTTCTTGTGGCGCACGACTCTGATCCCCACCATCAACAAACTGAATGTTTAACACTTGTCTGAACGTGTGTATGGACGTCTGCCACATCCAACATCATTTTCGAATGTCGTAGCCAATGTTTCGTACTAAACAAGTAGGTCAACAGTTTACACAACTTTACATCCAGGTAACACTGGGGAAACTCGGGTTAAAACAATGGTACACACCACACACACACAACACACATGGCCACGTGCAGCAGACGTCAGTGCTTTGGTTAAAATAATCTGCAAGTTTGAAGGAATGTATTAGGAAAGCGTAACTACCACATTACCAGTGATGATTTACAGGTGTCGAAAACCGCCACTAACTAGCGCCATCATACCCATGATAGCTAAACGAAAACATGTATGGACGTGGACGGTTAAGTTAGGGTAAACTTAACTAACTTGAAGGTGATACATGATACATAATGTACATGAAGAATGGTTACGGTAAACTTAACTAACTTGAAGGTAGATACATGATACATAAGGTACATGATGATGGTTAGGGTAATTAACTAACTTGAAGGTGATATTTCATAGAACAATGTGCTTCATTGTTATTGTAACCAGTTAGAATCCGCGTCTCCACACGACGGGTAGGCCAGTCCACTGCGTCTCACACGCGGAGGCAGGTCCACTCTGTTCTTATGACGCGGAGGCCAAAGTCCACTCTGTCTTCAGACGCGGAGGCCAGTCCACTCCGTCTCACACGCAGAGGCCAGTCCACTCCGTTCCAACGCGGAGGCAGTCACTCCGTCTCCAGTCGCGGTGGCACAGTTGTTTTTTTTTTTCCCATCCGTCTCAGACGCGCGGAGGCCAGTCCACTCCGTCTCCAAACGCGGAGGCCAGTCCACCACCATCACCACCACCACAACCACCATCACCACACCATCACCACCACTCACCATCACACCAACACCACCATCACCAATCACCAACACCAACATCCATCACCTCCATCACCACCCACCTCCATCACCATCACCACCATCACACCACCATAACCACCTCCAGCAGGAGCCCAGGCCAGGTGTGGGTTTGCATGATGAGTTTGTTTGGCCACTGGCCGCCCGCAGTGTTGCTGTGCCACATGCGCCTCCTTAGCTCAGGGGTAGAGCACTGGTCTTGGGTAAACCAGGGGTGTGAGTTCGGATTATCACAGGAGGCATCATATGTGGCTGTGTTGTGTTAATTATTGATGAGTAGAATTGTAGTGCAGATGGCAACATTACCTCAAATTTCGAATAAACAAATGAAATACAATAATGGCGGACAGATGACCACCCACCCACCGCGCTACCATCACAAATCTAAGGTTGAGTTGAGTGGAGGAATCAGATCTTTTCGTCTGTGGTACTCAATGAAGATCAGGCGCCTTTGTTGATTATTACAACAAACGTGTACGTCATCTGGTAGTACTCTGGCTATAGTCTTATGGACACACTACCGACACACTTAGTGAACTGTGGACGATTGCATGGCCGTGTGTCCCTCAGGTCACGACTGGAGGGGTTATATGGGAGTCGTCAAAACCATTCGACAAAGTGTTCAAATAACAGATCAGCTCTTACATGTTCAAACATCTGTATAAAGGTAGCAGTTGGAAACAGTTAGCCGTGGCAACATGGCATTTAACTTCTATGTAACTCACAGTAAAATGATATTTACAAATACCTAATGTAAAATTAATGGTAGTGTGCGTTGAGTCGTACAATGATAAGACATCATACAATTGCACTCAACATTACCAAAATAGCCGCTATGATAATATTATTATTATGATCCATACGATTTAAACAAATTGTAGTTAATGGACATATTATATTCCCACGTCAAAATTAAACCCATAGCATTTAGCCAGCAAGTAAATATAGCGAACTTAGATTAATGTAGTTAGGATGGCATTCTAATTGAAAATAACAATAGAGCCAAGCCAATATCGTCACCATGACAATGTCGCTGTATTTTCAATGTTACTCTTTTGTGAATATGGCTTTATTGTCAGTTTGTAGTATAGTGTCATGGGGAACCAGATTTTCATAGTGCAGTCGGGGCAACATATTTTCATAGTGGCAGTTGGGGAACCCATATTTTCATAGTTGGCAGTATTGTCATTATGAACAAACAGTCATTTTGGTTATCTTTTCTTTTTAGTTCATTGCTATGATGTATATATCGTCACCTTAGCTATATTGGCTAAGGTGATCTTTATCTTTAGGTGATATATTGTCATATTAAACTCTTGATAATTGTCATAATCGATATTCATCATGATAATATATCCTCCATGGTGACAATATTGTCACAGCGACTTATATTGTCATTATGGACTATAATGTATAGTGGCTATATTGCCATGATAACTTTATTGCCATGGTGGCTGTATTGTCAGGTCACTATATTGCCATGATGGCTATTTTTCATTTTTGTTATATAACAAGGAGGGTGACTGTTTTTCCATGTTGACAGTAATTGTGTGAATAGCTATATTGTTCGAGTAGTAGGTTTATATATTTCTATTCTGGCGTTATTATAATGATGGCCAATAATAAGGTTTTTGGGGATATAGTGTCTTGCAGCTGAAACTATTATTGTAAATATTTTTTAATTTTGAATATTACTCATGGTAGTTACATAGTCAAGGTTATATATTTTCATGGTAGCTACATATGTCATGGTGAAGACATTGCATGGTGGCTTGTATTGTTATTTTTCTAATATAATGCCGTCCTGGGCTACATTATTCTTGGTCGTTATATCAACTTGATAGCTATATTGCTATGGTTAATTTTGTCGTTCGGGATATCTTTGGTATTAGCTACAATATTGTTAATTGTGATTATTTGATATGATATTAATATTCTCATGGCTGCTTATTTGGAATTGTAAGTGTAAGTGAATGGATATCTTTCTCATCATGTCACTTATATAGTCATGGTTTTTTTCACTGTGATATTGTTTATGTCACCTGCTGATTATATAATCTGTTGGTGGTATCATTATGGTAACTATATTGTAATACCGTTTTAATTTCAATTGTGATAAGTTTGTCAGTGTTGACTACAATTACATGACAGCTCTAATGTTATGACATATTATTATAATGATAAATCGCTGTCTGGAGTCTTGTTCTTTCACAGAGATTATATTGTCTGAAGTCTATATGTTTTCTTATGATCTGAAAGCGACTATTTATTTACAGTATCTATACTGCAGGTGGTTATATTGCATTTGTGAATATAAGTTGGATGTTCCTATATTTTGCTTTGACTATTTTAATCAATATCATCTATATGATCATGGTAGTTTTTATTGTTATAGATGAATACATTGTTCGTCGTGACTATATTTATCATTAATGGATAATTGTCATAGCTAATATGTTGACATGGGGGGCTATATTTTCATGATATTTACAAAGTCATTGTAAGATTGGGGGATATCCAAAGTGACTTATGTGCTGGCGATTGATTTATAACGTGAACATTATTGTCAGGATGGCTTTATTGTTATGGTGGCTATATTTGTCGTTTGCTGTATTTTCCAATTTTTACGTTTTGTGAGATAGCTTTACTGCAGTGTAGCTATCGTGTCAAGGAGAAATATTTGCATAGTTGGCTTATTGTCATTATGACATTATTTCATTTTGATGATCTTCTTATTTTCGTTACAGTACTATCGTGTATTATCGCCACTTGGCTATATTCGCAATGTGATATTTTTTGTAGGTGCTCTATTGTCATTTGTTTAATCATGCATTTTTTGTCATAAGTCATACGATTTCATGTATAAATCATAAATATTTGGTGACTATATATTGCCTTGGGACTTTTTGTTATTATGACTATAATTCATGTTGGATATTTTGCCAAGTTAGCTATATTGTATTATTTTACTCGGTAATCTCTAGGTTCTATACCCAAAATATTTAGAGTAGATATGGTAGAAATGACGGAAGCCAATTTCTAACATTCATGCATAACTGACCTCTGGCCTTCCAAAACATAGCCATCCCAGCTTGGATATTGTACTGCTGGGTCGTCAACTGATTTGAAAATGAAGACATTGAATGAGTAATTACTCAGGTATCTCCAAAGGATGATTACTGGACTGAGAAACAAAAATTCAGAGAGCAGGGATTAGACGACTTAATCCATTCAGCTTTAGGAGAAAGAGTTTAAGAGATCCTATACAGGTATTATGAAGTTATTGTAATGGCATCCCTTTTAGATTTGATATTTTACTTCTTAACTAGTTCCAACCCCCAAATTTAAAACACTATTAGAATTGTTGATTTAAGTGACTAACTTTTAGATTGCATTTGGGATCTGGTCAAAAAATGTATTTAGCAAATACTGTCAACTTTCAACTGACACTTTCTATATTTTTATTCATTTCATTTAAGTTTTTAATCACTTTCTGTTTCTGTTGTACTATCATCAGTAGGCCCGTCTAAGAAGATGGGGCTCTGAAGCAATAGGAAACTTTTTCTAGCTATGTTAGGGGTAGCATCCTAACCAAACCTAAATGACCTTACCTTTAGAAATTATGTTCTGACAGTACCTTCTAAAAATATTTCTTAAGGTTAAGGTCGCGGGGATTAGTTTAGGTGCTAACTAAACCTGGCTGGAAAAAGTTTGCTTTAAGCCACAACTACTTTAAAGGACTATTTAAGTGGTGATTATGAATTCATTTGCTCCAGTGTGCTCCTCCGTCTGTTTGTTTTATGTCCGTCTAAAGTTGCATAAGTTCTATTTTGATGTAGATTGATTTACTATCTTAGTTTCGTCTACGGTATTCTACATCTTAGTTCTGACCACACCATTGTGGTAAGAAGGGAAAGTCACCACATTTACAAGCCGTGTGCACGTAGATTATCCCACCTCGTTTAGAAGAAAACTTTACCTGTATTTGGAATTAATGAACGGGTAAACAGAGAAGACAAAATTTTAAGACACATTTATTATAGAACTATATATTATATTATATAAATTACACTTTTCCTGCACTTTCCATAAAATTTGCTTGTGGTCATATCCTTGTTGTTACCATTACCTTACAACCTTAAGGATGGTGGCTACAACACCTCTAGATTGATGGAGAAAACGAAGTTTCGTTTTACTTTAAGACCACAGAAATGCGGTAATTCCACTCTCCACTCCATAACTACTAGTTATTTTAACTTGATTTTCACGGCAAGTTTTTCATCCCTGAGCGAAGCCATACATTAATCGTCCTTATCTACTCTGGAAGTGGATAGCCTCCTGATGATCCAAGATTGCTGTTTTGGTTGTTCCGTTTCCCTGTTACTGCTGCGCCTCCCTCACTTGCACACCTTACAGAGTGCCTTCCACAGTATTAGGGACAGCTGCTGGGCCTCACTGTAGCTACTTCTGGGGCGGTTTGCCAATTCTTCCCTCGTATTCCCTCATGACCACGCGACCCAAACCGACTCCCGCCATCAGGCCGAGACGCCAAACATTTCTGACAAAAATGGACAACCGCTTTCGCGTCCAGTTTGACACCAAGTTGAATTTATACGACAATTTCGTTCAAGATGCTTGGTTTTCGTTCATGATTGAACAGAAAAGCAACCAACGATGGTTGCTACTGCCGAATCCATGAGTCCCCCCCAAACGGAAAGGGTAACAAGCTTCGGGGGGGTTGGGTGTTTACCCTGACGCCAACGGAGAAACTCCATACAATATTTTTATTATAAACTTCTCCTTAATCTTGAAAAATGAATTAATGAGAGAAGAAACTGCCAGGTCATATGAAGATTGGCTAACGAATCCTTGTACATTGTGTAGAAAGTGATTTCTTTGAGGAGTTGCTTTTTGGAAGCACGGTTTTAGCGTCGGAAGAGTTTCTTTTTTCTTTGAAGACGAAGGAAAATTATCCCGTGTAATTTATGTTTTTTTTTGGGGCGGGGATAATGTTCCCATTTTTTTCTTTGTTTTTTTTAAAGTCCCTATGTAGTAATTAAGTGTCATACCATACTGGGAGAAAGCCAGACTTCCGCATAGATTAACGTATAATCCTTGTCGGGGTGTGAAACTAAAGTTGTGTTGGTGTTGGTTTTCCCCAGTGATAACCCAAACACAAAACACAACACACTCCAGTGTTCCACTCTAGGGGGCCGTGTTCTCCTTGCAGCACAGCAGGAAGAAAGAACTCGGTTCCTCGCCAAAATGAATCTTTTGGCACGGAGAGCTGTGTGTCATCTCGACACCGCCTTTTAACGCCCGTACGTGGTGGGAGTGCAGTTGGTCTGTAACGGAGGACGTATGTGTTATTGGTCCCTGTCGGTCTAGAACGCTGGGCCTGACGTGTGTTGGGAACAAGTCGGTCTTTTCTTGTATGGTGGCTGACTGGTCGTCAGACTGCCATGTACTCCTGAGGTGGTCCTGAAAGTGGGGTGGGCTGCATTTCCTCATGGGATGGTGGGGTCTGGTAGGGAGTGTGGGCTGCAGTGCACTTGTGTGGCGAGGACACTTGGTCAGCATCAGTTGGACGGGAGAGTTTCACTTTTGCCACAGCGTCCGTTTGACGGAGAGTGGTGTCATTCGGGCAAGGAGTGCTTCTTGTAGGAGGCATAGCAGGAGTAATGCGTGGACGGCAATCCCGCGGTGGTTCTCGTACGTGGATGCAGCCTGGATACTTCTCCGTGGTGGGGCTCGCTTCGTGGTTGGTGGATGTGGCTTCCCGACACATGGTCACAGTGGTGACTGTTTTACGTCAACACATTACGAGGTCAACCTTCCCAAATCAATATGGCGTTCATACAGGTTCACCCATATTCCATTTCCTCCAATTCCACTTCTGGGTATTCCACATCCATATTCCAACACAGCAAATTCTACTCCATCCATGACTTCCATGTCCCGGGTATTCACCAATTCGCTCCATCCATCTATTCAAACGTCTGGGTATTCCACCTCCATAATCCACACAGCCAAATTCCACTTCCATCCGTCACTTCCACGTCTGGGTATTCCACTCCATGTCCCACAGCCATAGCCCATGTCAAATACATGGACTATTCAACTTCCATCTCTGGACAAAGGAGGATCGTCCTACCTCCTGGTGAACATGAATATGTGAGTGTTTCGTGGGAAAGGTTGGGGAGCTTGTAAGGCGGAGCAGAGATAGTTCACTCGGACAGAGTCACAGCTCATATGAGCTCTCGGTCCCGGTCCCGCCCTTTATAACCTGGAACGATCATATCTCTAGCATAGACTTAATTTAGAGAAGTCTAAATAGTGAAGTCAATACTTTTAATACAGGTTCACTTTAGTTCTCATAGTTTGATTACATGTGGCCTCACAACCCTTCCTTCACCCGTATACAATGTCCCATCAACAGAACGCAAGAAATTTGTCTTATAATTCGTTTTTATCTAGCAGAAAATTAGAAATTAATATTGACTAAGATAAGTGGTTTAATATGTTATGTGTGTTCTTGTCTCATAAAGCTGGCCATCTACCTGATGTGTAAAAAAAACATCAATTTTGCCGAGGCTGTTGGTGAAGATAAGAACACAATGATATGATAATGTGGTCATACAATGGTGTAGTCAAGGATGTTGTATTAGAATATGTAGTGAAGGTGGGAGTGTAGTGAAGAGGAGGATTAGTTGAAGATATAAATGTTTCTTCAACGCTGAGCCATTCCATATAGATGAATATATCTATAATCTAATTGCGGTGAATTACCTTATGGACTTTAACGGCACCAGCAGCAGGAAAATGTCGGATATAGGAGTTGACTGAATATGTTGTCGGGTCCAGAATAATTGAATATTTGGTGCGATCAATCAACAATGCTTTTTATAGGCAAATAATTTCTGATGTTTAAATGATTTTTTCCATCTGTTGGAAAACTGTTGTATAGTAATTAAAGATATGATAAAACCGATGGAAAAGTTCAGTTAACGCTTTTACGAATGTCTTGACTGCGTGTTTGGGAAGAGCAGTAAACTACAGGAATATATTGGTCTAATGTCCCTGCTTCGTTCCATACAGCCAGATATTGTATGGTATGAGTGATATTTCTGGTGGAGGTGATTCTCTCGGCATTGCGTAAATCACTTCACAAAAACTTTCGCCGATTTGCACAAATACAGATACGATATGATGCATTTCCCAGCTCTGTTTACGTTATGGACCACTAGGTCATCCTAGCGTAGCTAGCCTAAATAAAATGGTGTGGTATAATGTGCAACATTTCTCTTCATTTTACAAGTGATATAACCTAGGCTATACAGCACAGGAACGTCCATATTTGTCTAACTTCTCCACATGTCTGTGTCATTTGTCTGCAAACATGTCGACCATTACAAGAGGGCAATTGCGGCTTTTGATTTTGGAACTATTCATGTTCCCTCTCGGCCGTGAGATATTTCTTCTTAAATGAAATGGTGGGCCGTAAGAAATTTATGTCCATCGAAGGTAAAATTTTATGGCCTCAGTTCCATCATCAGTTTCTAAGACAAATGAAAGGTGAGGTTCCCAACGAGATTCGATCTCAGATTGCGGATCCATTAGTCCAGAGTGTAACCCTTACACCATGGACCTGATAAGAAAAGATGTGGATTTCATCTAAATGTTTTTCATATAATATCAACCAGAGAGGCCATTCCTCCTTCCCTGCCTGCAGGGTTCAAGGGTTTTCTAGACAGGTTTCGAAGCATTCTGGTAGGAACTGCATTGAGAGGACGTAGTTATAGTATAATTAATGTATTGTTGTTGGGACTTTCTGATTTTTGAAAGATAGATAGATAGATAGATAGATAGATAGATTGATAGTTTGATAAAAAACAGGTATAGATAGATAGATAGATAGTAAGTCTGTATATGTCAACTTTCACAGAAATCTTTGATATTCTGCGTTATTCTGCAAGAAATACTTGTACATGGATGTTAGTGATAATATGGTTAAGTATAAGACCAGTCGTGTTTTGAGATTGTAGTGAATGTGACCATTGACTTCAAACCTTAATGGCTGTAGTAAAAGATAAAGTTGTAGTGAAGATAAATCTTGACAGTGACTCATAAGGTTGTTGTGATGTACAAGGATGCATTCGTAAATGAGTACTTCCTACCGAAAGTCAACAATTACAAATTGATAAGTATAACACCATCCTCGGACAACCAACTTCAAACACCAAACCATAGAGTGAACATGACTTCATCTACGACGGACCTCTCAAAGGTTAATGATCTTACCAGAATCTTCGAGAACCTTCTAGATACCTTGAACCCTGCAGGCCGGGAGGGTGGAAGGCCTCTGGGTTGATTATATGTAAACATTAGTTGAAATTCACATCTTTTTCTTATAGGTCCCATGGTGTAAGGTGTTAGCACTCTGACTCTGGATCCAGGCAATCCGAGTTTCGAATCTCGTAGTGGGTCCTCCATCTTTTCAGTTTTCTTCGATACTGATGATGGCCCGCATTATTCTGTTACGTTTTTTATACTTTCACTATTAAATACATAAATATGTTCATATATAAACATATATATGGAATAATATGTTTTATCAATAGCCGGAGGACCATTCCTCCCTCCTTGCCTGCAGAGTTCATAGGTTTTCTGGAAGGTTCTAGAAGATTTCTGGTGAGATAATTGCCAATGAGGAGGGACCGTTGTTATACTTTCATATATCAATGATTTTATTATGGTTGATCTTTCAGTTAATATTAGTTAGATATATAATAGAATAAAGATTGTTAGATTGATACGATTGTAGTGCGATATATAGATAGGTATATAGTTAGATAAGTTTCTATCAAAGACTGTATCTTTCGCCATCTCATGTTGCTGGTCTATGTTCAGACCAGCATGGGAAACCTCCAGTAGACTAATGTAAAGCAAAATAATAAACAAAAACCTGCAATAAAAGAATTACTATCAACTCCCCATGTGCCGAAATATTTATTGACAGAAAGATCTTCTAGAAGATGACAGACACTTCCAGGGAATCACAAACTAACATCAAAAATAATCTGAAAGTCAACAATAACAAAACTAATTATGATAATGAAACTATTATAATAGAAAAATGATAAACATAGGAATATAGTGTTCTAGGATTCATGCCTCTAGGAAAACAAACTTTAACGAAAAACTGTGAAAAGAAATACCCCATTGGTCTGATACGGAACAGTAAAAGGACCATCCCAAACCAACTTAACTGAACCTGACTGTCCCCTCAAAACGTCCTCTCAATGGTATTTATCTTACCAGAATCTCGTTAGAAACTTTCCAGAAAATCAATAAAAAAAAAATAAAAGAAACTCTGCAGGCAAGGAGGGAGGTATGGCCTCTGGCTGGCTGATGATAACCATTATTCTATATATATACTATTTACCTACAACGAAGGTTGACCGGTCAGTCCCAAGTGGTACAGAGGTTGTATCCATGAAAGAAACGGACCCACCAGCAGACGGTTTCGGTTGGCAGGTGTAATCGAAGAAGAGGAAAAAGAAGGTTGCCCCAACCAGCCCCACAAGAAGGGTGTGCAAAGATACGAAGACGGCTGCCCATCCAACCTGGGTGGTAGTAAGGATGCTGCTCCAACAACCCCAGGTCGTTAGGGCAGACTGTAGCCATGGAAGAAAGGAGGCTGCTCGTCCACTACCCTTGGTCCGAGTGAAGCGTGTGTAGCTATGCAGGCTGGGGGTGGGGGGGGGGGGGGGACCCACCAGCCAGGTAGTAGCTACGACCCAGATGGCTTGTGGGTGCAGCAAGAAACAAAACCCCACAACTACTCCACGGAGGTTTGCAAAGTCCTGCACCCAAAAAGATGAAGACGAAGGTTGCACATACCAATGCACCACCACATGTCTAGAAAGGGAAAAAGGTGGACAGAATGGCTGGAAGGTCCCACTCCAACAACAAAATCATTAGGAGCCAATTAAGTTCAAGCCATTATGAATATATATATTTTAGATATATATATATAATATATCTATATAATATATATTATATATATATATATATATATATATATATTATATATATATTATAATATATATATATATTTTATATATATTTTTATATATATATTGGACCTGCTCGTCAGTGATTGAAACAAGGCATGGTGATTTTATTTTGTTATTTTTTAGCGTCTGGGGTAACCATGGAAAGCTGTGTAGGTATGTATATTTGCGTGTGTGTACGTATGTATATACATGTGTATTGTCGGTGGGTTGGGCCATTTCTTTCGTCTGTTTTTCCTTTGCGCTTACTCGCCAACGCGGGAGACAGCGACAAAGCAAAAAAAAAAAAATTTAATATATATATATATATATCTATTATATATATTATATATTTATATATAATATATATATATTTTTTTTTTTCATACTATTCGCCATTTTCCGCGGATAGCGAGGTGCGTTAGAACAGAGGACTGGGCCTTTGAAGGATATTCCCTCACCTGGCCCCCTTCTCTGTTCCTTCTCTTGGAAAAAAAAAAAAAAAAAAAAAAAATAAAGGATATTATATAATATTATTTATTATATATATATATATATATTATATATATGTTTATATATATTATATATATATATATTTTATTATATCTATATATTATATTATATATATATATATATATATCCTTCTGTATGTTTACTTTCGATAATGAGGTACAGAAGAAAGGCAAGCAATATAGATTTCGTCAAAGACATCTCTTTTTCTTAACGCTGCCTCGCAAGATTTTCATTATATTCAAATTGAAGGACAGAAGTATTTTCTATTGTCTGGTTAGCTCAGTGTTTAGAGCGGGAGTCTCACACAACTCAAGGTGTGGTTCGAGACCCACCAGACATATTTTTTGTCTTTATCTTTTTTCATTTGTCCGCCCATCACATGTGTGCATCAATTCGTATGTTCGTCTTCCAACGTTAATAGTGAAGATCTACCAATAAAATTGGGGTTTTCGACTTATCTGAAAGGGTAGGTTCACCAAGACGTCCTTGTATATCTTCCAAGAAGCTTTCTGGCGATCCTCCTCCTACGACAGGAACATGGAGACTTACCCTGTGGTTATTTTGCCGGCTAGTCGGCAACGGTCGGTTAAGCAGTATTTGCTTGGTATATCTCTGTGCTTTATGTAATACTAAGTGCCAGAAAAGAACATGTTCTGGGGGCC
>NC_092265.1:26371037-26377934 GCF_036320965.1 Panulirus ornatus
GGAAAGGAACTGGAAGTTTTGGCTACTGAGTGAATCGAAGCTCAGGGGTAAGGGAATAGTGGTTTGGGAATGTCTTCGGAGGTAAAGTCAGGGCTTAGAGAGAGGACAAGAGCAAGGGCAGGAGTAGCAATATCATGAAACAAGAGTTGTGGGATTATATGATAGAATGTAAAGTAAGTAAATTCTCGATTATATGGGTAAAAATGAAAGTTGATGGGGAGAGATGGGGGATTATTGTGTGCATATGACACCTGGCTTGAGAAGAAAGATCATGAGAGGCAAGTGTTTAGGGAGAGTCTGAATGAGTGTGTTAGTGGTTTTGATTCACAAGATCGGTTATGGTGTGGGTGATTTGTATGCAAAGGTGAGTTATGTGGCAGTTGAGGGAATAATTGGTATAAATAGGGGTGTTAGTGTTGGATTTGAAATAGTGAAGAGTTTGTAGATTTATGTGCTGAAAAAGGACTGCGTGATTGAGAATACCTGGTTTAATAAGCTGACACTATCCATAAGCATTACGTATGTAGTAGGAGAGATGGCCAGGAACGTAATTGGATTACGTGTTAATTGACAGGCGCGCGGAAAAAAAGGACTTTTGGATGTTAACGTGTGAGAGGTGCAACTGGAGGGATGTCTGATCATTATTCTTGTGGAGGCGCGGTGAAGATTTTATGAGTTTTCAGGAAAAGAAGAGGAGAATGTTGGGGTGAGAGGGTGGGTGAGAGTAGTGAGACTTGTTAGTGAGAAATAGTACATGAAAAACTGAGTACAGAATGGAAAAAGGTTGAGCAACTAAGAAAGGTGGTAAGGGGAGTGTGGCAGGGATGGAATATATTTAGGGAAGCAGTGATGGGATTCCACAAAAGATGCATTGTGGCACGAGAAGCGTGGTAGGTTTGTTGATTAGAAAGGGTAGTGAGTTGTGGTATGGATGAAGTAATGATTATTTGTGAAAGAGAAGAGAGAGGCATTTTTACAGGGAAAAATGCAAATGAGTTGGAAGGATTTATAAAGAAAAGGGATAGGAGTCACTGTGGAGGTGGTAAGCGGTGAAAAAGAGGGCAAATGAGAGTTGGGTAAGAAGTATCATTAAATTTTAGGAGAATAAAAAGATGTTCTCAAGGAGGTAACTAAAGAAAGATGCGTAAGACAAGGAGACCAAATGGGGAATTCGGTGAAGGTGGGGGGTGACGGCTAATGAGGAGGTGATAACAGGTTGTGGTGTTGTGAGAAGATGGAGTGAGCTTTATTTTTTTGAAGGTTTTGAATGTGATTGAGGATAGAGTGGAAGATTTAGGGTGTTTTGTCGAGGTGGTGTGCAAGTGAGGGGTTGGGGAAAATGATTTGGTAAACAGAGAAGAGGTAGTAAAAAGCTTTGCGGTGATGAATGACTGCAAGGCAGCACGTTTGGTGGTATGCAGTTGAATTTATTAAAACAGGGGGAGGTGGCTGTATTGTTGATTCTGGTTGGTAAGGTTATTTAATGTATGATGATCAAGGTGAGGTGCCTGAGGATTGCGGAATGGTGCCATCATAGTGCCATTGTACAATGGCAAATGAGTAAGATGTGAGTGCTCAAATTACGAAGTATAAGTTTGTTGAGTATTCCTTGTAAATTATATGCGAGGTATTGATTGTGGAGGGTGAAGGATGTAAGGAGCATCACGATTGGGGAAGAGCATTGTGTTTCAGAGGTGGTTGAGTATGTGTGGATCAGGGTGTTTTGTTTGAAGAATGAATGTGAGAAATAACATAGAAAAGCAATGGAATTGTATGTAGCATTTATGGATCTGGAGAAGCATATGATAGGAGTTGATAAGAATACTCTGTGGAAGGTACATAAGAAGATATGGTAGTGGGAGGCAAGTTGGATAGAAGCAGTGGATAAGTTTTTATCGAGGATGGTAAGGTATGTGCACATGGAGGAAGAGAGGAAAGGATTGGTTCTCTGTGTTTGTAGGTTACGGCTGGGGTGTGTGATGTGTCTCCATGGTTGTTTAAATTGGTTATGGATGGGGTTGTTAGGAGGTGAATGCAGAGTTTTGGAAAGAGGGGGGGCAAGTATTGATATATGTGTGGATGAGAGAGCTTGGAAGTGAGGCAGTTGTTTTTCCGCTGATGATAGGCATGGTGGCTGATTCATGTGAGATACTGCAGAATCTGGTGACTGTGTTTAATAAAGTGTGTGAAAGAAGAAAATTAGGAGTAAATCGTGAATAAGAGCAAGGTTATTAGTACAGTAGTGTTAAGGGTCAAGTTAATTGGGAGATAGTTTGAATGGAGAAAACGGTCTATGTAAAGTGTTTTAGTATCTTGTGAGTGGGATCTTGCAGGCGGAGGATGGAAATCCAAGGAAGTGGAAAATGAATCATAGGGTGGGGGAGGGGACGAAAATCCTAGGAGCCTGGTAAGAATTGTGGGAAATCGAGAACATTATTCTCCGTATAGCAAAAATGGCTAGGTTTGATGGAAGATTGGTTCAACAATGTTGTATGTTTTGCGAGTCGTGGGCTATGGATATAGCTGTGCGCAGGGAGGGTGTATGTGTGTAATGAGATGTTTGACGACAATATGTGGGTGTGAGGTTGGGTTTGATAGATAAGTATGTAAGGGTAAGAGAAGATGTGTGGAAATAAAAGAGCTTGGTTGAGATAGGCAGAAGAGCGGTATTTTGTTTTGAAATGGTTTGGGCACATAGAGAGAAAAGGTGAGGAAGATTGACCAAGAGGATATGTATGTCGGAGGTGGAGGGAAACGAGGAAAAGGGGAAACCAAATTGGATCGGATGGAAAGATGGAGTGAGAAAGATTTTGAGTAATCGGGGCCTGAACATGCAGAAAGGGTGAAAGACGGGCAAGAAATAGAGTGAACTCGATCGATGTTGGTTTATGGGGTCGACGTGCTGTCAATGGATTCAATCAGGGCATGTGAAGGTCTGGGGTGTAAACCATGGAAATTTCTGTGGGGCGTGGAATTTTGTGGAGAGGGAGCTTGTGGTTTTTATGCTTTATTGCATGACAGCTAGAGATGAGTGTGATCAATGTGGCATTTGTTGTCTTTTCCTAGCGCTACCTCGCACCACATGTTGGGGGGAGGGGGATGATATCCATGTTTGGCGGTGGGGTGACGAAGGGAATGAAGGAAGGCAGGGACAGTGTGAATTGTGTGATGTGTATTTATGTAGGTGTCTGTGTATGAGATATATGTGTACGTTGAGATGTATGGGTATGTGTATGGGTATGTATCTTTGCGTGTGTGGACGGGTATGTATATAATGTGTATGAGGGTGGGTTGGGCCATCTCTTGCGTCAGTTTCCTTCGCTACCTCCAAACGCGGGGAGACCGACAAAGCAAAATAATAAATAAATAATGATATTTATATATTAGATATATATTTTATATCTTTTCTTGACCTCCTACCGTTTCTTTTATACATCTTCCAGTAATTTGCAGTATTTCCCTGCAAATATCGCCAATAATACCTTCTCTCTTCTCTTTCATTAATACTCTTGCTTTTCATCCCACACTCACTACCCTTTCTAATCTTCCCACTCCTACGCATCTATGCCACAAGCATCTTTTGCGCAAGCCATCAATAGGTGCTCCCAAATCACTTGCCTTATCATGATCTTTCTTCTCATGCCCTGGGTTCATGTGCACCAATAAATACCCATCTCTCTCCATCCACTTTCAGTTTTACCCATATCAATCTAGAGTTTATCTTTATACACTCTATCACATACTTCCCACCTCTACTGTTTCGGTGTAGTGCTACTTCCTTACCTTGCTCTTTTCCTCTCATAACACTGACTTTTACTCCCAAGACATTCCCAAACCCGCTTTCCCTTTACCCTTGAGCTCCGTTTCACTCATTGAGCGAAAACATCCAGGTTCCTTTCCTCAAAATACTACCGTACCTCTCCTTATTTTCTCATCTTGGTTTTATCCACATATGTAGACACCCCCAATCTGAGCCTTCGTGGATGATGAGCACTCCCTCTGCGTGTATCCTTCTTATGTTTCCACCTTTTAGAAAAGTTTAAGTACAAGGAGGGGAAGGTTACCAGCTCACCGCTTCCGTTACCATTTAGGTCGCTTCTTAGGTGAGAGAGTATCATTAAATTTTTGGGAGAATAAAAAGGTTTTTTGGAAGGAGGTAAATCAAAGTGCGTTAAAAACAAGAGAAACAATGAGAACTTCAGTGAAGCTGGCTAATGGGAGGTGATAAAACAAGCAGAGGTGATTGTGAGAGGAGGATGGAGTGAGTATTTCAGGGGCTTATTGAATGTGTTTGATAACAGAGTGGCAGATATTGGGTGTTTGGTCGGAGGTGGTGTGAAAAGTGAGAGGGTGAGGGAAATAAGTTTCGGTAAACAGGAGAAAAGGTAGTAAAAACATTTATTGGAAGATGGAAAGCGGCAAGGCGTGGAGTTGGACTGGTAGTGCAGTGGAATTTATTAAAAAGGGGGTGTCTCTATTGTTGATGGTTGGTAAGGTTATTTAATGTATGTAGACTCATGGTGAGGTGCTGAGGATTGGCGGAATGCTTGCATTAATACCATTATACAAGGCAAGGGGATAAAAGTGAGTGCTCATATTACAGAGGTATAAGTCTGTTGAGATTCCTAGGAGATTATATGGGAGGGTATTGATTGAGAGGGTGAAAGGGATGTATAGTCATCAGATTGGGGATAGAGCAGTGTGGTTTCAGAAGTGGTAAGAGGATGTGTTGATCACGGTGTTTTGCCTTCAATTATTGTATGTGAGAATATTAGAAAGCAATAGTTTGTTTATGTAGCATGTAACGGATCTGGAGAAGGCATCATGATCGAGTTGAGAGAAGATGCTCTGTGAAGGTATTAAGGCAATATTATTGTAGGGGAGCTTATACCTCTGTAATTTGAGCACTCCACTCTTATCCCCTGTGCCTTTTTACAATGGCACTATGCACGCATTCCGCCATCCTCAAGAACCTCACCATGAATCATACATACATTAAATAACCTTTACCAACAGTCATACCTTACAGTCTACCCCGTTTTTTAATAAATGCCACTGCATTTACAACCAAACCTGCTGGCCTTGCGGCTTTCATTTCCGTTTAAAGCGCTTTTATACCTCTCTTTTCTCTATTTTCCAAATAATTTTCACCTAAACCTCTCACTTTGCACACCACCTCGACAAAACAACCCTTATTATCTGCCACTTGTCATCAAACACTTCAACAACCTTCAAAATACTCACTCCATCTCCTTTTTCACATCCCACTATTGTTACTCCACATCCCCATTAGCCCCTCACTGAAGTTCCCATTTGTTCCCATGTTATTACGCAATTTATTTACCTCCTTCCAAAACATCTTTTATTCTCCCTGAAATCTAAAGACACCTCCCTCACCCAACTCTAATTTCCCTCTTTTCCACCACTTGCACCTTTCTCTTGACCTCCTGCCTCTTTCTTTTATACCCTCCCACTCATTTGCATTGATCTTTTTTCCCTGCTAAAATCGTCCAAGTGCCTCTCTTTCTCTTTCACTATTAACTTACTTCCTTTTCCCACACTCACTAGCTTTTTAATCATCCCACCTCCACACTTATCATGCCTACAAGCATCTTTTTCGCAAGACATCTCTGATTCTCTAAATTTCATCCAATTCCTTCCCACTCCCCTTACTCCTTTGTTCTCACCTTTTACATTCTGTTATTCATTCTCTCCTGGTACTTCCTACAAAGTTCCTTCCAAGCTATTACTCTCACCACTCTCTTCACCCCAACATTTCTTCTTCTTTTCTGAAAACCCAACCAAATTCGTCACCTTTCGCTCCACAAGATAATGATCAGGACATCCCTCCAGTTTGCACTCTCAGCACATTAACATCCAATAAGTCTCTCTTTCGTGAGTCTATCATTTAACACGTAATCCTATAACGCTCTTGGCCATTCTCCATACTTACAGACGTTTATACTTATGTATATCTCGCTTTTTTAATCCAGGTCATTCCAATACACCAGTCTTTTTCAGCACATAAATTTTACAATGCTTCACCATTTCCATTTACAACAATCACACTCCACTTATACCAATTTTCCCTTAAACTGCCCCCCCCCCCCCAAAATTAAAACCAAAAAAAAATTACTCAGATTCTGCTTCAAATCACCCATCACTATAACCCGGTCTTGTGCATAAAAAACAATAACAACATTCAATTCAACTGCTCCCAAAACACTTGTCTCTCATGTCTTTTTCTCATGCCCAGGTGCATATGCACAATAATCACCCATCTCTCTCCATCAACTTTCAGTTTTACCATATCAATCTAGAATTTACTTTCTACACTCTAGCACATACTAACACAACTCCTGATTTTCAGGAGTAGTGCTACTCCTTCCCTTGCTCTTGTCCTCTCAATAACCTGACTTTACTCCAAGTTTTCCAAACCCACTCTTCCCCTTTACCTTTAGCTTAGTTTCACTCAAAGCCATAACATCCAGGCTCCTTTCCTCAAACATACACTATCTCTCCTTTTTTCTAATCTTGGTTTACAATCCCCACACATTTACGACACCCAATCCTGAGCTTTCGAGGAGGATGAGCACTCCTCGCCGTGGGCCTTCTTTGTTGTTCCCCCTTTTAGAAAGTTAAAATACAAGGGGAGAGGAGGGTTTTCTGCCCCCCACTCCCGTCCCATTTAGTCGCCTTCTACGACACGTGTGGAATGAGTGGGGGAAATTATTCTTTCTCCCCATCCCATGGGATATATTATATATATTTATAATATATATATATATATATATATATTTTTATATATATATATATATATATATATATATATATATATATAATATATATATATATATATCTATTTATATATTATATATATATAATATAAAGTGCACT
>NC_092265.1:26378034-26389499 GCF_036320965.1 Panulirus ornatus
CCCATACACATGTATATACATACGTCCACACACGCAAATATACACACCTACACAGCTTTCCATGGTTTACGCCAGACGCTTCACATGCCCTGATTCAATCCACTGACAGCACGTCAACCCCGGTATACCACATCGCTCCAATTCACTCTATTCCTTGCCCTCCTTTCACCCTCCTGCATGTTCAGGCCCCGATCACACAAAATCTTTTTCACTCCATCTTTCCACCTCCAATTTGGTCTCCCTCTTCTCCTCGTTCCCTCCACCTCCGACACATATATCCTCTTGGTCAATCTTTCCTCACTCATTCTCTCCATGTGCCCAAACCATTTCAAAACACCCTCTTCTGCTCTCTCAACCACGCTCTTTTTATTTCCACACATCTCTCTTACCCTTACGTTACTTACTCGATCAAACCACCTCACACCACACATTGTCCTCAAACATCTCATTTCCAGCACATCCATCCTTCTGCGCACAACTTTAGCCCACGCCTCGCAACCATACAACATTGTTGGAACCACTATTCCTTCAAACATACCCATTTTTGCTTTCCGAGATAATGTTCTCGACTTCCACACATTCTTCAAGGCCCCCAGAATTTTCGCCCCCTCCCCCACCCTATGATCCACTTCCGCTTCCATGGTTCCATCCGCTGCCAGATCCACTCCCAGATATCTAAAACACTTTACTTCCTCCAGTTTTTTTCCATTCAAACTCACCTCCCAATTGACTTGACCCTCAACCCTACTGTACCTAATAACCTTGCTCTTATTCACATTTACTCTTAACTTTCTTCTTTCACACACTTTACCAAACTCAGTCACCAGCTTCTGCAGTTTCTCACATGAATCAGCCACCAGCGCTGTATCATCAGCGAACAACAACTGACTCACTTCCCAAGCTCTCTCATCCCCAACAGACTTCATACTTGCCCCTCTTTCCAAAACTCTTGCATTCACCTCCCTAACAACCCCATCCATAAACAAATTAAACAACCATGGAGACATCACACACCCCTGCCGCAAACCTACATTCACTGAGAACCAATCACTTTCCTCTCTTCCTACACGTACACATGCCTTACATCCTCGATAAAAACTTCTCATTGCTTCTAACAACTTGCCTCCCACACCATATATTCTTAATACCTTCCACAGAGCATCCCTATCAACTCTATCATATGCCTTCTCCAGATCCATAAATGCTACATACAAATCCATTTGCTTTTCTAAGTATATATATATATATATATATATATATATATATATATATATATATATATATATATATATATATATATATATATATATATCCCCTTTGCCTTTGTACAATGGCACTATGCACGCATTCCTCCAATCCTCAGGCACCTCACCATGAGTCATACATACATTAAATAACCTTACCAACCAGTCAACAATACAGTCACCCCCTTTTTTAATAAATTCCACTGCAATACCATCCAAACCTGCTGCCTTGCCGGCTTTCATCTTCCGCAAAGCTTTTACTACCTCTTCTCTGTTTACCAAATCATTTTCCCTAACCCTCTCACTTTGCACACCACCTCGACCCAAACACCCTATATCTGCCACTCTGTCATCAGACACATTCAACAAACCTTCAAAATACTCATTCCATCTCCTTCTCACATCACCACTACTTGTTATCACCTCCCCATTTACGCCCTTCACTGAAGTTCCCATTTGCTCCCTTGTCTTACGCACCCTATTTACCTCCTTCCAGAACATCTTTTTATTCTCCCTAAAATTTACTGATAGTCTCTCACCCCAACTCTCATTTGCCCTTTTTTCACCTCTTGCACCTTTCTCTTGACCTCCTGTCTCTTTCTTTTATACTTCTCCCACTCAATTGCATTTTTTCCCTGCAAAAATCGTCCAAATGCCTCTCTCTTCTCTTTCACTAATACTCTTACTTCTTCATCCCACCACTCACTACCCTTTCTAAACAGCCCACCTCCCACTCTTCTCATGCCACAAGCATCTTTTGCGCAATCCATCACTGATTCCCTAAATACATCCCATTCCTCCCCCACTCCCCTTACTTCCATTGTTCTCACCTTTTTCCATTCTGTACACAGTCTCTCCTGATACTTCTTCACACAGGTCTCCTTCCCAAGCTCACTTACTCTCACCACCTTCTTCACCCCAACATTCACTCTTCTTTTCTGAAAACCCATACTAATCTTCACCTTAGCCTCCACAAGATAATGATCAGACATCCCTCCAGTTGCACCTCTCAGCACATTGACATCCAAAAGTCTCTCTTTCGCACGCCTGTCAATTAACACGTAATCCAATAACGCTCTCTGGCCATCTCTCCAGAGGTATAAGTTTGTTGAGTATTCCTGGTAAATTATATGGGAGGGTATTGATTGAAAGGGTGAAGGCATGTACAGAGCATCAGATTGGGGAAGAGCAGTGTGGTTTCAGAAGTGGTAGAGGATGTGTGGATCAGGTGTTTGCTTTGAAGAATGTATGTGAGAAATACTTAGAAAAGCAAATGGATTTGTATGTAGCATTTATGGATCTGGAGAAGGCATATGATAGAGTTGATAGAGATGCTCTGTAGAAGGTATTAAGAACATATGGTGTGGGAGGCAAGTTGTTAGAAGCAGTGAAAAGTTTTTATCGAGGATGTAAGGCATGTGTACGTGTAGGAAGAGAGGAAAGTGATTGGTTCTCAGTGAATGTAGGTTTGCGGCAGGGGTGTGTGATGTCTCCATGGTTGTTTAATTTGTTTATGGATGGGGTTGTTAGGGAGGTAAATGCAAGAGTCTTGGAAAGAGGGGCAAGTATGAAGTCTGTTGGGGATGAGAGAGCTTGGGAAGTGAGTCAGTTGTTGTTCGCTGATGATACAGCGCTGGTGGCGGATTCATGTGAGAAACTGCAGAAGCTGGTGACGGAGTTTGGTAAAGTGTGTGGAAGAAGAAAGTTAAGAGTAAATGTGAATAAGAGCAAGGTTATTAGGTACAGTAGGGTTGAGGGTCAAGTCAATTGGGAGGTGAGTTTGAATGGTGAAAAACTGGAGGAAGTGAAGTGTTTTAGATATCTGGGAGTGGATCTGTCAGCGGATGGAACCATGGAAGCGGAAGTGGATCATAGGGTGGGGGAGGGGGCGAAAATTTTGGGAGCCTTGAAAAATGTGTGGAAGTCGAGAACATTATCCCGGAAAGCAAAAATGGGTATGTTTGAAGGAATAGTAGTTCCAACAATGTTGTATGGCTGCGAGGCGTGGGCCATGGATAGAGTTGTGCGCAGGAGGATGGATGTGCTGGAAATGAGATGTTTGAGGACAATGTGTGGTGTGAGGTGGTTTGATCGAGTAAGTAACGTAAGGGTAAGAGAGATGTGTGGAAATAAAAAGAGCGTGGTTGAGAGAGCAGAAGAGGGTGTTTTAAAATGGTTTGGGCACATGGAGAGAATGAGTGAGGAAAGATTGACCAAGAGGATATATGTGTCGGAGGTGGAGGGAACGAGGAGAAGAGGGAGACCAAATTGGAGGTGGAAAGATGGAGTGAAAAAGATTTTGTGTGATCGGGGCCTGAACATGCAGGAGGGTGAAAGGAGGGCAAGGAATAGAGTGAATTGGAGCGATGTGGTATACAGGGGTTGACGTGCTGTCAGTAGATTGAATCAAGGCATGTGAAGCGTCCGGGGTAAACCATGGAAAGCTGTGTAGGTATGTATATTTGTGTGTGTGGACGTGTGTATGTACATGTGTATGGGGGGGGTTGGGCCATTTCTTTCGTCTGTTTCCTTCCGCTACCTCGCAAACGCGGGAGACAGCGACAAAGTATAAAAAAAAGAAAAAAAAAATATATATATATATATATATATATATATATATATATATATATATATATATATATATATATATATATATATATATATATATATATATATATTGTTTAAGTTTGAGAAGTATTAACAGTTAAAGTCATGAAGTGTATACTGTAGGTCCAACACTGGGAGCATGTAGTACATTTTGACTTTTATCATCATCATGGGTACAACATACGTAAACTAATGGCTACGTACAACTTCAATAATCTTGTTTTTCGTTATGTGTCTTATTCATATACAATCCTCGTGCACAAAACCTAAGGTATCTTAAAGTTTCCGAAACTTTAAACTCAGAAAGACAAAGAAATACTATAAAAGACTATGCATACATCAACCCAGGCATAGATATATGTATACGTGTGTTATATACTGAAAAATGTTGCTGAAGTCTTACAAAATCTGGCGCAAACATAATGGTTGTTATGATTTGCTTATAATAGTTATGTATTATGAAGCATCTTAATGATTGTTTACAACCAATACCTTTGAGCAAGTATCATTATAATTATAAGATATTGAAAAAAGGCGTTAAAAAGATAAGGCTTCATGAGTACAAACTATTGACTATATTCTCTTTTGGATGTCGAAAAGAAAAAACAGCAAGAGTTAGTTAACGACAGCATTATTTCATCTTTTAACAAAATATTCATTTAAACGTCGCTTTTCTCTCATCATTTCTTATATTTATTTCCAACAAATGTCTTGTATTTAACATAAAGATTTGGTATAGGTATTTGCTGAACGTTTTCTGGCGACGCGTTGTATAACTTCATTTTGCGTAGTGACTCATGTATTACAAAGCTGTCTATCCACACAAGTGTTAAACGTCCAGGGTAAAGATATCTCCAAGAAATGTCTACCTAACATATATATATATGTCTTCGATGAATATTTGTAAAAAGTTTTCCTGAGGGACAATACCTAAGACTTTGGTATTAAAGTTGATCAGTTGTAAGTGATCAAGCATTACAAAGGTGTGTCCATTACCACAGGTGCTACTGATCCCGGGTAAAGGTATTTCACCATCTTTGTATCTTTAACCTTTCTAGTTATAGATGTTTCATCCCTGATTCCATTCTTAGAAGAGATATTCAATGTTAGTAATTTTGTTTATTCTTATCATAGCATTAATCAGCTAAAGTGCAGAATACGTCATTGTAACCAGACACTCTATTCTGTTTGACACAATATGCTGTACAAGAGATGTTACCGAGCTCCACCCGTTCTGTAACACGTAGGTTTATATGTCTATTTTTAAATCTAATGGCTATTAACAAGTAATGATCACTGAACCACATATCTTTAAGTTTGATGGCTATCAACAGGTAATGATCACTGAACCACATATCTTTAAGTTTGATGGCTATCAACAGGTAATGATCACTGAACCACATATCTTTAAGTTTGATGGCTATTAACAGGTAATGATCACTGAACCACAGTCTCTTACATACGTCAAATTATTCGAATCATAAAGTTTGCAACATGATAACATGTTGACCTTACTGGCTTAGGTCATCCAGCCATAATCCGCACCATACATACGTCAGACAGTAACATCAGTTGTATAACAGGATGTATATATGTTGTTGGATTTAAGGGCTATCAGCTTGTGGTCATGAAGCCAGAATGTGAACCATAAGTTCAACATAAAATGATCGTCCAGGTCCAGCAGGTAGCTGCATATGAAGCTATGAATGTCTGTCTTCATTACTGACGACGTAGAGGGAAGGGTTTGGGGAGGAAAGGAATTCGGGAGGAGTATTTTCGGGGGTTCTCGGGAGTGTGATGAGTAGGGACACAAAAATAGTCCTTTTCAGGAGGAGGGTAACAGGTCCTGAGGCTCAGCCCAGGTGATGGTGTGAACAGTACACACATCACCAGCACACCTTTGATGGCACTCCTACACCTTCGTGGCTGCTGCACTCTACACACGAGCAGGGGATGATGGCACATATCTATGAAGCGAAAAGGTTTTCGATGAGACTGTGCTATTTCTTCCCTTCCCTGGTTGATGATACAGCCTTTCCCCAAGGTTACTTGTCATTCCTGGTGCAACGACTTATGGGTTGAGTCCGGTAACACCTTTTGAATAATAGTATGGAATAGAGTGGAGTGACCAAGATGAACAGCGTGTTCTGCACCTCAACTGATTAACTATATGATAAGAATAAAGAGAATTACACACCAAAAATGTCACTTGCAAGGATCAAGCCAGAGATGAAGCATAGATAACTAGAAGGGTTAAGGAAACAAAAATTGTAAAATACCTTTACCCGGGATCAGTAGCACCTGTGGCAATGGACACACCTTCGTAATGCTTGATCACTTACAAGCGACAAACTATGATACGTAAACCTTAGGTATTGTTCGTCAGGAGAACAATTTACAAATATTTATAAAAGACATATATATGTTAGATATATCTTTATCCGAGACGTGTAACACTTGTGTGGATAGACACAACTTTGTAATGCATGATCCATTACACGAAATGAACTTCACTAACGAAGAGTTATACAACGTGTCGTTGAAGAACATTAATCAAATACCTATACAGAATTTTTATGTTACGTAAAAGATATTTCTTGATAGTAGTAAACACAAGAAATGGTGACGAAAGAAAAGGGATGTAGAGGTAAATATTTTGATAAAAAATGAATTACTCCTGCCTTAAACTAGCTCCTTGCAATGGATTTTGTTTTAGATACTCACAGTAAGATATATTGTGTGGTTAATCACTATAAATGTTTATGTTTAACTGATCTTTTATTTCTTATAGTATTTCACTGATTCAGGTTTAAGAACCTTGGTTCTGAACAACCATTATAATGCAACACAATACATATTTACCATAAATAAATCATTTATCACAATAACCATTATGTTTGTACCAGATTCTTTACGTCCTCAATCACGTTTGTTAATATCAAAGGAATTTTTCCGCCACATTTCAATACATAACATATATCTACACGTGTGTACATATATGTATATGTTTTTCTAAATTTTTCTTTCTCTTTTATAATTAAGGTGTAAGATATCCGTCTGAAGAAAATACTAGATAATATTATAGGTTATGTGCGTGTGTGTTTGTGTGTGAGCGCACATAGGAGTGAAAACATATTTTACACTTACAAGGTTAAGAGACGGGGCAACACGAGTGTACAAATCCTTCCTCAAAACTCTCACGTCATAATGATTAAAGTAATACACACACACACACACACACACACACACACACACACACACACACACACACACACACACACACACACACACACACACACACACAAAGGCGATTTCAATTTTTGATGTAGATTGATTCCCTATCTTATTTTCGTCTACGGAATTCTACATCTTCAGTTCAGCACACCATTGTGGTAATGAAGGGAAAGTGACCACATTTACAAGCCGAGTGCACGTAGCTTATCCCACCTCGTTGGACAGAAAACTTGCTTGCATTTGAATCAATGAACGGGAACAGAGAAGACAAAATTTTATTACACATTTATTATACAACTATATAATTTATATTATATACATTACCACATTTCCTGCACTTTCCATCACAAATTTGCTGAGGTCATAACCTTGTACTTACCATTACCTTACAACCTTAAGGATGGTGGTCTACAACACCTCTAGATTGACTGAGAAAACGAAAAGTTTCGTTTTACTATTAAGACCACAGAAATGCGGTAATACCACTTCACTACCACTAACTACTAGTTATTTGACTTGTTGATTTTCACGGCTAAGATTTTCATCCTCTGAGCGAAGCCATACAATAATCGTCCTTATCTACTCTGAGCATTGGATAGCCTCCTGATGATCAAGATTGCTGTTTTGGTTGTCCGTTTCCCTTGTTACTGCTGCGCCTCACTGCACACCTTACATGAGTGCCTTCCACAGTATTAGGGACAGCTGCTGGGCCTCACTGTAGCTACTTCTGGGACGGTTGCCAATCTTCCTCGTATTCCCTCATGACCACAGCGCCAAACCGACTCCCGCCATCAGGCCGAAACGCACAAACATTTCTGACAAAATTGAGACAACCGCTTTCGCGTCAGTTTTGACACCAAGTGAATTTATACGACAATTACGTTCAAGATGCTTGGTTTTTCGTTCATGGATTGAACAGAAGCAACCAACGATGGTTGCTACTGCCCAATCCATGAAGTCCCCCCCACCACGGAAAGGTAACCAAGCTTCGGGGGGGATGGGTGTTTACCCTGACGCCAACGGAGAAACTTAATATTAGTGCAGAGATCTTTTCCTCGGTAAAGAAAGTGCAGCCGGACTCCGCCCTCATGAGGTTACTGCACGACAGCAAAGATCACCCTTTGGTAGGCTGTGCTATAGGCAGCACAGCTTCGTCAAAGATCTCACTCCATAAGTGAACTTATATAGATTCCTTTTTGAACATTTTGTCTTGTCTATAAGGAACTCATCAGTTCTTCTCCAGTGAAAGCAAAAAATCATCGAGAAATTCATTTGTCTTCTCAATATCAGGATCTTGTGGCTCTGTGTGGGGGCCGGGGCTGGTGGGCTGTGTGTCTGGCTGTGTCTGGAGAGCGGGGCTGGTGGTGGTCTCTGTGACTGGCTGTGTCTGGGGAACGGGGCTGGTGGTCTCTATGACTTGCTGTGTCTGGGAAGCGGGGCTGGTGGTCTCTGTGACTTGCTGTGTCTGGGAAGCGGGGCTGGTAGTCTCTGTGACTGGCTGTGTCTGGGAAGCGGGGCTGGTGGTCTCTGTGTCTGGCTGTGTCTGGAGATCAGGGGAAGTCTTGGGTATAAATTTCAATATACTGTGAGCGATATCGTCTCTCAACCGATTCCTCTCGATCTTCTCTTGCACGGCCTTCATGATACGTTTGGGCGGCTTTCTCCATTTTCTTTGCATTTCAGTTGGTGATCCTGCGCCATCGAGCCACATGATACCAGAATAGTATCGTTCCTGTTTCCCAACGGGTCCAATCTTGGTGTCACACATGATGCCGAGGGAACCCAAATGGCGGCCGATGTTTACGTTGGAAGCCACGGGCTCGTTATGTATCTTGCAGTAACTTTCATACCGTTGCTGCAGCTCTTTCCTGCTGATAAGGTACCGCTTCATAGTAATAGTCTTTCCCTTCATTTGAACGAAGGTATTCATGAAACTAACAAAGGAAGCCTTTCCTTTGTAATCCCGTTTGTAGTAACAGAAAGCCATTGAAGACGTGGGTTGGGTCAGGCGAAGTTACACAGACTAACAAGATAGTCCTATAATCAATGATCCTGTATCAGCACTGAACTCGAAATACGTAAGAGCGACAATTTCAACCCAAGGCTGGAGGGCCAGTTGATGATATTCTCACGTCTTGCTCAACCAAGTAACCTCGGTTAGACCTTGTTTATATTTAAATATAGTATAGCTAATATAGTGAAGCTTGATGATTCTCTTTATATGTAAGTTGCAATGTAGTGTATATATATATATACATATATATATATATATATATATATATATATATATATATATATATATATATATATATATATATATATATATATATATATATATATATCTATATATATATATTCATATATATATATATATATATATATATATATATATATATATATATATATATTTTTTTTTTTTTTTTTTTTATACTTTGTCGCTGTCTCCCGCGTTTGCGAGGTAGCGCAAGGAAACAGACGAAAGAAATGGCCCAACCCCCCCCCCCCTACACATGTACATACACACGTCCACACACGCAAATATACATACCTACACAGCTTTCCATGGTTTACCCCGGACGCTTCACATGCCTTGATTCAATCCACTGACAGCACGTCAACCCCTGTATACCACATCGCTCCAATTCACTCTATTCCTTGCCCTCCTTTCACCCTCCTGCATGTTCAGGCCCCGATCACACAAAATCTTTTTCACTCCATCTTTCCACCTCCAATTTGGTCTCCCTCTTCTCCTCGTTCCCTCCACCTCCGACACATATATCCTCTTGGTCAATCTTTCCTCACTCATTCTCTCCATGTGCCCAAACCATTTCAAAACACCCTCTTCTGCTCTCTCAACCACGCTCTTTTTATTTCCACACATCTCTCTTACCCTTACGTTACTTACTCGATCAAACCACCTCACACCACACATTGTCCTCAAACATCTCATTTCCAGCACATCCATCCTCCTGCGCACAACTCTATCCATAGCCCACGCCTCGCAACCATACAACATTGTTGGAACCACTATTCCTTCAAACATACCCATTTTTGCTTTCCGAGATAATGTTCTCGACTTCCACACATTTTTCAAGGCTCCCAAAATTTTCGCCCCCTCCCCCACCCTATGATCCACTTCCGCTTCCATGGTTCCATCCGCTGACAGATCCACTCCCAGATATCTACAACACTTCACTTCCTCCAGTTTTTCTCCATTCAAACTCACCTCCCAATTGACTTGACCCTCAACCCTACTGTACCTAATAACCTTGCTCTTATTCACATTTACTCTTAACTTTCTTCTTCCACACACTTTACCAAACTCCGTCACCAGCTTCTGCAGTTTCTCACATGAATCCGCCACCAGCGCTGTATCATCAGCGAACAACAACTGACTCACTTCCCAAGCTCTCTCATCCCCAACAGACTTCATACTTGCCCCTCTTTCCAAGACTCTTGCATTTACCTCCCTAACAACCCCATTCATAAACAAATTAAACAACCATGGAGACATCACACACCCCTGCCGCAAACCTACATTCACTGAGAACCAATCACTTTCCTCTCTTCCTACACGTACACATGCCTTACATCCTCGATAAAAACTTTTCACTGCTTCTAACAACTTGCCTCCCACACCATATATTCTTAATACCTTCCACAGAGCATCTCTATCAACTCTATCATATGCCTTCTCCAGATCCATAAATGCTACATACAAATCCATTTGCTTTTCTAAGTATTTCTCACATACATTCTTCAAAGCAAACACCTGATCCACACATCCTCTACCACTTCTGAAACCACACTGCTCTTCCCCAATCTGATGCTCTGTACATGCCTTCACCCTCTCAATCAATACCCTCCCATATAATTTACCAGGAATACTCAACAAACTTATACCTCTGTAATTTGAGCACTCACTCTTATCCCCTTTGCCTTTGTACAATGGCACTATGCACGCATTCCGCCAATCCTCAGGCACCTCAGCATGAGTCATACATACATTAAATAACCTTACCAACCAGTCAACAATACAGTCACCCCCTTTTTTAATAAATTCCACTGCAATACCATCCAAACCTGCTGCCTTGCCGGCTTTCATCTTCCGCAAAGCTTTTACTACCTCTTCTCTGTTTACCAAATCATTTTCCCTAACCCTCTCACTTTGCACACCACCTCGACCCAAACACCCTATATCTGCCACTCTGTCATCAGACACATTCAACAAACCTTCAAAATACTCATTCCATCTCCTTCTCACATCACCACTACTTGTTATCACCTCCCCATTTACGCCCTTCACTGAAGTTCCCATTTGCTCCCTTGTCTTACGCACCCTATTTACCTCCTTCCAGAACATCTTTTTATTCTCCTAAA
>NC_092265.1:26389599-26455372 GCF_036320965.1 Panulirus ornatus
ATATTTCATGTGTGCTTCCATCATGCAGACCGTAGTGTTGTTGAGTCAGGCTGGAGGTTTGGAGTGGCAAAGAAGAGACTGGACTTGATGACTTGTGTATGGGAACGAGAGACTGACGTGGTACCTCTCCTCTCCTGCCTGACTCTCGTCCCAAACGTCTCTCTCCTGTCCTGCCTGACTCTCGTCCCAAGCCTCTCTCTCCTGTCCTGCCTGACTCTCGTCCCAAGCTTTTCTCTCCTCTTCGGCCTGAGTCTCGTCCCAAACCTGCCTCCCATCTAATGATGATGATGATGATAGAAAAGTCCCTTCCAAGGAGGGGCGGGAAAAGAGAGGGGGGAAAGAGCAAAAATTGTTAGAGGAAGTGAACTTTAGAGGGAGGAAAAGATCCAGGGCTTAACCCAGCTAGCATAGGAAAAATAGGATAAGCAGGGCGGAGATGATGAGTGGAAGGCAAAGTTTTATTTTAGTTATCTTTTTTAATATCCATTTCTTTATCAATTTATTTTATTTTATTTTTTGTATTACTTATTTACTTTCTTTTTTACTTTTTTCATTTTCATTTTTGTAAGGGGTACAGGAGGAGGTGGATCGTATCTCTGGCCGATGGACACTGATTTTACCAAGGCGTTCCCCGCACGGACTTAACAGCAAGATCTATAGAGGTGTTTAGTTGTTTAATATATTGGCACTGGATGTTGTCCAGGTTGTATATTAAACATGTTACCTGGGTGGTCTATTCCCAGGAGATTGTTGAAGTCATTAATCCAGTGAGTATGATGTATTTGAAATCGCTCTACTTGTCTTTCAAACAATTTCCTCCAGTAGATGTAGAGGAGGGATTCGTGATGTATACATAGGAACATTCTTATATATACCGGGTCAGATGGACGCAAAAGTAGCAGTTGTACCTTCTGTGCCTATCATCGTGTGCTTTTTGTGAAATGTGCATTTTTCTTTGATGTATCTTATGGAAAATATACAACACAGCAAGCTCTACCTCATGACACCATTATATTTTACTTTTTTCCCGATATACATAGACACAATTGTGAAAAATTGCCTTTCAACCTTCATCTGGTTCAAGTGAGGCAGGGTGGGCGGAGCTTATGGCTTTTCTTCAGCCAATAGGGAGGGAGTTTGTGTCTGCTAGTGCATAAAACGCGCTCGCGCCACCGAAGACGACATTACCTAATAACTGATACTCAACACAAACAATACATAAGAATTTCACCCTTACAACTTATCAAACTATATCAAATGCAGCCCTCTCATTGGTAGATCATTGTCAACCAATGGCAAGCACGTATTCCACCATATATAGAGGCACCGAGACCCGTTAAACCCTTTTTTCAAACCTCCAGTCTACAAAAAAGGACTTCAACTGGCCTTCCTTTCCACGCTTAACACACCCACGCACTACTACCACAAACACACACTCCCATTACTTGTATACTTTATTTACTTATAATTTCTCGCTGTACCCCACGTTAGCGAGGCACATGAGAGAATGGGCCAACTCTCCCACATACACATACACATGCAGAAACGCCCATATACATACCTATGCATTTCAACCTATACATATTCATACATACACATACATATACATATATACACATGTACATACTTCATACTTACTGCTTTTATTCATTCTCGTCGCCACCCCGCCACATTTATTCATACTTTATATATATATATCTTTTTTTTTTCTTTCATACTATTCACCATTTCCCGCGTTAGTGAGGTAGCGTTAAGAACAGAGGACTAAGCCTTTGCGGGAATATCCTCATCTGGCCCCCTTCTCTCTTCCTTCTCTTGGAAAATTAAAAAAAAAAAAAAAACGAGAGGGGAGGATTTCCAGCCCCCCCACTCCCTTCCCTTTTAGTCGCCTTTTACAAGACGCAGGGAATACTTGGGAAGTATTCTTTCTCCCCTATCCCCTGGGATTGTACATATATATATTTATCCCTGGGGATGGGGGATTAAGAATGCTTCCCACGTATTCCATGCGTGTCGTAGAAGGCGACTAAAAGGGGAGGGAGCGGGGGGCTGGAAATCCTCCTCTCTCGTTTTTTTTTAATTTTCCAAAAGAAGGAACAGAGGGGGCCAGATGAGGATATTCCAAAAAAGGCCCAGTCCTCTGTTCTTAATGCTACCTCGCTAACGCGGGAAATGGTGAATAGTTTAAAAGAAAAAGATATATATATATATATATATATATATATATATATATATATATATATATATATATATATATATATATATATATATATATATATATATATATATATATATATATATATATATATATCTTATATTCATATATAAACACAATAATGGACATACATAGGAAATATTCCATCTAATTTCTTTTAGGTTTTTTTCGTTTAGGTGTTATTTGTTGGACTTTCTAAGACTTTTTATTTCTGGTTGCTTACCCTATCTTTTGAATTAATTATTTGATTTGATTGTTAGTTGTTTATTTTGGCTTATTAAGATGCTATTTTCAACATCACAAGCGTTTATCATGGTCAAACGCCATCTTCACTACATCCTCACAATCATTTTGAATATCAATGGCTTTTCTGTGGTTTAAGGTTATTTTCACTACAACTTCACGGTCATCTTGTTTTCATCATCGATGACGTTTATCTTGGTCAAAGACTATCTTCACTACATCCTTATACTTATCTAATTTTCAATATCATTGGCCTCTATCTTGATAAAAGCCATCTTCACTACTTCTTCATAATCATCATATTTTCAATATCACTAGCGTATTTTTTGGTGAAAGGCCATCTTCACTACATCCTTATAGTCAAGCCACTTTCACAGCACTTAACTCTACCTTAATAAAAATGTATCTTCACTACATCCTCACAGTCATCTCGTTTTCATTATCAGTGGCCTTTATCTTGGTCAAGGCCATCTTCACTACATCTTCATAAATATCTTTCTTTGGACATATATTGCCTTTCAGATGGATTCCTGATATACCAATTTTTTTTTTTTTTTTTTAATTTTCCAAAAGAAGGAACAGAGAAGAGGTCCAGGTGAGGATATTCCCTCAAAGGCCCAGTCCTCTGTTCTTAACGCTACCTCGCTATCGCGGGAAATAGCGAATAGTATGAAAAAAAAAAAAAAATATATATATATATATATATATATATATATATATATATTTATATATATATATATATATATATATATATATTGTATATATATATATACATATATATATATATATATATATATATATATATATATATATATATATATATATATATATATATATATATATATATATATATATATATATATATATATATATATATATGTGTATATGCGTGGAAATAAAAAGAGCGTGGTTGAGAGAGCAGAAGAGGGTGTTTTGAAGTGGTTTGGGCCCATGGAGAGGATGAGTGAGGAAAGATTGACCAAGAGGATATATGTGTCGGAGGTGGAGGGAACAAGGAGAAGAGGGAGACCAAATTGGAGGTGGAAAGATGGAGTGAAAAAGATTTTGTGTGATCGGGGCCTGAACATGCAGGAGGGTGAAAGGAGGGCAAGGAATAGAGTGAATTGGAGCGATGTGGTATACCGGGGCTGACGTGCTGTCAGTGGATTGAATCAAGGCATGTGAAGCGTCTGGGGTAAACCATGGAAAGCTGTGTAGGTATGTATATTTGCGTGTGTGGACGTATGTATATACATGTGTATGGGGGGGGGGGGTTGGGCCATTTCTTTCGTCTGTTTCCTTGCGCTACCTCGCAAACGCGGGAGACAGCGACAAAGTATAAAAAAAAAAATATATATATATATATATATATATATATATATATATATATATATATATATATATATATCTGAATATAAGTTGGTATGTCAGGAACCCCTCTGGAAGGTGAACCTTATATAAACTACATTGCACCTTACATATAAATAGAAACATCAAGCTTCACTATATTAACTTTCCTATATTTAAATATAAACAAGGACTAACCGAGGTTACTTGGTTGAGCAAGACGTGAGAATATTATCAATTGGCCCTCCAGCCCTGGGTTGAAATTGTCGTTCTGACGTATTTCGAGTTCAGTGCTGATACAGGATCATTGATTAGAGGACTATCTTGTTAGTCTGTGTAACTTCGCCAGACCCAGTCCACGTCTTCAATGGCTTTCTGTTACTACAAACGGGATTACAAAGGAAAGACTTCCTTTGTTAGTTTCATGAATACCTTCGTTCAAATGAAGGGAAATACTATTACTATGAAGCGGTACCTTATCAGCAGGAAAGAGCTGCAGCAACGGTATGAAAGTTACTGCAAGATACATAACGAGCCCGTGGCTTCCAACGTAAACATCGGCCGCCATTTGGGTTCACTCGGCATCATGTGTGACACCAAGATTGGACCCGTTGGGAAACAGGAACGATACTATTCTGGTATCATGTGGCTCGATGGCGCAGGATCACCAACTGAAATGCAAAGAAAATGGAGAAAGCCGCCCAAACGTATCATGAAGGCCGTGCAAGAGAAGATCGAGAGGAATCGGTTGAGAGACGATATCGCTCACAGTATATTGAAATTTATACCCAAGACTTCCACTGATCTCCAGACACAGCCAGACACAGAGACCACCAGCCCCGCTTCCCAGACAGAGCAAGTCACAGAGACCACCAGCCCCGCTCCCCAGACACAGCCAGTCACAGAGGCCACCAGCCCCGCTCCCCAGACACAGCCAGTCACAGAGGCCACCAGCCCCGCTCTCCAGACACAGCCAGACACACAGCCCACCAGCCCCGTCCCCCACACAGAACCACAAGATCCTGATATTAAAGAAGCAAATGAATTTCTGGATGATTTTTTGCTTTCACTGGAGAAGAACTGATGAGTTCCTTATAGACAAGACAAAATGTTAAAAAAGAATCTATATAAGTTCACTTATGGAGTGAGATCTTTGACGGAGCTGTGCTGCCTATAGCACAGCCTACCAAAGGGTGATCTTTGCTGTCGTGCAGTAACCTCATGAGGGCGGAGTCCGGCTACACTTTCTTTACCGAGGAAAAGATCTCTGCACTAATATTGAGTTTCTCCGTTGGCGTCAGGGTAAACACCCATCCCCCCCGAAGCTTGGTTACCTTTCCGTGGTGGGGGGGACTTCATGGATTGGGCAGTAACAACCATCGTTGGTTGATTCTGTTCAATCCATGAACGAAAAACCAAGCATCTTGAGCGTAATTGTCGTATAAATACACTTGATGTCAAAACCGACGCGAAAGTGGTTGTCTCAATTTTGTCAGAAATGTTTGTGCGTTTCGGCCTGATGGCGGGAGTCGGTTTGGCGAGGTGGTCATGAGGGAATACGAGGAAGATTGGCAACCGTCCCAGAAGTAGCTACAGTGAGGCCCAGCAGCTGTCCCTAATACTGTGGAAGGCACTCATGTAAGGTGTGCAGTGAGGCGCAGCAGTAACAAGGGAAACGGACAACCAAAACAGCAATCTTGATCATCAGGAGGCTATCCAATGCTCAGAGTAGATAAGGACGATTATTGTATGGCTTCGCTCAGAGGATGAAAATCTTAGCCGTGAAAATCAACAAGTAAAATAACTAGTAGTTAGTGGTAGTGAAGTGGAATTACCGCATTTCTGTGGTCTTAATAGTAAAACGAAACTTTTCGTTTTCTCCATCAATCTAGAGGTGTTGTAGACCACCATCCTTAAGGTTGTAAGGTAATGGTAACTACAAGGTTATGACCTCAGCAAATTTGTGATGGAAAGTACAGGAAATGTGGTAATGTATATAATATAAATTATACAGTTGTATGATAAATGTGTATTAAAATTTTGTCTTCTCTGTTTCGGTTCATTAATTCAAATACAGGTAAGTTTTCTCTCTAACGAGGTGGGATAAGCTACGTGCACTCGGCTTGTAAATGTGGTGACTTTCACTTCATTACCACAATGTTGTGCTGAACTGAAGATGTAGCATTCCGTAGACGAAACTAAGACAGGAAATTAATCTACATCAAAAATTGAACGTATGCATCTTTAGATGGACATAAAACAAACGGACGGAGGAGCACAGTGGAGCAAATGGATTTCAATATCACCACTTAAAGTAAAGTAGGCCTTTCAACTAGTTGTGGCTTTAAAGCAAACTTTTTCTAGCCAAGGTTTAGTTAGCACCTAAACTAATCCCCACGACCTTATCTTAAGAAATATTTTCAGAAGGTACTGTCTGAACATATTTCTAAGGTAAGGTCATTTAGGTTTGGTTTAGATGCTACCCTAACCTAGGCTAGAAAAAGTTTCCTTTGCTTCAGAGCCCCAACTACGTAGACGGGCTACTGTTGATATTAAAAAGTAACAGAAAGGTGATAAAACTGAGATGAAATGAATAAAAATATAGAATGGGTCTGTTGAAAGTTGAAGTATTTGCTAGATACAATTTTTGACAGATTCAAATGGATCCTAAAGTCAGTCACTTAAATCACAATGCTGAATATTGTTTTGATTGTTGGAACTAGTTACAGGAAGTAAAAATATCAAGCTTAAAGGGATGCCATTATAATAACTTCATATACCTGTATAGGATCTCTTAAACTTCTTTTCCCTAAAGCTGAGTGGATTTAAGTCGTTTAATCTGCTCTCTGAATTTTTTCTCAGACCAGTAATCATCTTTGGAAATTACCTCAATAATCACTCCATTCAATGTCTTCCTTTTCAAATTAGTTGACGACCACAGCAGTACAATATCCAAGCTGGGATGGCTATGTTTTGGGAAGGTGAGAGGTCAGGTTATGCAAGAATGTTAGAAATGGTTTCCATCAGGTTCTACCCTATCTACTCTAAAAATTTTGGGTTATTAGAACTTAGAGATTTATAATTAGATAATACAATGTAGTTATCTTGGCAAGATATCCAACATGAGATTATAGTCATAATAACAAAATAGTCACAAGGCCAATATATAGTCACCGGAATATTATATTTATCATGATAATGTATCACTTATGACAAAATATGCATGATTAAAAAATGACAATATAACACCTACAAAAAATATCATATTGCTAATATAGCCAAGGTGGCGATATATACACGATAGTACTGTAACGAAAATAAGAAGATAGCCAAAATGACAATTGAAGTTCTGAGGCAAAACATGCCTTGCAATTACGCTTGATAATCAACTGAATCAAACCAGAAGTCATCTTGTATTATCATTATAATAACTCATCGAACTATGATAAAGACCGTAATTATCGATGCCACTAAAAATAAAAAAGGGTGGGGGGGGGGGGAGGAATCTATGTAATCAACTAGTAACTATTGATGCCGGTTATGTTAAATATATACATTTCTATTCCATTTTTATTTGCTTTGTCGCTGTCTCCCGCGTTAGCGAGGTAGCGCAAGGAAACAGACGAAAGAATGGCCCAACCCACCCACATACACATGTATATAGATACACGTACACACACAGCACATATACATACCTATACATCTCAATGTATACATATATATACACACACAGACATATACATGTATACCAATGTACATAATTCATACTGTCTGCCTTTATTCATTCCCATCGCCACCTCGCCACACATGGAATAACAACGATCTCCCTCCTTATGTGCGCGAGGTAGCGCTAGGAAAACACAACAAAGGCCCCATTTGTTCACACTCAGTCTCTAGCTTTCATATAATAATGCACCGAAACTACAGCTCCCTTTCCAAATCTAGGCCCCACAGAACTTTCCATGGTTTACCCCAGACGCTTCACATGCCTGGTTCAATCCATTGACAGCACGTCGACCCCGGTATACCACATCGTTCCAATTCACTCTATTCCTTGCCCTCCTTTCACCCTCCTGCATGTTCAGGCACCGATCACTCAAAATATTTTTCACTCCATCTTTCCACCTCAAATTTGGTCTCCCACTTTTCCTCGTTCCCTCCACCTTTGACACATATATCCTCTTGGTCAATCTTTCCTCACTCATTCTCTTCATGTGGCCAAACCATTTCAAAACACATTCTTCTGCTCTCCCAACCACACTCATTTTATTACCATACATCTCTCTTACCGTATTGTTACTTACTCGATCAAACCACCTCACACCACATATTGTCCTCAAACATCTCATTTGCAGCACATCCACCCTCCTGCGCACAACTCTATCCATAGCCCACGCCTCGCAGCCATACAATATTGTTGGAACCACTATTCCTTCAAACATACCCATTTTTGCTTTCCGAGATAATGTTCTCGACTTCCACACATTCTTCAAGGCTCCCAGGATTTTCGCCCCGTCCCCCACCCTACGATTCATTTCCACTTCAATGGTTCCATCCGCTGCCAAATCCACTCCCAGATATCCAAAACACTTCACTTCCTCCAGTTTTTCTCCGTTCAAACTTACCTCCCAACTGACTTGTCCCTCAACCCTACTGTACCTAATAACCTTACTCTTATTCACATTTACTCTCAACTTTCTTCTTTCACACACTTTACCAAAATCAGTCACCAGCTTCTGCAGTTTCTCACATGAATCAGCCACCAGCGCTGTATCATCAGCGAACAACAACTGACTTCCTTCCCAAGCTCTCTCATCCACAACAGACTTCATACTTGCCCCTCTTTCCAAAACTCTTGCATTCACCTCCCTAACAACCCCATCCATAAACAAATTAAACAACCATGGAGACATCACACACCCCTGCCGCAAACCTAGATTCACTGAGAACCGATCACTTTCTTCCTACACGTACACATGCCTTACATCCTAGATAAAAACTTTTCACTGCTTCTAACAACTTGCCTCCCACACAATATATTCTTAATACCTTCTACAGAGCATCTCTATCAACTCTATCATATGCCTTCTCCAGATCCATAAATTCTACATACAAATCGATTTGCTTTTCTTAGTATTTCTCACATACATTCTTCAAAGCAAACACCTGGTCCATACATCCTTTACCACTTCTGAAACCACACTGCTCTTCCCCAATCTGATGCTCTGTACATGCCTTCACCCTCTCAATCAATACCCTCCCATATAATTTACTAGGAATACCGAACAAACTTATACCTCTGTAATTTGAGCACTCAATCTTATCCCCTTTGCCTTTGTACAATGGCACTATGCAAGCATTCCGCCAATCCTCAGGCACCTCACCATGAGTCATACATACATTAAATAACCTTACCAACCAGTCAACAATACAGTCACCCCCTCTTTCAATAAATTCCACTGCAATACCATCCAAACCCGCTGCCTTGCCAGCTTTCATCTTTCGCAAAGCTTTTACTACCTCTTCTCTGTTTAGCAAATCATTTTCCCTAACCCTCTCACTTTGCACACCACCTCGACCAAAACACCCTATATCTGCCACTCTATCATCAAACACATTCAACAAACCTTCAAAATACTCACACCATCTCCCCACATCACCACTACTTGTCATCACCTCCCTATTAGCCCCCTTCACTGAAGTTCCCATTTGTTCCCTTGTCTTACGCACTTTATTTACCTCCTTCCAAAACATCTTTTTATTCTCCCTAAAATTTAATGATAATCTCACCCCAACTCTCATTTGCCCTCTTTTTCACCTCTTGCACCTTTCTCTTGACCTCCTGCCTCTTTCTTTTATTCATCTCCCAGTCATTTGCATTATTTCCCTGCAAAAATCGACCAAATGCCTCTCTCTTCTCTTTCACTAATAATCTTACTTCTTCATCCCACCACTCACTACCCTTTCCAATGTGCCCACCTCCCACGCTTCTCATGCCATAAGCATCTTTTGCGCAAACCATCACTGCTTCCCTAAAAACATCCCATTCCTCCCCCACTCCCCTTACGTCCTTTGTTCTCACCTTTTTCCATTGTGTATTCAGTCTCTCCTGGTACTTCCTCACACGTCTCCTTCCCAAGCTCACTTACTCTCACCACTCTCCTCACCCCAACATTCTCTCTTCTTTTCTGAAAACCCCCACAAATCTTCACCTTCGCCTCCACATGATAATGATCAGACATCCCTCCAGTTGCACCTCTCAGCACATTAACACCCAAAAGTCTCTTTCGCGCGCCTATCAATTAACATGTAATCCAATAACGCTCTCTGGCCATCTCTCCTACTTACATACGTATACTTATGTATATCTCTCTTTTTAAACCAGGTATTCCCGATCACCAGTCCTTTTTCAGCACATAAATGTACAAGCTCTTCACCATTTCCATTTACAACACTGAACACCCCATGTATACCAATTATTCCCTCAACTGCCACATTACTCACCTTTGCATTCAAATCATCCATCACTATAACCCGGTCTCGTGCTTCAAAACCACTAACACACTCATTCAACTGCTTCCAAAACACTTGGCTCTCATGATCTTTCTTCTCATGCCCAGGTGCATATGCACCAATAATCACCCATATCTCTCCATCAACGTCCAGTTTTACCCATATCAATCTAGAGTTTAGTTTCTTACACTCTATCACATACTCCCACAACTCCTGATTCAGGAGTAGTGCTACTCCTTCCCTTGCTCTTGTCCTCTCACTAATCCCTGACTTTATTCCCAAGATATTCCCAAACCACTCTTCCCCTTTACCCTTGAGCTTCGTTTCACTCAGAGCCAAAACATCCAGGTTCCTTTCCTCTAACATACTACCTATCTCTACTTTTTTCTCATCTTGGTTACATCCACACACATTTAGACACCCGAATCTGAGCCTTCGAGGAGGATGAGCACTCCCCGCGTGACTCCTGTTTCCCCTTTTAGAAAGTTAAAATATATATTTTGCTTTGTCGCTGTCCTCCGCGTTAGCGAGGTAGCGCAAGGAAACAGAAGAAAGAATGGCCCAACCCACCCACATACACATGTATATACATACACGTCCACACACAGCACATATTCATACCTACACATCTCAACGTATACATATATATACACACACAGAAATATAAATATATACACATGTACATAATTCATATTGTCTTCCTTTATTCATTCCCATCGCCACCCCGCCACACATGAAGTAAAAAGTCCCTCCCCCCTCTTGTGTGCAAGATAGTGCTAGGAAAAGAGAACAAAGGCCACATTCTTTCACACTCAATCTCAAGTTGTCATGTAATAATGCACCGAAACTACAGCTCCCTTTCCACATCCAGGCCCCACAGAACTTTCCATGGTTTACCCCAGACGCTTCACATGCCCTGGTTCAATCCATTGACAGTACGTCGACCGCGGTATACCACATCGTTCCAATTCACTCTATTCCTTGCACGCCTTTCACCCTCCTGCATGTTCAGGCCCCGATCACTCAAAATCTTTTTCACTCCATCTTTCCACCTCCAATTTGGTCTCCCACTTCTCTTCGTTCCCTCCACCTCTGACACATATATCCTCTTGGTCAATCTTTCCTCACTCATTCTCTCCATGTGACCAAACCATTTCAAAACACCCTCTTCTGCTCTCTCAAGCACACTCTTTTTATTACCACACATCTCTCTTACCCTATTATTACTTACTCGATCAAACCACCTCACAACATATATTGTCCTCAAATATCTCTTTTTAAAAAGTGACAGGTCATAGTTACAAGGACAAATATGGGGCGGTAGAGACGGTTTGATAAGAGGCATAGGATATAGTCTGAGGAGCAACAGTGGATGATGGAATGATAAGAGTCATCCAAGTGGAGTTACAAGAGAAAACGAGAAACAAAAGCAGTTAGTTTCCCTACGGGAGAGACAACTTTCATTCCGCCAGTAACGAAATATGAAGGACGACAGATAGAGCGACAGAAGTTGTTAGAGATGCACTTGGCTAAAGACTAGAAAAGACCACGTATCCATGTAAGTCGAGGAGAGGTTATCGCACTTCAACTAGTTTTTTAAACCAAAAATTATTTAGTTTAAAAGTCACGACGATGGTTAGCCAAAAAAGCAAAATGTTAAAATAATGATGAGTAAATAATAAAAATAATGATAATGTTAATAATATAATGATAATTATAATAACAATAATAATGATAATGATAATAATAATAATAATAATAATAATAATAATAATAATAGTAATAATATTAATGATAATAAGAATGATAATAATAATAATAAAATAGAATAATAGTAATAATAGTAATAACAATAATATTAATAATAGAAATAATAATAATAATAATAATAATAATAATAATAATAATAATAATGATAATAATAATAATAATAATAACAATGATAATAATAATAAAATAAGAATAATAAAATAATAATAATAGTAATGCTAATGATGATAGTAATGGTTCCTCAAAGTCTGAAACTCAACAACTACCACCCTAAGTTGTTCCTCAAGGTCTGAACCTCCACAACTACCATCTCAGGTTCTTCCTCAAGGTCTGAACCTCTTCATAAGGTGAGAGTGGCGGAGGGAGCGGGCGAACTCCACCAGGTTTGCCACCCTGCTATGGGGAGTTCCCATAAAACGCTGGAACCGCAAAACCCGGATAAACCATTTCAGATGTGGTCCTCCTCCCCCACGACGCTTCTGACCATCACCTTTTTCTTCTTGCTGTCCATCTCCATCCTCAACTTTCTCATCATCCAAAGACACTTCCACAAAGTCTCTCCCTTCAACCTGTGGCAACCCTTCCTCGCGCCTCACTTCCCCCTCAATGTCACTCACCTTGAGGTCCATTGCCACATTCATATCAACATAAACGTCTCTGCTGGGGTCGCGCATATCTCTGCCATCATCCTGCACAACGCTGACATCATCAGCCACGACGCTCACATCCTGTAATGCCAACCTGGATCCTCGCCACCCTTCAATCCACCACCAGCAAGTGAAGCTCCACAATGTCACCCGAGCAAACCACCACCAGTATCCTCCACTGGACAGTTCCTCTTCACACCATTCAAACTCGCTCTGGTCAACTGCTCCCATTTCCTCAAGAGGCCACTGGAGTTGCATGTAATACAGGACCGAGATCAGCCTGGATGCGGTGTTGTCGCCGTAAGTGATTGCGTATCCGTACCAGAAGGTAAGGATGGTATATGCTGCTTTCCGTGAGAATACTCCTGCCACGCACACCACCACGGGAGCTACTATCAGCAAACCACACACCCACAGTGACACGAATGCTTCATCCTGGTCCTGCTGAGTAAGTGTCTTACCAAATAGGCTGCCAGATGGAATGAGTTCTACTCCAGTGTAGATCAGGCAGCCACAGTCCAGCACAATTATTAACAGAGAAACCAACTGGAATATCCAGAAGAGCAGAGTGTCACACACAAAGGCCATTATCGATTATTGATATGTGCATCACACTACGCACCCACAACACTCTATATCCCACTTAGCCAGAAAATATTTAGCTAACATGAGATGCCAAACATAACATTTTTCAGATGATTATTTTGGCCAGATATATCCCACTTATGTAGAAAAAATAAAGGTATAAAAACAACACATATGTATGGTGCTATGGATGTTCAGATAAGAATTACGTAGTGGAAATAGATTATAATAAAGTTGTTAGCTAATACGAAAGTGTAGTGAGGATAATGTTGTAGTGAAGATAACCTTGACCTATCAGACAGAATATATAACGAAGGTGAACAACTGTACGATGATATGCAGTGTTATGGGAAGAGATATGTAGTTCAATGAGTTGTGAAAAACCTTAATGTCAGGAGGTTGTTAGCCAATACGATGGCATAGTGGAGATATACTTTTGTGTTGAGAGCCTGTAGTGAAGATAAACGTTTTCATCTCCTATCCCACTTAGGCAAAAAATACAGTAACGATCAGATTGTAGTGAAGATACACTTTATGATCTCATCACACTTAGGCAAAATATACAGTAAAGATTGTAATGACGATAATCTTTTTTGATATCTAATCAGGCTAAAATACAGTAAACATCAGATTGTAGATGATAACATTTTTGATCTCGTATTCCACTTCGGCAAAAAAATACAGTAAAGATCAGACTGTAGTGAAGATAACCTTTTTTACCATTTTTGCCAATTCAGCAGAAAAAAAAAATATAAAAAAAGGTAACAAAAAGGAGAGAAATACATGTCATAATTGTGGGAAAATATGAGCAGAGAAAGGTTTATAGTGAGAATGAAAATGTAATGAAGTTGTTAGGGAACACGAGGGAGAAGTAAATTTTTGAGGCAAATCATGCATTGCATTTAGGCTCGATAATCAACTGAATCAAACCAGAAGTCATCTTGTATTATCATCCAACTATGATAACGACCATAATTATCGATACTACTAAAAACAAAGAAGGGAGGGGGGGGAATGTCTTTAATCAAACTAGTCATTGTTGATGCCGGTTATGTTATATATGTATATATATATATATATATATATATATATATATATATATATATATATATATATATATATATATATATATATATATATATATATATATATATATATATATATATTCATATGTATATATAAAAGGGGAAACAGAAGAAGGAATCACGCGAGGAGTGCTCATCCTTCTCGAAGGCTCAGATTGGGCTGTCTAAATGTGTGTGGATGTAACCAAGATGAGAAAAAAGGAGAGATAGGTAGTATGTTTGAGGAAAGGAACCTGGATGTTTTGGCTCTGAGTGAAACGAAGCTAAAGGGTAAAGGGGAAGAGCGGTTTGGGAATGTCTTGGGAGTAAATTCAGGGGTTAGTGAGAGGACAAGAGCAAGGGAAGGAGTAGCACTACTTCTGAATCAGGAGTTGTGGGAGTATGTGACAGAGTGTAAGAAAGTAAATTCTAGATTGATATGGGTAAAACTGAAAGTTGATGGAGAGATATGGGTGATTATTGGAGCATATGCACCTAGGCATGAGAAGAAAGATCATGAGAGGAAAGTGTTTTGGGAGCAGCTGAATGAGTGTGTTAGTGGTTTTGATGCACGAGATCGGGTTATAGTGATGGGTGATTTGAATGCAAAGGTGAGTAATGTGGCAGTTGAGGGAATGATTGGTATACTTGGAGTGTTCAGTGTTGTAAATGGAAATGGTTAAGAGCTTGTAGAATTATGTGCTGAAAAAGGACTGGTGTTTGGGAATACCTGGTTTAAAAAGCGAGATATACATAAGTATACGTATGTAAGTAGGAGAGATGGCCAGAGAGCGTTATTAGATTACGTGTTAATTGATAGACGCAAGAAAGAGAGACTTTTGGATGTTAATGTGCTGAGAGGTGCAACTGGAGGGATGTCTGATCATTATCTTGTAGAGGCGAAGGTGAAGATTTGTGGGGGTTTTCAGAAAAGAGGAGAGAATGTTGGGGTGAAGAGAGTGGTGAGAGTAAGTGAGCTTGGGAAGGAGACTTGTGTGAGGAAGTACCAGGAGAGACTGAGTACAGAAAGGAAAAAGGTGAGAACAAAGGAGGTAAGGGGAGTGGGGGAGGAATGGGATGTATTTAGGGAAGCAGTGATAGCTTGCGCAAAAGATGTTTGTGGCATGAGAAGCGTGGGAGGTGGGTTGATTAGAAAATGTAGTGAGTGGTGGGATGAAGAAGTAAAATTATCAGTGAAAGAGAAGAGAGAGGCATTTGAACGATTTTTGCAGGGAAAAAATGCAAATGAGTGGGAGATGTATGAAAGAAAGAGGCAGGAGGTCAAGAGAAAGGTGCAAGAGGTGAAAAAGAGGTCAAATCAGAGGTGGGGTGAGAGAGTATCACTAAATTTTAGGGAGAATAAAAAGATGTCTTGGAAGGAGGTAAATAAAGTGCGTAAGACAAGGGAGCAAATGGGAACTTCAGTGAAGGGGGCTAATGGGGAGTTGATAACAAGTAGTTGTGATGTGAGAAGGAGATGGAGTGAGTATTTTCAAGGTTTGTTGAATGTGTTTGATGATAGAGTGGCAGATATAGGGTGTTTTGGTCGAGTTGGTGTGCAAAGTGAGAGGGTTAGGGAAAAGGATTCGGTAAACAGAGAAGAGGTAGTAAAAGCTTTACGGAAGATGATGGAGCCTTGAAGAATGTTTGGAAGTCGAGAAGATTATCTCGGAAAGCAAAAATGGTTATGTTTGAAGGAATAGTGGTTCCAACAATGTTGTATGGTTGCGAGGCGTGGGCTATGGATAGAGTTGTGCGCAGGAGGGTGGATGTGCTGGAAATGAGATGTTTGAGGACAGTATGTGATGTGAGGTGGTTTGATCGAGTAAGTAATGTAAGGGTGAGAGAGAGGTGTGGAAATAAAAAGAGTGTGGTTGAGAGAGCAGAAGAGGGTGTTTTGAAATGGTTTGGCCACATGGAGAGAATGAGTGGGGAAAGATTGACCAAGTGGGTATATGTGTCAGAGGTGGAGGGAACGAGGAGAAGTGGGAGACCAAATTGGAGGTGGAAAGGTGGAGTGAAAAAGATTTTGTGTGATTGGGGCCTGAACATGCAGGAGGGTGAAAGGCGTGCAAGGAATAGAGTGAATTGGAACGATGTGTTATACCGGGGTCGACGTTCTGTCAATGGATTGAACCAGGGCATGTGAAATGTTTGGGGTAAACCATGGAAAGTGTGTGGGGCCTCGATGTGGAAAGGGAGCTATGGTTCCGGTGCATTATGACATGACAGCTAGAGACTGAGTGTGAACGAATGGGGCCTTTGGTGTCTTTCCTAGCGCTACCTCGCACACATGAGCAGGGAGGGGGTTGTTATTCCATGTGTGGCGAGGTGGCGATGGGAACAAATAAAGGCAGGCAGTATGAATTATGTACATGTGTATATATGTATATGTCTGTGTGCGTATATATATATATATGTGTACATTGTGATGTATAGGTATGTATATTTGCGTGTGTGGACGTGTATGTATATACATGTGTATGTGGGCGGGTTGGGCCATTCTTTCGTCTGTTTCCTTGCGCTACCTCGCTAACGCGGGAGACAGCGACAAAGCAAAATAAGATAAAGATAAAAATATATATATATATATATATATATATATATATATATATATATATATATATATATATATATATATATATATATATATATATATATATATATATATATATATATATATATATATATATATATATATATATATATATATATATATATATATATACTTTACAGTCATCTTGTTTTCATCATCAATGACGTTTATCTTGGTCTAAGACTATCTTGACTACATCCTTATACTTATCTCATTTTCAATATCATTGACCTCTATCTTGTTAAGAGCCATCTTCACTACTTCCTCATAATCATCTTACTTTCAATATCACTAGCGTATTTTTTGGTCAAAGGCCATCTTCAGTACATCCTCATAGATATCTTACTTTGGACATATTTTGCCTTTATATATATATATATATATATATATATATATATATATATATATATATATATATATATATATATATATATATATATATATATATATATATATATATATATATATATATATATATATATATATATATATATATATATATATATATATATATATATATTTCTTTTTCTTTCTTTCAAACTATTCGTCATTTCCCGCGTTAGCAAGGTAGCGTTACGAACAGAGAACTGGGCCTCTGAGTGAATATCCTCACTTGGCCCCCCTCTCTGTTCCTTCTTTTGGAAAATTGAAAAAAAAACAAGAGGGGAGGATTTCCAGCCCCCCGCTCCCTCCCCTTTTAGTCGCCTTCTACGACACGCAGGGAATACGTGGGAAGTATTCTTTCTCCCCTATCCCCAGGGATATATATATATATATATATATATATATATATATGTATATATATATATATATATATATATATATATATATATATATATATATATATATATATATATATATATATATATATATATATATATATATATATATATATATATACATATGTATATATATATATATATATATATATATATATATATATATATATATATATATATATATATATATATATATATATATATATATATACATATATATATTTTCTTTTCTTTTTTTCTTTTAAACTATCCGCCATTTCCCGCATTAGCGAGGTAGCGTTAAGAACAGAGGACTGGGCCTTTGTGGAATATCCTCACCTGGCCCCCCTTTGTTCCTTCTTTTGGAAAATTAGAAAAAAAAAAAAAAACGAGAGGGGAGGATTTCCAACCTCCCGCTCCCTTCCCTTTTAGTCGCCTTCTACGACACGCAGGGAATACGTGGGAAGTATTCTTCATCCCCTATCCCCAGGGATAATATATATATATATATATATATATATATATATATATATATATATATATATATATATATATCTATATATATATATATATATATATATATATATATATATATATATATATATATATATATATATATATATATATATACATATGTAATCAATATCAGTGGTGGGATTGAAAATAAATCGAATAAATTGTGTTTTCAAAAGCGCAAATGAATATCAAAATCCGGCACAATGCAAATTAAGTTAACTATTAAAAAAAAAACTTATTGGTCGAACAATTCTCATCTCCAGTACTTTTCGTCTATTTTCAACATTCTTTCGATGCGACATATACGACGGTTACGTAATTTACCATTAGGTGATGGCAATGTAACGAAAACCTTAGGATGAACACAAACGAATGGACGCTCTCTTGATTTGCTTAGGGAATATTTAGTGGCTAGGGAGCTTTGCAGTACTATTAATACTGTTGTGTGGTGGTGAGGGACATCGTTGGCTGTACATTCTTCGTGTTGGAACTTATGTGTAAAATGCTTTACTCAACCTACTTCAGCTGGAAGTAAGATTATGACAACAGGTAAACCTCGTCCTGAATGAATAAAGTTGTTATCTGGCCCTCATATGGACTGACCCCCAGCAGATAACCTCGTCCTTCTATTTTCTGTCCTTTCCATGTTCTGTCCTCCAGTTGATAACCTCGCCATGGACCATCTGGTCTCCTGCTATTTATCCTTCCCATGTACTGTCCTCCAGCAGATACACACACACACACACACACACACACACACACACACACACACACACACACACACACACACACACACAACACAAATGTTGATATATGTTTCCGGCTAAATCACTGATCTCATCATCAAAATACACGTTTTTTTCTGCACTTTCCTATCTTTACTACATCTTTCTTCACCACACATACTAATCCTCGCTACACCCTCATCTTCCCAATTACATCTACACCTCCAAATATAGACAGATTTTTTGCTCTCGCCTTCACTATATCTTCTCTTACGCTGGTATTTTATCTTTACGACTAAAGTTATTATATAAAATATTATCTTCGCTACATCCTAATCTTCAATGCCGTTTCATCTTCCCTACACTGTTCAGTGAGCAACCTCATTTCCGCTACTCATTTTATTCATTACACCATCATCTTCACTACACCTTCATCACATTCACTATATCCTACATTTCAATGCAGCTTCATCTACTCTACACTATAAAGTTTTTCTATACAAACCTCATTCTCACTAATATCTTTTTCACTACATCATCTTAATTGCATCTTCATCATCTTCACTACATCACAGTCTTCAATCCAGCTTCTTTTTTTCGTGCACTAACCAGATTTTCTATTCGCCATCATCTTCACCTCCAAATACAGATATATTTTTTGCTCTCGCCTTCACTATATCTTCTCTTACACTGGTATCTTAACTTCACGACTAAAGTTATTCTATAAAATATTATCTTCACTACATCCTAATCTTCAATGCCGCTTCATCTTCCCTACACTATTCAGTTTGCAACCTCATTTCCGCTACTCATTTTATTCATTACACCATCATCTTCACTACACCTTCATCACATTCACTATATCCTACATTTTAATGCAGCTTCATCTACTCTACACTATAAAGTTTTTCTATACAAACCTCATTCTCACTTATATCTTTTTCACTACATCACCATCTTAATTGCATCTTCATCATCTTCGCTACATCACAGTCTTCAATCCAGCTTCTTTTTTTTCGTGCACTAACCAGATTTTCTATTCGCCATCATCTTCACCTCCAAATATAGATATATTTTTCGCTCTCGCCTTCACTATATCTTCTCTTACACTGGTATCTTATCTTCACGACTAAAGTTATTCTATAAAATATCATCTTCACTACATCCTAATCTTCAATGCCGCTTCATCTTCCCTACACTATTCAGTGTGCAAACTCATTTCCGCTACTCATTTTATTCATTACACCATCATCTTCACTACACCTTCATCACATTCACTATATCCTACATTTCAATGCAGCTTCATCTACTCTACACTATAAAGTTTTTCTATACAAACCTCATTCTCACTAATACCTTTTTCACTACATCATCTTAATTGCATCTTCATCATCTTCACTACAACACAGTCTTCAATGCAGTTTCTTTTTTTTCGTGCACTAACCAGATTTTCTATTCACCATCATCTCTACACATTTTTTTTTTCCACAGACAGCATCTTCACTACACCTTTACCCTATTAATCAAATCACCTGATACTCCATCTTCACGACACAATATTTTTTTTTCTGATCATCTTCAGTACAACCTTATCTTTACTACATCTTCCCTATTACATCTTCTCTACACCATCGACAATAAAAGTCTGGACTGATCCTCATGGGATATGTAATACACTTTTCACTTTCATTCTATTTACATTTACGGAATCACTACATCCTTCGACAACACAGTTCTCTAAACCTTACAATAAAACACTACTTGTCTGTTATCATCTCCCCTGCATGTTGAGTTCACTATATTAACAACATAGCCGGTCCAATTATCATCTCCCCTGCATGTTGAGTTCACTATATTAACAACATATCCGGTCCAATTATCATCTCCCCTGCATGTTGAGTTCACTATATTAACAACATATCCGGTCCAATTATCATCTCCCCTGCATGTTGAGTTCACTATATTAACAACATATCCGGTCTAATTATCATCTCCCCTGCATGTTGAGTTCACTATATTAACAACATATCCGGTCTAATTATCATCTCCCCTACATGTTGAGTTCACTATATTAACAACATATCCGGTCTAATTATCATCTCCCCTGCATGTTGAGTTCACTATATTAACAACATATCCGGTCTAATTATCATCTCCCCTGCATGTTGAGTTCACTATATTAACAACATATCCGGTCCAATATGCTTTGAGATAGGTATATAAGGAGGTGCCCAGAGCTTTTCTTCTCATTCCACTTCCGAAGACCGAAGGGTCAACACCTCACAAAATTCGCTCCAGAATGGAAAGATACGACAAAGTTGATCTTGTCACTCTCTGCAAGGATCTGGGAATTCTTCGAGTGACTAAGAAATCCCTGAGCGAATTGAGCCATGGATGTTCTCGAACATTGCTGGGCGAAGGTGACTATGGGACCTGCTGGAGAGTTGTGGGCAAGGAGCAAGACTTCGTTGTCAAGAAGTTCCACGACCTCGACTCCTGCATGTCCCTGATCGACGAAGTCACCTGGCTCAACAAGGTCCACGGGATCGACGGGGTGCAAGAAATCATAGGTGTCGTGACGAAACAGCAACTCCTCATCACACACTACACCGGCCAGTCACTCAGCGCTTTCTGTGACGAAAACACCGTCGACGAGGACTTGATGTTCGCCATCTTGGGCCAGCTCGCGACCATCCTTCACCAGATAGCTTGCTGCGACGTATCCCACAATGACATCAGGGAGGATAACGTCTGCGTGAAGGAAGTCCGCGGTGGCGTTCAACTCACCGTCATCGACTTTGGAGTAGCATCCGACAGCGGCCATTCTGCTTACGAATCAGACACCTTCAGGCTGGCTGAACTGTGCGATAGACTCATCCGCCAATACTCCCTTAACATGCCTGCCGAGATAAATGTGTGGATCCAGAGAGTTCTGAGTGACAAGGAAGAAGAACGCCCCACGCTGAAGGACCTCCTTAAGTTGATTCCCGAGGAGTAAGACACCACCACTTCGTTTTGAGGACTGAAGATATTCTTCTAATACATATATATATATAGAGAGAGCAAGATATATATATTTTATATACATATAAGACTTGTTTTCTTTTATTTTCGCGAAGGAAATTTTATTTTATGGACCTCGAGACCACTGGCCTCCACGCGGCGAGGTCCGGTAACTCTGAGGGAGCGTAAACCCTCAGAGGCTAACAGTGGTCACTCATGCAACACACATTTCAACATACATACATACATACATACATACATACATACATACATACATACATGCATACATACATACATACACTACCTTAGGTAACTCTCTTTCGAACAAACAATTATCTGCAATCCTTCCCACGTGCTGTCCTCCAGCAGTTAACCTGCTCATAGACAGTCACGTGTCCTTGTTTTCTGTCCTTCCCATACACTCCTAATCGTAATATAAGTTTAAATGCAACACGATGAAAATCTATAGAAAGTGATCCTGAAATATGGGCATGATTTTAAGGAGTACATATACACACGCGCACACACACAGCGAAATTTCGACGAAAAAGCCTCTCTCTCTCTCTCTCTCTCTCTCTCTCTCTCTCTCTCTCTCTCTCTCTCTCTCTCTCTCTCTCTCTCTCTCTCTCTCTCTCTCTCTCTCTCTCTCTCTCTCTCTCTCTCTCTCTCTTTCCTCTGCTGTCCTTTTTGTTCTACTGCTCTTAAGGGGATTACAACATTTGCAGTAGTTTTCAGGCCTGGCCTCCTCGCCTGCACATTGGGTCTGCGGGGTCTGTGTGTCCATATAACTCCTCTAGTTTCTTTTTCCTCATTCTTCTGATGTGCATCATTCCTTGTTTATCTGATCATTTACCTACCTTTCTGACATGTATCTTTCATCCTCTCTCTCTCTCTCTCTCTCTCTCTCTCTCTCTCTCTCTCTCTCTCTCTCTCTCTCTCTCTCTCTCTCTCTCTCTCTCTCTCTCTCTCTCTCTCTCTCTCTCTCTCTCTATATATATATATATATATATATATATATATATATATATATATATCTCAGAATGTAAGTTAGTACATCAGGAACCCATCTGAAAGGTGAACCTTACATAAACTACATTGCAACTTACTTATAAATAGAATCATCAAGCTTCACTATATTAGCTTTACTATATCTAAATATAAACAAGGACTAACCGGGGTTACTTGGTTAAGCAAGACGTGAGAATATCATCAATTGGCCCTCCAGCCCTGGGTTGAAATTGTCGTTCTGACGTATTTCGAGTTCAGTGCTGATACAGGATCATTGATTATAGGACTATCTTGTTAGTCTGTGTAACTTCGCCTGACCCAATCCACGTCTTCAATGGCTTTCTGTTACTACAAACGGGATTACAAAGGAAAGGCTTCCTTTGTTAGTTTCATGAATACCTTCGTTCAAATGAAGGGAAAGACAATTACTATGAAGCGGTACCTTATCAGCAGGAAAGAGCTGCAGCAACGGTATGAAAGTTACTGCAAGATACATAACGAGCCCGTGGCTTCCAACGTAAACATCGGCCGCCATTTGGGTTCACTCGGCATCATGTGTGACACCAAGATTGGACCCGTTGGGAAACAGGAACGATACTATTCTGGTATCATGTGGCTCGATGGCGCAGGATCACCAACTGAAATGCAAAGAAAATGGAGAAAGCCGCCCAAACGTATCATGAAGGCCGTGCAAGAGAAGATCGAGAGGAATCGGTTGAGAGACGATATCGCTCACAGTATATTGAAATTCATACCCAAGACTTCCTCTGATCTCCAGACACAGCCAGTCACAGAGACCACCAGCCCCGCTTCCCAGACACAGCAAGTCACAGAGACCACCAGCCCCGCTCCCCAGACACAGCCAGTCACAGAGACCACCAGCCCCGCTCTCCAGACACAGCCAGACACACAAGCCACCAGCCCCGTCCCCCACACAGAGCCACAAGATCCTGATATTGAGAAGACAAATGAATTTCTGGATGATTTTTTGCTTTCACTGTAGAAGAACTGATGAGTTCCTTATAGACAAGACAAAATGTTAAAAAAGGAATCTATATAAGTTCACTTATGGAGTGAGATCTTTGACGGAGCTGTGCTGCCTATAGCACAACCTACCAAAGGATGATCTTTGCTGTCGTGCAGTAACCTCATGAGGGCGGAGTCCGGCTACACTTTCTTTACCGAGGAAAAGATCTTTGCGCTAATAGACAACTGTCCTAGCAACACTTATATGAGATGAATAGATGGATGCTCTAATGATCGATAATATACAAGTGTTAGAAGGACTGACAACTATATACATTTGGTTAGCTAATATTCATATGACTGAGGCTATTGTTCCCTCTGATTGATTCATTTTTCAAGATTAAGGAAAGTTGTAATAAAAATATTGTATTGAGTTTCTCCGTTGGCGTCAGGGTAAACACCCATCCCCCCCGAAGCTTGGTTACCTTTCCATGGTGGGGGGGACTTCATGGATTGGGCAGTAGCAACCAGCGTTGGTTGCTTCTGTTCAATCCATGAACGAAAAACCAAGCATATTGAACGTAATTGTCGTATAAATTTACTTGATGTCAAAACTGACGCGACAGCGTTTGTCTCAATTTTGCCAGAAATGTTTGTGCGTCTCGGCCTGATGGCGGGAGTCGGTTTGGCGCTGTGGTCATGAGAGAATACGAGGGAGACTGGCAACCGTCCCAGAAGAAGCTACAGTGAGGCCCAGCAGCTGTCCCTAATACTGTGGAAGGCACTCATGTAAGGTGTGCAGTGAGGCGCAGCAGTAACAAGGGAAACGGACAACCAAAACAGCAATCTTGATCATCAGGAGGCTATCCAATGCTCAGAATAGATAAGGACGATTATTGTATGGCTTCGCTCAGAGGATGAAAATCTTAGCCGTAAAAATCAATAAGTAAAATAACTAGTAGTTAGTGGTAGTGAAGTGGAATTACCGCATTTCTGTGGTCTTAATAGTAAAACTAAACTTTTCGTTTTCTCCATCAATCTAGAGGTGTTGTAGACCACCATCCTTAAAGTTGTAAGGTAATGGTAACTACAAGGTTATGACCTCGGCAAATTTGTGATGGAAAGTGCAGGAAATGTGGTAATGTATATAATATGAATTATATATAGTTGTATAATAAATGTGTACAGACCTACCTTTGCCTTCCGAGATAATGTTCTCGACTTCCACACATTCTTGAATGTTCCCAGGATTTTCGCCCCCTCCCCTACCCTATGATTCACTTCCGCTTCCATGGTTCCATCCGCTGCCAGATCCACTCCCAGATATCTAAAACACTTTACTTCCTCCAGTTTTTCTCCATTCAAACTTACCTCCCAATTGACTTGACCCTCAACCCTACTGTACCTAATAACCTTGCTCTTATTCACATTTACTCTTAACTTTCTTCTTTCACACACTTTACCAAACTCAGTCACCAGCTTCTGCAGTTTCTCACATGAATCAGCCACCAGCGCTGTATCATCAGCGAACAACAACTGACTCACTTTCCAAGCTCTCTCATCCACAACAGACTTCATACTTGCCCCTCTTTCCAAAACTCTTGCATTCACCTCCCTAACAACTCCATCCATAAACAAATTAAACAACCATGGAGACATCACACACCCATGCCGCAAACCTACATTCACTGAGAACCAATCACTTTCCTCTCTTCCTACACGTGCACATGCCTTACATCATCGATAAAAACTTTTCACTGCTTCTAACAACTTGCCTCCCACACCATATATTCTTAATACCTTCCACAGAGCATCTCTATCAACTCTATCATATGCCTTCTCCAGATCCATAAATGCTATATACAAATCCATTTGCTTTTCTAAGTATTTCTCACATACATTCTTCAAAGCAAACACCTGATCCACACATCTACCACTTCTGAAACCACACTACTCATCCCCAGTCTGATGCTCTGTACATGCCTTCACCCTCTCAATCAATACCTTCCCATATAATTTACCAGGAATACTCATCAAACTTATACCTCTGTAATTTGAGCACTCACTCTTATCCCCTTTGCCTTTGTAAAATGGCACTATGCACGCATTCCGGCAATCCTCAGGCACCTCACCATGAGTCATACATACATCAAATAACCTTAGCAACCAGTCAACAATACAGTCACCCCCTCTTTCAATAAATTCCACTGCAATACCATCCAAACCTGCTGCCTTGCCGGGTTTCATCTTCCGCAAAGCTTTTACTACCTCTTCTCTGTTTACGAAATCATTTTCCCTAACCCTCTCACTTTGCACACCACCTCGACCAAGACACCCTATATCTGCCACTCTATCATATATATATATATATATATATATATATATATATATATATATATATATATATATATATATATATATATATATATATATATATATATATATATATATATATAACTTCTGCAGTTTCTCACATGAATCCGCCACCAGCGCTGTATCATCAGCGAACAACAACTGACTCACTTCCCAAGCTCTCTCATCCCCAACAGACTTCATACTTGCCCCTCTTTCCAAGACTCTTGCATTTACCTCCCTAACAACCCCATCCATAAACAAATTAAACAACCATGGAGACATCACACACCCCTGCCGCAAACCTTCATTCACTGAGAACCAATCACTTTCCTCTCTTCCTACGCGTACACATGCCTTACATCCTCGATAAAGTGTGTGGAAGAAGAAAGTTAAGAGTAAATGTGAATAATAGCAAGGTTATTAGGTACAGTAGGGTTGAGGGTCAAGTCAATTGGGAGGTGAGTTTGAATGGAGAAAAACTGGAGGAAGTGAAGTGTTTTAGATATCTGGGAGTGGATCTGTCAGCGGATGGAACCATGGAAGCGGAAGTGGATCATAGGGTGGGGGAGGGGGCGAAAATTTTGGGAGCCTTGAAAAATGTGTGGAAGTCGAGAACATTATCTCGGAAAGCAAAAATGGGTATGTTTGAAGGAATAGTGGTTCCAACAATGTTGTATGGTTGCGAGGCGTGGGCTATGGATAGAGTTGTGCGCAGGAGGATGGATGTGCTGGAAATGAGATGTTTGAGGACAATGTGTGGTGTGAGGTGGTTTGATCGAGTAAGTAACGTAAGGGTAAGAGAGATGTGTGGAAATAAAAAGAGCGTGGTTGAGAGAGCAGAAGAGGGTGTTTTGAAATGGTTTGGGCACATGGAGAGAATGAGTGAGGAAAGATTGACCAAGAGGATATATGTGTCGGAGGTGGAGGGAACAAGGAGAAGAGGGAGACCAAATTGGAGGTGGAAAGATGGAGTGAAAAGGATTTTGTGTGATCGGGGCCTGAACATGCAGGAGGGTGAAAGGAGGGCAAGGAATAGAGTGAATTGGAGCGATGTGGTATACAGGGGTTGACGTGCTGTCAGTGGATTGAATCAAGGCATGTGAAGCGTCTGGGGTAAACCATGGAAAGCTGTGTAGGTATGTATATTTGCGTGTGTGGACGTGTGTATGTACATGTGTATGGGGGGGGTTGGGCCATTTCTTTCGTCTGTTTCCTTGCGCTACCTCGCAACCGCGGCAGACAGCGACGAGGTAAAAAAAAAAAAAAAAAAAAAAAAAAAGAATATATATAACAGCAAGGACGATAGTTTTTTGCGACCCTTTTGTATAATTAAAAGAGAATGGTATTACGTTCACAAGGCTGTAAGTATTGGAGTCATTGAATGGTATGTGGATAATGACCGCTTCGAGGGTCACATCAACCGTTAGTAAGGAGTAATAACTGGCCATGTGATGCAGAGGGAGAGCTGGGGTGCAACCGAATTTCGTCATCGCTTGTTTAATGATACGTGTGAGTTCTGAGAAGGGAAAAAATGATGGCGTGACAACTTGGTTTACCAGATTATCAACATCTTCCAATAAGCCAGTGAAATAATATGCATGATAAGTGATCTGGGCATATAAACTATCAACATATGTGGAAATAGTCTCTATAGCATATATGGGATTAAGAGACTTTGACAGTAGCGCTACATGTTGTGTCAAGTTATTAACAATTAACATTATGTCATTCAAATATCTAGAATGTTGTTTTAAGATATTAGCTTTAGCCTTGATATACCTGTTGTTAAGAAGTTGTTGAAATTGTAAGGATCTAACCTGATTCCTAACTGAATTAAGTTCTTCCTGAGTAGCAATACCAAACAAATATGATTGGAGGGACCCTGCAAAGTTAAGCAGACCTCTCTTGCTTCTCCTTTGCTTTTTCATGTTGATCCTGGCATTAGCATTTACTTGAGATTCAATGTCTTATATTATGTCAGACAGAATCACACAGGTACTATTCAATTTCCAGGTCCACTGGTTTAACAAAGTTGGAGGAGGAGCAACACTAGAGTTTCTGATGGACGGGTAGACCGTAAACGAGGTACGTTTTACTAAATCGTAATTGTAGGGTAGACCCTCCAGGCCCAGCTTAACTGAAAGTGTCCCTCACGAGGCGGACCTGGCGGGGAGTCGTGAGAAGGGCGCCTGGTACTGCCATGGTGTCATATATAGGAAGACACCATAAGGACATGAGAAGGAAGAACCTGGAAAATGATAAACTTAGCAACTTCTTAAAGGTGAGGTCTTAATGAATACTGATGTGTCTGTGGTGGTGTTGTGAGGGTGGTCGGTTCTGGTGTGGGGACAGTCTGAACAGTGGTAGAAGTTGGTTGAGTGACATTGTTTGGGGTTTGAGGAGTGTTGTCTGTTGTGGTACCGGGATGATCATGTTCAGAATACTGTAAAACTTTCAAGTGGTCCTCATGTTCTTTACGAATGTCACCTGTATTTAGATGTCGAACCCTAAACTTATGTCCCTTTAAATGAGCTAAGACTCTATAGGGACCAGAAAATTTTGGGTCAAGTTTAGGAACATCACTTCTAGTGTTAAATTCTTGCACCATTACCAAGAGTCCGGGAGCCACCTTTGATGGTTTCGCGGATTTATCAGCCTGGTTCGTGAAGGTTGTAGTGGCTTCACCTAGATTTTCCTTGATCCTTTGATGAATCAATTGAGTCGTGCGATATTTTTCCGCTACAACTGATTTCTGGACCGCTGGACATGAAGGAAGGGGCGCTATTATGTCATACGGCAACACTTTATCAAAACCGTGTAAGGCGTGGAAGGTAGTGTCTCCAATTGACTTACGATAAGCTGAGTTTAATGAAAATTGGACATCAGACAGGTAGTCATCCCATTCATCATCATCAAAATTAATGTTGGTGCGAAGACACTGGAGGATCTTGCGGTTCAACCTTTCTGCCAGGCCATTCGAGGCTGGGTGATGTGCCATTATATTACATTTATTTATGTTATACAATTTACAGAGTTCTTCTAATAATGAGTTATTACATTCGCCACCATTATCTGTAACCAAAATCTTAGGAGCATTATGTCTGTCTAAGATATATTTTTTGAACGCCTTAGCGACCGTGGCTGCGTCTTTATTTTGAACTGGGACTAATTCACAATATCTCGTGAAGGCATCAGTAATTACTAAAATGTATCTGTAGCCTGCCATAGACCTAGGAAAACCTCCTAATATGTCCATATGAACTCTTTCTCATGGGTATGTAGGTAAAGGATATTTCAACACAGTCTGCGGGGTAGTGGGACTTCCCTTGTATGTGTTACATGTTTGGCACCTCAAAATATAATCCTTAATGCTTTTCTGCATTCTTGGCCAGAAATACCTCAAACGAGTTTGCTTATAGCATTTATCTGCGCCTGGGTGTGCGGCCTGCGGTGAATCATGTGCTAACTTCAAGAAATCCTGTACTAATGTTGTTGGAATTATTGTTTGCTTAACAACACGGGCGAGCACTCCTAATTTCGCGTCCCTGCACAAGACTCCCCCACTGTGCTAAATACAATTCTCTGACTGGAACAACTGTTTTAGCATCCAGTGAAGATCTTACACCCTCTAGGTATTCTATGACAGGACCCCAGACTGGGTCATCTCGTTGATGTCGTGTCAACCTTTCTACATCAAAATCTACGGGGCTATTGCCTACAGTGACTGTACCCACTCTTCGGGAGAGTGCGTCTGCAACTACATTGGATGAACCCGAAACAAAGCGAAAATCTGGGTCAAATGCTTGTATAGTTAAAAACCATCTCTGAAACTTTCCTGTAGGATCTTGTCTTTGAAAAATACCCAACAGAGCTCTGTGATCTGTATAAACTGTAATAGGGTAACCATATATGTATTCCTTAAAATGTTTGAGTGCCCAAACAACTGCAAGGCCTTCCAATTCTGTTATTGAGTATTTCGATTCCGTCGTCGAACATGTACGGCTCGCATAAGCTATGGGAAAAAGTTTACCCTTATTTGACTCCTGCATAAGTACAGCTCCAAGACCCTGTTTACAAGCATCTGTTGTGTGCAAAATGAAGGGTTTCTCAAAGTTGGGAAATCGAAGGATAGGCGCCTCGATCAAGTGTTGCTTGAGTAAGTTAAACGCATTGTCTTGCGCTGTAGACCACTGGAATGTAACTCCCTGTTTCAGAAGTGAAGTGAGTGGGTTTGCGATCTTCGCGAAATTAGCGATAAATCTTCGATAATATCCTGCTAAACCAGGGAAGGATTTGACCTTGTCTGTTGTGGAAGGTACTGGCCATTCTACAATTGTTCGTACTTTATCTGCATTAGGTTGAATACCGTTTTCGTCAACGGTGTGACCTAAGTAGTTAATTCGTGTCTGTAGAAAGGAACATTTGGATAACTTGACTTTTAGGTTCGCATCCTTAAGTCGCAGAAATACTCTCTCAAGACTTTTGAAATGAGAAGCAATATCTGGAGACATGACAATTATATCAAGATAAACCAATACTTCTTTGCCCAACATGTGACGACAAATGTTAGTCATTAACCTTGAGAAGGTGATCACCGGTGAGGAATGAAGACCGAAGGCCATGATGCATATGAACTGCCAATGACCATCTGGCGTACTGAACGCAGTCAGGGGGCGGCTTTCCTCTGACAAGGGAATCTGCCAAAATCTGCTTAGTAAATCCAAAGTTGAAAATACTTTATTGTTACCGAGGCTATGAAGAAGCTCTGATACCACTGGTAATGGGAAACGATCTTTCAAAGTGACCTTGTTGAGTTTTCTAAAATCTATGACTGGTCTAATTCCGTCCTTTTTCGGAACGATCAGAAGTGGTGAATTCCATGGTGACCGTGATTCTTCTATGACCTTATCTTTCAACATGTCCTGAACCAGTTTGCTTGCTATGTCTCTGTGCGCGTGTGGCAAGCGATATGCTGGGACGTCAATGGGACGTGTGTTTTTCTCTAAGTTAATAATGTGAACATCCAAATGAGTTCTACCGAGTGGTTCTCCTGATAAGGCAATAGTAGACCTATACTGGTTGAGTAAGTCTGTTAACTGGTCAACATGTTTGGTTAATCCTACCTTGGATATCATGTCAGGGGTGATGGTGAGGAGCTGACTCGAGCCGTGCACTGCTGAGTCAGGGGTAGGAGGAGTAGGTGGTGGTGGGTTAATGGATGTGAGACTAGACGGATATTAAACTCACGTAACTCCTCGTCTTGAATTCCGGACTTCAGAACGGAGAATTCCACAAGCTTGGTCCCTCTACAGAGACGGACAGGAGTGGGTCCCGTATTGGCAATGTATACGGTAACCTCTCCATCTGCGGTCTCATGAATAGAGGCATCCATCGATAGCCCTTTGACAGTTAGTGATGAAGGTTCAGCAACTACTCTTAGTACGAGATCACCCTGACTGTGTCTCAGTCCAGGATCAGTCATCCACTTTCGAGAAAGTGAGAGAGGAACCTTCGTTAATGTGGTACTATGCAGAGTCATATTTGTTTGAAGTTTACCAGGGCAATGAGTAGAAAAATAAAAGGGATGGGTATTATCTACCGTGAAGCAGGACGTGGGAGCAGATGTATCAATGACCCTGACTGAGTGAGAACTCTTCTCTGACAACGGCAGGAACGTATTATCAACACAAACAACATTTTCATGATAAATAGGACAGATCTTATGTTGTGCCATAGAGTGGCGTCCTAGTAACAAGTTAGCAGGAAAAGTTACACCACGAACAATGTAAGGGGTTACGGTAATGACCGAGTCGCCTATGTGAATGTTCATTTGAATAGTGCCCCTTACGTCGAGATTTTCATTTGAGATACTTTGAAGGGATGGGTAAAAGACCGAGCATTGAACAAGTTGAGTGCGCATTAATGGTTGAATAAAATCATAATGAACGACATCTGCTTCCGCGCCACTGTCTAGGAAGATTGTGATTGGCTTATTCTGGAAAGAACCCACTAAATCGAAACTTGTAATGTGAGAAAATGTCGAAGAACGAAAATGTCTTAAGAGTTCCTTATGTGACGGAGTCTTGTCATGAGCGAGAGATTGTCATTGTTGATAATGACATGATGAACCTGTGTTAGATGACGTCTGTCTAGCTAATGCTCGGCATTCCGCTGAAGTGTGTCTAGCGTTCTTATGATATGAACACCTGTCTGGTGTTGTGAGGCGCGAGCGGGTGAAGGTCAGCTTGGTGTGTGACTGCAGGAAATTAAGACACGGTCTGCAGCATTGTGACGACCGAGGTTGTGATGCCATGGGTCGTTGACTGCGTTTGTTGTTCTGGTCGAGGCGTGAGAAAGAGTCTGATGTGTAAGTACACACATTCGCTTTATGTCCTGTTTGGTGACACCGGAAACACGTAACCTTATGTGAGTGTTTGTCATCACTGCATCGCTTTAAGTGGCCGTGAGAGGAATGATTGTGTTGATCACTAGAATGTTTCCTCACACTGTGGGAAGCCGACAACCTCCCCAGTGTCTTGGTGTTGTGATATCCACCTTTCTTTTTAGTGTAACCCAATACTTTCGTTACTGACCATGATGGGTCGATGTCTTCATCAAGTAACCGCCGAGCTACGTTTGGAGGTAGGTCCTTGAGTATGAAGAGTATGTGTAATAAACGCACGAGTGTTTGCACATGAGTTTCAGGCTTCATCATGGCCGACATCCAGGGTGAGGATTCGTAAGCCTGCCTAAATAACGTCATTCTTCCATGTAAGGTACTCCAGTGATCAGGGATTGACATATCATCCGTGTATGTAGTGTTAAGAGCACGTAAAAGGACGGTTAGTAGATTATCTGAGAATGATTCCTCACAACCGAATTTAAACAACGTTTTAAATTCCTCCCAAGATGTACAGTTTTGAACATCCTCTGAGTCATAGACAACCCTAGCGTAATTGTTAGGCTTGTTGAAATCAATGAGATTTTTAGCAGCTGATATAAGCGCTTTGTCTCCTGACTCACCATTATGTTCAACACTGTCCTCTACGTTCCTGATCCACCGATCAAAATTTGACAGTTTACCATCAAATAACTCGTGTGGTTCCCTAGCTTATTTTAGTGTGAAAATTGTTTTTTGTGAAGTATCTGATTGTCCTGAGTTTTCGTGAGGTGGAGGGGGAGGTGGGTGTGGGTGTGGTAGCGTATGGGAAGGTTTCTGTGGGTCATCTGTGTCACCAGAATCTGTCAAAACAACTTTGTGCGACGTCGCCATTTTAGAAGGCTGGTTCCGTTTATAGTAAGGGATCCTAGGTAATTTCCTAATTATATATGAGCCTTTACGATTACCACATGGAATATCTTCAGACATGTAATACAATCAGACTTAAAGTGTTTAAGTAATAAACCTCTCTAAAAATCAAAATGCAATGAACACTATTGTCCTAATCTAAAATACCTAACCCGAATATTATTGAAAATACTGCACCCAAATAAAGGCAATAAAAAGTATGGGATAACAACATATCAATACAAGATTCTGCATGCGAAAGTAATCATCACTAAAAACAACAGTATCAATGTATGAAAACATAAGAATATATGCAAGAAAAACCCTTAGATTAATTTGCTAAGTTACAAGGACGAATAGTCATATTACCCAAAAGTATATATATATACATATGTCTATATTGATAGACTAGGGACTAGTAACACACAAAAGGAGCATACCTCACAGAGTGAACCATTTTGACACAGTTCTTATCTGAATGGGAGATTCGCTCGCTTAGACGTCTCGGGTGTGGTGTAGCGAGGTGAAGATGTGTGCAGAGTAGCGGCTCGCTGGGTGTAGCGAGGTGAAGACGTGTGCAGAGTAGCGGCTCGCTAGCAGGAAAGTTGAGCGAGCAACAAGGGCTGGACCACGCGATGCTGACGTCTGAGATGTCGCCACGGCTGCTGATGGTGCGTCTCTGGAGTGGTCGACCGGATGACCTCCACGTTGGTGTTGGCAGGATCGCTGACCTTGCTGGAGACGCGTGGATGTGATGACAACACTCCACGGTGGAGGCGCTGTGTTCCCTTGCAAGTGACACAGTGTCAGCAATGCAATAAAGACGTATCTTCACTGCCTGGAGATACGGGTGATGGAGAACGTAGTCGGCCGTGGATTCCGCCCTTAACGTCCAGTGGAGCGAGCGCCAAGACTTGTCAGGTAGGCTTGTATGACTGCTGGCAACACCAGACGTAGAAATATGAAGTAGATGTGACGGTCGTCCGCGGTCACAGGTCCTTACTCCGCTGCCACCATTTGTAAGATTGAATTGTCAGGAATGAATACAGGTCTTCTTCGTGGATGGTAGTCAATGAAGATCAGGCGGCCTTTGTAGATTTATTACAAAAGAATATGTACGTCCATCTGTAGTACTCTGGGCTATAGTCTTATGACACACTACGACACACTCTAGTGAACAGTGTGACGATGCTGGCCAGTGTGTCTCCTCAGGTCACACTGGCATGGGTTATATTGGAGTCCGTCAACACCCATTCAACAACGTGTTCAAATAACAGATCAGCTTTTACGTGTTCAAACATCCTGATTAACAGTAGCCCGTGGGAACAGTGAGCCCGTGGCAACATGCATCTAACTCTATGTAACTCACAGTAAAATGATAATGACAAATACCTAATGAAAAATTAATGGTAGTGTGCGTGAGTCTTACAATGATAAGACATCCATACACTTGCACTCACATTACCAAATAAGCCGCGATGATAATATTATTATTATGATCATACGATTAAAACAAAATTGTAGTTAATGACATAATATATCCCCAACGACAAAATTAACCATAGCAATATAGCCAGCAAGTAAATATAGCGAACAAGATAATGTAGTTAGGACGGCATTATATTGAAAATAACAATAGAGCCACCATGCCAATATCGTCACCATGACAATGTAGCTGTATTTTCAATGTTACTCTTATGTGAATATGGCTTTATTGTCATTGTAGCTATAGTGTCATGGGAACATATTTTCATAGTGGCAGTATTGTCATTATGAACAAACCGTTATTTTGGCTATCTTTTCATTTTAGTTACATTGCTATGATGTATATATCGTCACTTTAGCTATATTGGCAAGGTGATCTTTATTTATAGGTGATATATTGTCATTATTTAACTCTTGCATAATTTGTCATAATCGATATATCATCATGATAATCATATCATCATGGTGACAATATTGTCACAGCGACTATATTGTCATTATGACTATAATGTCATAGTGGCTATATTGCCATGATAACTATATTGTCATGGTGATTTTCTATCATGATATCTATAATGTCATAGTGACTGTATTTTCATAGAAGTTTTTTTAATGGTGTTGATATTGCCCTTGAGGATATGTCATTATAGAGGAGAAATTGTCATTTTGATTAAATTATCAGATGACTACATTGCCATGATATGCTATATTGTTATGGTTTCAGTACTGTCTTGGTAAATCTTTTATTACTGTGGCTACATTGCAATGGAAACCAAAATGGTAAGGTGGCTACATTTTCATGATAGGATGATTTTACTATGGCGATTATATTACATTTCTGAGTATATTGTCATGGTGACTGTGTTGCCATAATCTCTATGTTGTCATTTAATTTGTTGAATTGATGGCAATATTGTCTTAGAGACGGTACTGTCATGTTATCTGTATTGTCACGGTGGTTGTATTGTCATCGTGACTATATAGTCATGTTGGCTATATTGTCATTAAGATTACATTGTTATGGTAACTATATTGCCATGGTGGCTGTATTGTTAGGTCACTATATTGCCATGGTGGCTATTTGTCATTTTTGTTATATAACAAGAAGGTGACTGTCTTTTCATGTTGGCAGTATTGTCAGAATAGCTATATTGTCAAGTAGTGGGTATATATATTTCTTTTCTGGCGGTATATTGTCATGATGGCAATAATAACATTTTGGCGATATTGGAAAGGTGATATCGTGTTTTAGCAGCTAAACTCTTGTTGTGGATATTTTTCAATTCAAATATTTTATCATGGTAGATATATAGTCAAGGTTACTATATTTTCATGGTAGCTACATTGTCATGGTGAAGACATTGGCATGGTGGCTGTATGGTTATTTTCAATATAATGTCGTCCTGGCTACATTATCTTGGTCGCTATATCAACTTGATGGCTATATTGCTATGGTTAATTTTGTCGTTCGGGATATATTTTGTTATTAGCTACAATATTATTGTCATTATATGATCATGATAATAATATTTTCATGGCGGCATGTTTGGTATTGTAAGTGTAATTGAATAGATATCATATCATCACATCCTTATATTGTCATGGTTTTTACACTGTGATATTGTTTATGTCAACCTGCTGATTATATAATCATGATTGGTGTATAATTATGGTAACTATATTGTAATACCGTTTTATTTCATTGTGATAATTTTGTCATGGTGACTACAATTACATGACAGCTATAAAGTTATGACTATATTATAATGATAAATCCTGTCTGAGTCACTGTTTTTTCACAGAGACTATATTGTCCTGGAGTCTATATGTTTCCTATGATCCGAAAACGACTATTTATTTACACTATCTATATTTGTGAATATGAGTTGAATGTTTCTATATTTTTTATTTGACTGTATTGTCATATCAGTTATATGATCATGGTAGCTTTATTGTCATAGTGAATACATTGTCGACGTGACTGCATTATCATAATGGCTAAATTGTCATAGCAAATATTATGACATGGAGGCAAAAATTTTATGATATCTATAGAGTCTGTAAATTACTCTCAACGCGTTTCTAATGTGCTGGCGATTGATTTATATCGTGACTTTATTGTCAAGATGGCTGTATTGTCATGGTGGCTATATTGTCGTTTGCTGTATTTTCAATTTTACGCTTTTGTGAAGATAGCTTTACTGTCAGCGTAGCTATAGTGTCATGGAGAATATATATACATAGTGGCAGTATTGTCATTATGAACATGTTGTCATTTTGGCTATCTTCTTATTTTCGTTACAGTACTATCGTGTATATATCGTCACCTTGGTTATATTAGCAATGTGATATTTTTTATAGGTGCTATATTGTCATTTTTTAATCATGCATATTTTGTCATAAGTGATACATTATCATGATAAATATAATATTCCGGTGACTATATATTGGCCTTGTGACTATATTGTTATTATGACTATAATCTCATGTTGGATATCTTGCCAAGATAACTATATTGTATTATCTACTCATAAATCTCTAAGTTATAATAACCCAAAATATTTAGAGTAGATAGGGTAGAAACTGATGGAAGCCATTTCTAACATTCTTGCATAACCTGACCTCTCGCCTTCCCAAAACATAGTCATCCCAGCTTGGATATTGTACTGCTTTGGTCGTCAACTAATTTGAAAAGGAAGACATTGAATGGAGAAATTACTGAGGTAATCTCCAAAGATGATTACTGGACTAAAAAACAAATTCAGAGAGCAGATTAAACTACTTAAATCCATTCAGCTTTAGGGAAAAGAAGTCTAAGAGATCCTATACAGGTATATGAAGTTATTATAATGGCATCCCTTTAAGCTTGACATTTTTACTCCCTGTAACTAGTTCCAACAATTAAAACAATATTCAGCATTGTGATTTAAGTGACTGACTTTAGGATGCATTTGGATCTGCCAAAAATTGTATCTAGCAAATACTTCAGCTTTCAACTGACCCATTCTATCTTTTTTATTCCTTTCATCTCAGTTTTATCACCTTTCTATTACTGTTTAATATCAACAGTAGCCCATCTACGTAGTTGGGGCTCTGAAGCAAAGGAAACTTTTTCTAGCCTAGGTTAGGGTAGCATCTAAACCAAGCCTAAATGACCTTACCTTAGAAATATGTTCAGACAGTACCTTCTGAAAATATTTCTTAAGATAAGGTCGCGGGGATTAGTTTAGGTGCTAACTAAACCTCGGCTAGAAAAAGTTTGATTTAAAGCCACAACTACTTGAAAGGCCTACTTTAAGTGGTGATAATGAAATTGATTTGCTCCAGTGTGCTCCTCCGTCCGTTTGTTTTATGTCCATCTAAAGATGCATACGTTCAATTTTTGATGTAGATTGATTTCCTATCTTAGTTTCGGCTACGGATTTCTACATCTTCAGTTCAGCACACCATTGTGGTAATGAAGGGAAAGTCACCACATTCATAAGCCGAGTGCACGTAGCTTATCCCACCTCGTTAGAAAGAAAACTTACCTGTCTTTGAATTAATGAACGGGCAAAGAGAAGACTAAATTTTAAGACACATTTATTATACAACTATATAATTTATATTATATACATTACCACATTTCCTGCACTTTCCATCACAAATTTGCTGAGGTCATAACCTTGTAGTTACCATTACCTTACAACCTTAAGGCTGGTGGTCTACAACACCTCTAGATTGATGGAGAAAACGAAAAGTTTCGTTTTACTATTAAGACCACAGAAATGCGGTAATTCCACTTCACTACCACTAACTACTAGTTATTTTACTTGTTGATTTTCACGGTTTTCATCCTCTGAGCGAAGCCATACAATAATCGTCCTTATCTATTCTGAGCATTGGATAGCCTCCTGATGATCAAGGTTGCTGTTTTGGTTGTCCGTTTCCCTTGTTACTAGTGCGCCTCACTGCACACCTTACATGAGTGCCTTTCACAGTATTAGGGACAGCTGCTGGGCCTCACTGTAGCTACTTCTGGGACGGTTGCCAATCTCCCTCGTATTCTCTTAAGACCATAGCGCCAAACCGACTCCCGCCATCAGGCCGAAACGCACAAACATTTCTGACAAAATTGAGACAACCGCTTTCGCGTCAGTTTTGACATCAAGTGAATTTATACGACAATTACGTTCAAGATGCTTGGTTTTTCGTTCATGGATTGAACAGGAGCAACCAACGATGGTTGCTACTGCCCAATCCATGAAGTCCCCCCCACCACGGAAAGGTAACCAAGCTTCGGGCGGATGGGTGTTTACCCTGACGCCAACGGAGAAACTCAATACAATATTTTTATTATAACTTTCCTTAATCTTGAAAAATGAATCAATCAGAGGGAAGAATAGCCCCAGTCATATGAAGATTGGCTAACTGAATCCTTGCGCATTGTGTAGAAAATGATTTCTTTGAGGGTTGCTTTATGGAAGGCACGGTAGCGTCGGAAGAGTTTCATTTTTTCTTTGAAGACGAAGGTAATTATCCCCGTGAATTTATGTATTTTTTTGGGCGGGATAATGTCCCCTTTTTTTTCTTTGTTTTTCAACGTCCCTACGTAGATATTATGTGTCATCCACTACTGGGAGAAAGCCAGACTTCCGCCAGATTAACGTTATCCTTGGCGAGGCGAAACTAAAGTTGTCTTGGTGTTGGTTCCTCAGTGATATCCCAAACACAAACACAAACACACCTCCAGTGTCCACTCTAGGTCCGTGTTTTCCTGCAGCACCAGCAGGAAGAAAGAACTCAGGTTCCTCACCAACTGAATCTTTTGGCACGGGGAGCGTGTGTCATCTCGACACGCCTTTTAACGCCCGTACGTGGTGCGGAGTGCAGTCGGTCTGTAACGTAGGACATGTCATGTGTTATTGGTCCCAGTCGGTCTAGAATGCTGGGCCTGACATGTGTTGGGGGACCAAGTCGGTCTTGAATGGTGGGTCTGAGGTGCGTTGGGGGACCAAGTCGGTCTTGAATGGTGGGCCTGACAGTTCTTGAGACCTGCCATGTCTCCCTGAAGGTGGGCCTGACAAGTGGGGTGGGCTGCATTTCCTCATGGATGGTGGGTCTTGTAGGGAGTGTGGGCTGCAGTGCCACTTGAGTGGGCGAGGTCACTTGGTCAGCATCAGTGGGACGGTGAGGTTTTACTTTTGCACAGCGACCGTTGACGGAAAGTGGTGTCACGTCGGCAAGAAGTGCCTTCTTGTAGGAGGCATAGCAGGAGTACTGGATGACGGCAATCCCGCGGTGGTTCTCGTAGGTCGTGTAGGACTGCATGTCGAAGCGAACGATGTCGCCGAACTGCTTGAAGAATTCCCAGACGTTCGTCCTTGAGATTTTGTATGGAACGTTGACGACCCTGATGGTATACCTCTGCAGGACGGTTTTGAGAACCCTTTGCAACTGCTCGTTGGTGGGCACGATGACATGTACGTCGTCATCATCGCAGCCCAACTCATCTATATGTGGGAGTCGGGTCTCGTGTGGTGGACGGTCCAGCAAATCCTCCTCATCGTGGAAAGGCAGGTAGGCCTGGTCAAGGAGGGCGACCCAGAGCACCTGCTGCTGCTCGACCACCTCCACAACTGAGCTCTTTGCAAAATCTTCCATGTTGAAGATACTAAGATTACTTTGTGCACTTTACGAAGTAACCTCGGTTATCCTTGTATGTCCACAAATATAGTGAGTCTATATTGATATGGAAAAATATAGTAAGGTACCCCTATGCTCTAATATCCCACATAGAAATAAAAGCATAGTCGACTTCATACAAACAAAAGCCTGTCGACTTCGGCGATTTTGAATGCAGAGACCATCTAAAATATTGTAGGTGGGTTAATGGTTGTTACATGGTGACCAGGGGTACAGGTGAATGGGACAGACTGGATATAGTGAAGATCGATAGATGGGACAGACAGGGTATAGTGAACATCCATAGATGGGACAGACTGGGTACAGTGAAGATTGATAGATGGGACAGACAGGGTATAGTGAATATCCATAGATGGGAGAGACAGGGTGTAGTGAAGATGCATACATGGGACTGACAGGGTACAGTGAAGATCCGTAGATGGGACAGACAGGGTATAGTGAAGAGCCATAGATGGGACAGACAGGGTATAGTGAAGATTGATAGATGGGACAGGCTGGGTATAGTGAAGATCCATAGATGGGACAGATGGTATAGTGAAGATGTGCAGCTGGGACACACATTATAATGAATTGATTGATGGGACAGACAGGGTATAGTGAAGATCCATAGATGGGACAGGCTGGGTGCTGGGTATAGTGAAGATCCATAGATGGGACAGAGGTTATAGTGAAGATGTGTAGACGTGACACACATTATAATGAATTGATTGATGGGACAGACAGGGTATAGTGAAGATTGATGGATGGGACAGGCTGGATATAGTGAAGATCGATAGATAGGACAGACAAGGTATCGTGAAGATTGATAGATGGGACATACAGGGTATAGTGAAGATCGATAGATGGTGGCAGACAGGGTATAGTGAAGATCGATAGATGGGGACAGACAGTGTATAATGAAAATAAATAGATGGGACAGATTGGTAATAGTGATCGATAAATGGGACAGACTGGTTATATTGGCGATCGATAGATGGAAATGTTGGCACAAACAAACAATGGCCAGGTGGTCCTGAGTAGCAGATCTCTGTTACTTGCAGGTCAGAACTTAATGATGGTGAGAGATAATGGTGTCTCCCTCTGTAGTGAACATGATATTGAGAGATAATGGTGTCTCCCTCTGTAGTGAACATGATGGTGAGAGATAATGGTGTCTCCCTCTGTAGTGAACATGATGGTGAGAGATAATGGTGTCTCCCTCTGTAGTAAACATGATGGTGAGAGATAATGGTGTCTCCCTCTGTAGTGAACATGATGGTGAGAGATAACGGTGTCTCCCTCTGTAGTAAACATGATGGTGAGAGATAATGGTATCTCCCTCTATAGTGAACATGACGGTGAGAGATAATGGTGTCTCTCTCTGCAGTGAACATGATGGTCAGAGATAATGGTGTCTCTCTCTGTAGTGAACATGACGGTGAGAGATGATGGTGTCTATGATTCGGTACGTAGAACTCACATGAGATTAATCAGATATATGATTATGAGCAGAAAAAGATGTTATCTATGTGTGATATGTAAGAGGAGGAAAACTACTCCCACACATCACATTTTACACACATTTCCACAGGACAAAGAAAGGTAAGGGGTATTGCTGTGATGGAATTGGTAAGACATTCATAAATATAAACGTAGGATGGGATAAATCTAAGACAAGTAGATAACAAACAACCACATTTTTCTACAAACTCAACAAAGACAAAGGCGAATTTTTCAGATATCAAGAAGTACATACCATATTTCCCCAATACCTACAGTTTTGTAATTAAAGAAAAAAATATTCTTGAGCTTACTTATTGACGAGTCACTTATGCTAGTTAACTTTGTTTTCAAGCTCATTATTGTTAGAGTTTTTCCCATCATCTCTTATCTGCATAATAACTTCATCAGGATCATTAGGCTTACGTGGACCAATTACAGGATATGTATGTAAATATGTTGCTTTAATGTTAAAGAATGAAATATGTCCTGGTTGATATGGCATGATTGTTGATGAAACCGTCCAGTTGATTTGGTCCCTAACATTGTGTTTAATGTTACCTATATATGTTATTGCTCATAGTTGTCTCAAGTCGTCCGTACAATACTTCATCCTTGGGAAAAACATAAAAAAACAAGTTTTAGATTATTTTCTTCTTTTTTCAAACTGAAAACCCACTGTAAAGTTTTCGTCAACAAACAGACAGCCAGACAGCGCAAGGGTAATTAGTACCACCAGCTGTTGACAACGCGCACAATTAAGCAGTCATTGCTCACGCGAGATTACTCCTGCTTTCCTGTCTTTCTTATATAGTCTTTGTACCACTACACACAAACACACACACACACACACACACACACACACACACACACACACACACACACACAAACACGCACACACATATACACACACACCATCATTGATGTCATTATGTTTCCATTACAAGCTACATTACACTCTCCACAAGAGGTAATTCTGCCCAGTGTACACCCTCTACCGTATCCTGCCATCTTCACTATATTGATGTTTCATCTTCACTACACTAATGCTTCAACTTCACTCTGTTAATCTATCATCTAGGATATTAAATCAATGAGGAAACGCTAGTCTACTATATTTTTGTGTGGCTTCACTATATTTTTGCAAGTGCTGGTCTATGAAAGTTTACTTCGTCAAGTAAATCACTCATCTCACCAGATCGCAGAAATGACTCACGTCCGCGCTGCCCATCGGTACCCTGGCAAGGAATCCTTCCTTGAATTTTTCGAGGCTCACATCCAGCAAACCGGGGCTGTTAAAGATTGTATAAGCCGAACTGAGCTATATTTGCGATACTGTGAATTCTGCGAAGGGTTCGGGTACGAGAAAGCTGCCGTCCTGAACGTCGGGAGAACACTGGGACGGTGGGGCATCAAGGCAGATCGCAGACTTGGAGGACGCAACGGCCGCCACCAGGAGTACGCCTACACCAGAATTGCCTGGTTGTCCAGCAGTGAGGGCCTGGCCCAGGGAGGAAAGCGGTGCCTTCCAGAATGCCAAAGGCCTTCCAGGAAGAGATCACGTCTGGATATCGAACCCGTGCACGAGAGAGTAGTGGTGAAGATCCAGACTCGGCATCAAGATGATGATGACCTGTGCGAAGGCGGACCCAGCGAGGAAACTGGTGTAGTTGACACAGGAGCAGCCGCCATCCCCATCAATGTTTCTTTGGCTCCCACCAAACAACGGGGCAAAGTGATGCCTACCACTGAATTGGTGACCTTGATCCCCTACTTCTATGGGGATGAATCAGGCCTGGTGGATCCCGACGTACTCGTACTGGTCGTCGATGAAGACCCTGATGTGTCCGTCGCTGCGACTGGAGGATCAGCAGCACCTGCAGCAGCAGCCGACCCTAAAGCTGAAGCGGCCGTGTTGAAGATTAAAGTCCACACCACCAACATTCATCCCTGAAATTCCTTGAACCTTAAGTTCCCGTCGCTGAGATCGGAGAAGCTGCTCCTCCTCCAGCAGTCGACCCTGTTATACCCGGTCCTCAGAAGACACTTCCTATGACAAAAGTTTCATTCAGTTGCAAATTATTGACAAACTATTGTACGGATGAAGCGGTTATCATAAAGGATCAAATCGTTAGGAAAAGTTCCTAACATTTATGAGTCCCATCCATAGGGAAGGAAAAAAAAAAGAAAAATACATCCATTCTGTTGGGTGCCATAAACATGGCACAAATGGACCCTAAGTCGAACTGCTGACCTCCTAGTGGTAGGGTCCGGGCAACTTTGAGGGAACATTAACCTTCAAAGGCTAACAGCAGTCGCACAAAAACAATAAAGATTAATCATTATTAGTCATTTACAATAATCATAGACGATGGTTATAGCCTCGCCCATTTATCATCTCATTCGCTGTGAACGAAATCATAGGCGACTCTGATTGCACCTACATCTATCAGTTTACCTATTTATATAACCTTTATCTATCTGTCTATCGTCCTGTTCGATGGTTTTCTGTATCATGTAAATCTCAGCCATTGAAATGTCCTGAGATCAATGTCGAAGAAGTGAACAAAAGAATTCTAGTTTGGACTGAAATACTTAGCCCCGTTTTTGCACATTTTCTCACCATTTATCCACCATTCATTCCCCTTAAGGATCTACGAACTATCTTCAGAGTTGTATTACAAATATATGAAACATGTCACCAACTCACTGTTTTGTTCATATTTCTTGCTATATTACATCTGTCAGTTTCTAAATGCAATCATCGGATGATTATGGCTGTGTCTACACACTCCCGCCATCTGGCCAACCTGGTACATATGATCATTTAAACTCTGACATTTCAACAAATTGTTTCAAAACGACTCCATGAAACGCGAACTTAAAATTCATCCATTTAACTCCCTCATTCATTAACGAACATTTAAACATCATCATTTGAACGTAAATCTTCCAGCTGCATTATGTCAACAAAGTCCTTTTAGATACGTCATTAGGTTAGGTTAGGTTAGGTTAGGTTAGGTTAATTAACCTCGTCAATTAAACACTTTAATACTACCATGCAACAGTGAACTTTTATACACCGTCATATTGCAGCTGTTGTATGAAATGCTTCACATAACTAAAGAATTTAAAGTGAATTATTTTAATGATACTCTTGGAATTCTGCACTTTAATATGAACCTTTAAATTCTGACTGTAGAGGTACACATGACCTTTAAATTCCACCAGAGCAATGGAAGTCTGTACAATTAATTTAACTCTGCCACTGAACGCGAACTTTTAAATTTAGCTGGGCGGCCTCTTATTCCCTGGCTGCCATTCATACTTTGTCCTTTTAAACTGTGTGTTTATATAGTTCTCATTCACTTTTAATTTCGATCGTCTCTGATATTTCAGTCGTAAAATTTGTTCATGTTCCCATATTGCTTTAGTTAAGGTTTATGGTTAAACCTAAAGAATCTACAGTGTCTACAGTGACGGAGCCACCTGTATGTTGTACCAGACAACCAGTAATGTATGGTGACTGACGTGTACAGTGACGGAGCCACCTGTATGTTGTACCAGACAACCAGTAATGTATGGTGACTGACGTCTACAGTGACGGAGCCACCTGTATGTTGTACGAGACAACCAGTAATGTATGGTGACTGACGTCTACAGTGACGGAGCCACCTGTATGTTGTACAGTCATTGATTAAAGTCTAGAAGGTTTGTTGCCGAGCTCACGCCTCTTGCATTCGAATCATGATGGTATCGGAACACTTGTGAATCATGATGGTATGGGAACTGTTATGAATCATGATGGTATGGGAACTGTTATGAATCATGATGGTATCGGAACTGTTATGAATCATGATGGTATGGGAACTGTTATGAATCATGATGGTATCGGAACTGTTATGAATCATGATGGTATCGGAACCGTTGTGAATCCTGATGGTATCGGAACCGTTATGAATCAAGATAGTATCGGAACCGTTATGAATCATGATGTTATGGGAACCGTTATGAATCATGATGGTATCGGAACCGTTATGAATCATGATGGTATGGGAACCGTTATGAATCATGATGGTATGGGAACCGTTATGAATCATGATGGTATCGGAACCGTTATGAATCATGATGGTATGGGAACCGTTATGAATCATGATGGTATCGGAACCGTTATGAATCATGATGGTATCGGAACCGTTATGAATCATGATGGTATCGGAACTCTTGTGAATCATGATGGTATCGGAACTCTTGTGAATCATGATGGTCTCGGAACCGTTATGAATCATGATGGTATGGGAACCGTTATGAATCATGATGGTATCGGAACCGTTATGAATCAAGATAGTATCGGAACCGTTATGAATCATGATGGTATGGGAACCGTTATGAATCATGATGGTATCGGAACCGTTATGAATCATGATGGTATGGGAACCGTTATGAATCATGATGGTATGGGAACCGTTATGAATCATGATGGTATCGGAACCGTTATGAATCATGATGGTATCGGAACCGTTATGAATCATGATGGTATCGGAACTCTTGTGAATCATGATGGTATCGGAACTCTTGTGAATCATGATGGTATCGGAACCGTTATGAATCATGATGGTATGGGAACCGTTATGAATCATGATGGTATGGGAACCGTTATGAATCATGATGGTATGGGAACCGTTATGAATCATGATGGTATGGGAACCGTTATGAATCATGATGGTATGGGAACCGTTGTGAATCATGATGGTATGGGAACCGTTATGAATCATGATGGTATGGGAACCGTTATGAATCATGATGGTATGGGAACCGTTATGAATCATGATGGTATGGGAACCGTTATGAATCATGATGGTATGGGAACCGTTATGAATCATGATGGTATGGGAACCGTTATGAATCATGATGGTATGGGAACCGTTATGAATCATGATGGTATGGGAACCGTTATGAATCATGATGGTATGGGAACCGTTATGAATCATGATGGTATGGGAACCGTTATGAATCATGATGGTATGGGAACCGTTATGAATCATGATGGTATGGGAACCGTTATGAATCATGATGGTATGGGAACCGTTATGAATCATGATGGTATGGGAACCGTTATGAATCATGATGGTATGGGAACCGTTATGAATCATGATGGTATGGGAACCGTTGTGAATCATGATGGTATGGGAACCGTTATGAATCATGATGGTATGGGAACCGTTATGAATCATGATGGTATGGGAACCGTTATGAATCATGATGGTATGGGAACCGTTATGAATCATGATGGTATGGGAACCGTTGTGAATCATGATGGTATGGGAACCGTTATGAATCATGATGGTATGGGAACCGTTATGAATCATGATGGTATGGGAACCGTTATGAATCATGATGGTATGGGAACCGTTGTGAATCATGATGGTATGGGAACCGTTATGAATCATGATGGTATGGGAACCGTTATGAATCATGATGGTATGGGAACCGTTATGAATCATGATGGTATGGGAACCGTTATGAATCATGATGGTATGGGAACCGTTATGAATCATGATGGTATGGGAACCGTTATGAATCATGATGGTATGGGAACCGTTATGAATCATGATGGTATGGGAACCGTTATGAATCATGATGGTATGGGAACCGTTATGAATCATGATGGTATGGGAACCGTTATGAATCATGATGGTATGGGAACCGTTGTGAATCATGATGGTATGGGAACCGTTATGAATCATGATGGTATGGGAACCGTTATGAATCATGATGGTATGGGAACCGTTATGAATCATGATGGTATGGGAACCGTTATGAATCATGATGGTATGGAACCGTTGTGAATCATGATGGTATGGGAACCGTTATGAATCATGATGGTATCGGAACCGTTATGAATCATGATGGTATGGGAACCGTTATGAATCATGATGGTATGGGAACCGTTATGAATCATGATGGTATCGGAACCGTTATGAATCATGATGGTATCGGAACCGTTGTGAATCATGATGGTATGGAAGCCGTTATGAATCATGATGGTATGGGAACCGTTATGAATCATGATGGTATAGGAAACCGTTATGAATCATGATGGTATGGGAACCGTTATGAATCATGATGGTATGGGAACCGTTATGAATCATGATGGTATGGGAACCGTTGTGAATCATGATGGTATAGAAACCGTTATGAATCATGATGGTATGGGAACCGTTATGAATCATGATGGTATCGGAACCGTTATGAATCATGATGGTATGGGAACCGTTATGAATCATGATGGTATGGGAACCGTTGTGAATCTCGTACCTATGATTCATAGTGAGTGAACCCAGGTGCCTCGGTGTGGTAACATAGCTGTTCTGGTGAGGGTGGAGGTGACGGCTACGGACTTAACAGTGAATTATCATCCATGGCATCATTTTGGACGGGTTTAATGACGTTCAGTCACAACTGCCACACTTGTTTGGTGCTTAATACTCATTTAGATCACGATTTTGGGTTGTTTCCAGCCTATCTATTTTCCAGATTATATTGTTATAATGGCCACTACCTGGACACAGAGTGTCACATAATGAAATAATTGTTAAGGGTTAGATTAGGAACAGAAAAACTAGGCAACTTGAGCTTGACTATTTATGTGCTACTCTGCCGCCCGCAGTCATGTTGGCAACGCTGGTCACTCGTGATGGCTTAGTCTCGGCGACTCCACTTCCCCCCTGGCCGGCTGGGGGGGGCGCTCCAATCTGCCAATATCAAATGTCAATCTTTTTTTTTCGCTCTGGATATTTGTTTTTGTCTCCTACTTGTCATCTTAAATAATCAACATTATGTAGATGTTCACCGCAATATAATGATACTGTGTACGCACTGATATAAAACTGATACAGTATCGATTTAAATATTAACGACAAAATTGACGGTCAAAATAGCAACAACCAATGAGGTGTGCGTGTCAGGTAGCCGGCCTGGAGGGAAGTGGAGTCGGCCGGTTATGGTAGTAGTGTTGCCAACATGACTGCGGTATAGCTATAGGTAATGATAGACTTTACGTTTGTCTTACACAACAACACAGAGCCGGGCCCCCGGGGAACTGAGTGAGTCTTTACCTTTCCAAGGTTTCTGGGAATCGAGACTAAACACTGGAGACTGAGTTTATATCCCACACATATAAGTAAGTAGTAAAAGGATCCGTGACGTTGTCTTCAGTTATTGTATATAAAGAGAGAGAGAGAGAGAGAGAGAGAGAGAGACAGAGAGAGAGAGAGAGAGCCTGATGGTGTTGTGTGATTAGAATAACCATACAGGGCGGACAGGAACATTAGTTTATTGCAGTAACATAACAGATTAACCTTAATTACATTTAATGTGACCTTCATCCCCCAGCCACGGCCATCAACAACTTGGTGAATCCTTGTGGCAACACAATGGACGAAGTTTGTGCATAAAGAGAAGAATGACACAACAGTACCAGGCATTAGAAGCCTGCCATATGTAGGATAACCAGACTTACATTCTCTCGAAGGCCACACAATGAGGGCTCATGTGATAGAGGTTTAGAAAAGCAGGTTTGTTGATTGATACAGACCAGACCTTAGATTTTAGCCTGAAAACAATGAACCTTTATTACCATGAATTTCCATATGACAACAAACAAACAGAGAAAAAAAAGATCAATACCTGGCCATAGATATGTCTCAAGATATCTTGCTATATATAAAGACTTTAAAGATCAATATCTGACCATATGTATGTCTCAAGATATCTTGCTATATATAAAGACTTTAAAGATCAATATATGACCATAGATATGTCTCAAGATATCTTGCTATATATAAAGACTTTAAAGATCAATATCTGACCATAGATATGTCTCAAGATATCTTGCTATATATAAACACTGTAAAGATCAATATATGACCATAGATATGCCTCAAGATATCTTGTTATATATAAAGACTTTAAAGATCAATATCTGACCATATGTATGTCTCAAGATATCTTGCTATATATAAAGACTGTAAAGATCAATATCTGACCATAGATATGTCTCAAGATATCTTGCTATATATAAAGAATGTAAAGATCAATATATGACCATAGATATGTCTCAAGATATCTTGCTATATATAAAGACTGTAAAGATCAATATATGACCATAAATACGTCTCATGATATCTTGCTATATATAAAGACTGTAAAGAGAATCAGAGATAAAACAGAAGTAATGAAAAGTAGATTACTTGTGTTGATGGTAAGGACAAGTAGGGACTTCATGACAACATGATGTAACAACCAATGATTTCTAATATTTTTATGATTAAATAAAACTAATATGTATTTGTCTTAGTTAACTGGGTTGACTATTGGGGTTGATTTATAAAGTTTGCACAATTATATCAGTCAGAGTTAACCAAACCTCTGCTGGACCATTGTGGTATGTAGGAAGCAATTTCTTCCCCATCCAAAACATTAATGATGAAGAGGTAGTTCTTGGCTATTATAGTGAACAACTGAAAATAATGGCAAGTCACTTGTTCAAGCAGGAGTCTGGCATCTACGTCAGGTACTCAGTATAAATCATCATTGATTTTCATCTTTGCACACATATTTACAATTAATTCTGATTATTTCATTTTGCGTAGGTCATGAAAAATCCATGTTTCCACCATATTGTTCAGATGTGACTGTTGCTATGCTGTTATAAGAACTGCCTCACATATGCACAAGTGGAGTGAGTGGATAATATCTGGACGTCACAGAGAATTTAAGGATAATACACACGACTATTCTTCCAGCATCTTCATCTGAAATCTAACACTGAAGCCAAGTACTTTGTGGGAAACACATTATGACGGATCTTCTGTTATTTGTTTAGCTTCTTCTTTACTTCTCTTTCCCTTTCCATCTTCCTTTGTGTCTTTTCTGACCCCTGATACATCTTCATTAATCACAGTCTCTCTCTCTCTCTCTCTCTCTCTCTCTCTCTCTCTCTCTCTCTCTCTCTCTCTCTCTCTCTCTCTCTCTCTCTCTCTCTCTCTCTCTCTCTCTCCACTTCTCACATAACATGACAAGACGTAACTCACGCATTAGTTCTTCATAACTCTGGATTTTCCAGCAGTGATCGCTAGCTACGCGTTATCTCTGCTGCATTCTGGTCAAATCTTGCCAACACTCGTCAGCCTCAAGACAAAACACAATTAAACCTTTATTAATCATCGTTAAAGGAAGTGAAAACTCGACCTACACCTAGGAAAATCACTGACTAATATTCATTTTATCAAGCCTCAGTTGCCATACTCAGGTGTCTCCAGCTCCTGCCTCAGTTGCCATATCCAGATGTGTCGGCTGCTGCATCAGTTGCCATATCCAGGTGTGTTAGCTGCTGCCTCAGTTGGCAGGTGTTCTCAGCAGATGAGGTCACGCCGGAGAGAGACTGAGCCAAGACAATTTAGGAATGTTGTGTTTACTACAAAGCAACATCAAGCACTTCTGTAGAACTCAAGCTACCAAGGTTAGTCATCATTCATATTTTCCTTATTGCATCAACATAATTATACATTTTTGCTAAAACCTTTTATGGATATTGTATTACATTTTCACACCATATGTCTAAGTGCTACGTAATAGGTGACTGTTATTAATTATACAATTAAATAATAACTGCTTATGACGTAATATTGATATAAGGTACTTACTTAACATACAGAACTAACATACACTTTATATTTTTGGATAGTGTGTTATTGTCATTTCCAATTTGATGTGCAATCATTTCGTCCAGTATATACAACCTGGGGTTATGTTCTCCAGCAGTCATACACGGACGGTGGTGTGATGTGTGGCTTCACGTGTCTGGCTGCTGCACACACAACATGGCCAATCCTTCTGCATGTCTTCTGCTGGTATTTGTATATCTATAAAGACAGTCTTAATGGTGCTGGACTTAGGCGTACTAATGATAGCTAGGCTCCCGTTACTATATGTATTCCTTCTATAATAAACAAAATAAGAAATATAGGAGAATGTTCGAGACCGGTGTTGGGAGGAGACCATATACTGTTCACCAGCCTTACGTATACAAGAGGTGTGGGGGCGGGTCGTCAACACAGCTCAGTAAGACACCAACAGTGGCAGTTGATTGTCAGAAGCGTTTCAAGTGAGCAGTTGCAAGGTGTGGTAATGGTGGTCAGGAGGGCTGTTCCTTGTAGCTCGCTAGTTAGCCCAGAGTTGAACGAGGCGGAGCTCAGTAGTGTACCTTTGTCGTGAATAATGACTGGATCATCTCTGCCACGTGAAGCAATCTACTAATCAACAGTTATGGAGTCAGGATTCATATATGACAACAAATAGTTAGATAGATTGATGTTGTTAGATTGGGTAGGTGTCCGGCTGACATGGGCCCTTGTCTTACGACAGCTCGTTCTCAGAATGTCTGTTTACTGTACAGTTATGTTATTGTTAGAGTCACCAGCAGGTCTCCTCGTAGCAGTTATCTACTGTCGTTGTCACACTAGTGAGGTCTTCACCTACCTGTTGTTTGTTGTCGTTGTTAGATTTTCTAGGTTTACGTCCTACATCTAGAGTGTGGACGGCCCGTTCTATGATCTAGTTTAACAGGTCATTTCTTGTTTACAGATTCGTCAGGTCCTTGCCTGGCTCGGGCCCTTATCATACGGCCTCTGTAACACGTAAGTATGTTTTATTATCTCTGAATTTACAGCTGTCAACAGGCAAAGTTCGTTAACCAGAATGTGTACCATACGGAAAAACAAACAAATAACAAAATTTGCAACATGATAGCAGTCGATATTAGCCATCAGCAGGTAAGGTCATCAAGCCGCACCATACATACGTCAGACAGTAGCATCAGTTGTATAACAGGATGTATATATGTTGTTGGATTTAAGGGCTATCAGCTTGTGGTCATGAAGTCAGAATGTGAACCATAAGTTCAACATATGATGATCGTCCAGGTCCAGCTGGTAGCTGCATATGAAGCTATGAATGTCTGTCTTCATTACTGACTACGTAGAGGGAAGGGTTTGGGTAGGAAAGGAATTCGGGAGGAGTATTTTGAGGGGTTGTCGGGAGTGTGATGAGTAGGGACACAAAAATAGTCCTTCTCAGGAGGAGGGTAACAGGTCCTGAGGCTCAGCCCAGGTGATGGTGTGAACAGTACACACATCACCAGCACACCTTTGATGGCGCTCCTACACCTTCGTGGCTGCTGCACTCTACACAGGAGCAGGGGATGATGGCACATATCTATGAAGCGAAAAGGTTTTCGATGAGACTGTGCTATTTCTTCCCTCCCTGGTCGATGATACAGCCTTTCCCCAAGGTTACTTGTCATTCCTGGTGTAACGACTTATGGGTTGAGTCCGGTAACACCTTTTCAATAATAGTATGGAACAGAGTAGAGTGACCAGGATGACCAGCGTGTTCTGCACCTCAACTGATTAATTATATGATAAGAATAAAGAGAATTACACACCATAAATGTCACTTGCAAGGATCAAGTCAGAGATGAAGCATAGATAACTAGAAGGGTTAAGGAAACAAAAATTGTAAAATACCTTTACCCGGGATCAGTAGCACCTGTGGCAATGGACACACCTTCGTAATGCTTGATCACTTACAAGCGACAAACTATGATACGTAAACCTTAGGTATTGTTCGTCAGGAGAACAATTTACAAATATTTATAAAAGACATATATATGTTAGATATATCTTTATCCGAGACGTGTAACACTTGTGTGGATAGACACAACTTTGTAATGCATGATCCATTACACGAAATGAACTTCACTAACGAAGAGTTATACAACGCGTCGTTGAAGAACATTAATCAAATACCTATACAGAATTTTTATGTTACATAAAAGATATTTCTTGATAGTAGTAAACACAAGAAATGGTGACGAAAGAAAAGGGATGTAGAGGTAAATATTTTGTTAAAAAATGAAATACTCCTGCCTTAAACTAGCTCCTTGCCATGGATTTTGTTTTAGATACCCACAGTAAGATATATTGTGTGATTAATCACTATAAATGCTTATGTTTAACAGATCTTTTATTTCTTATAGTATTTCACTGATTCAGGTTTAAGAACCTTGGTTCTGAACAACTATTATAATGCAACACAATACATATTTCTCATAAATAAATCATTTATCACAATAACCATTATGTTTGTACCAGATTCTTTACGTCCTCAATCACGTTTGTTAATATATAAGGAATTTTTCCGCCACATTTCAATACATAACATATATCTACACGTGTGGAAATATATGTATATGTTTTTATAAATTTTTCTTTGGCTTTTATAATTAAGGTGTAAGATATTCGTCTGAAGAAAATACTGGATAATATTATATGTTATGTGTGTGTGTGTGTGTGTGTGTGTGTGTGTGTGTGTGTGTGTGTGTGTGAGCGCACATAGGAGTGAAAACATATTTTACACTTACAAGGTTAAGAGACGGGGCAACACGAGTGTACAAATCCTTAATCAAAACTCTCACGTGATAATGATTAAAGTAGTATACACACACACACACACACACACACACACACACACACACACACACACGCACAAACACACACACACACACACACACACACACACACACACACACACACACACACACAGACACACACACACGCACAAACACACACACACACACACACACACACACACACACACACACACACACACACACACACACACACACAGAGGCGCTTTCAATTTTTGATGGAGATTGATTTCCTATCTTATTTTCGTCTACGGAATTCTACATCTTCAGTTCAGCACACCATTGTGGTAATGAAGGGAAAGTCACCACATTTACAAGCCGAGTGCACGTAGCTTATCCCACCTCGTTAGAGAGAAAACTTACCTGTATTTGAATCAATGAACGGGAACAGAGAAGACAAAATTTTATTACACATTTATTATACAACTATATAATTTATATTATATACATTACCACATTTCCTGCACTTTCCATCACAAATTTGCTGAGGTCATAACCTTGTACTTACCATTACCTTACAACCTTAAGGATGGTGGTCTACAACACCTCTAGATTGATGGAGAAAACGAAAAGTTTCGTTTTACTATTAAGACCACAGAAATGCGGTAATTCCACTTCACTACCACTAACTACTAGTTATTTGACTTGTTGATTTTCACGGCTAAGATTTTCATCCTCTGAGCGAAGCCATACAATAATCGTCCTTACCTACTCTGAGCATTGGATAGCCTCCTGATGATCAAGATTGCTGTTTTGGTTGTCCGTTTCCCTTGTTACTGGTGCGCCTCACTGCACACCTTACATGAGTGCCTTCCACAGTATTAGGGACAGCTGCTGGGCCTCACTGTAGCTACTTCTGGGACGGTTGCCAATCTTCCTCGTATTCCCTCATGACCACAGCGCCAAACCGACTCCCGCCATCAGGCCGAAACGCACAAACATTTCTGACAAAATTGAGACAACCGCTTTCGCGTCAGTTTTGACACCAAGTGAATTTATACGACAACTAAGTTCAAGATGCTTGGTTTTTCGTTCATGGATTGAACAGAAGCAACCAACGATGGTTGCTACTGCCCAATCCATGAAGTCCCCCCCACCACGGAAAGGTAACCAAGCTTCGGGGGGGATGGGTGTTTACCCTGACGCCAACGGAGAAACTCAATATTAGTGCAGAGATCTTTTCCTCGGAAAAGAAAGTGTAGCCGGACTCCGCCCTCATGAGGTTACTGCACGACAGCAAAGATCACCCTTTGGTAGGCTGTGCTAAAGGCAGCACAGCTCCGTCAAAGATCTCACTCCATAAGTGAACTTATATAGATTCCTTTTTTAACATTTTGTCTTGTCTATAAGGAACTCATCAGTTCTTCTCCAGTGAAAGCAAAAAATCATCGAGAAATTCATTTGCTTCCTCAATATCAGGATCTTGTGGCTCTGTGTGGGGGACGGGGCTGGTGGGCTGTGTGTTTGGCTGTGTCTGGAGAGCGGGGCTGGTAGTCTCTGTGATTGGTTGTGTCTGGGAAGCGGGGCTGGTGGTCTCTGTGACTTGCTGTGTCTGGGAAGCAGGGCTGGTGGTCTCTGTGACTTGCTGTGTCTGGGAAGCGGGGCTGGTGGTCTCTGTGACTTGCTGTGTCTGGAGATCAGGGGAAGTTTTGGGTATAAATTTCAATATACTGTGAGCGATATCGTCTCTCAACCGATTCCTCTCGATCTTCTCTTGCACGGCCTTCATGATACGTTTGGGCGGCTTTCTCCATTTTCTTTGCATTTCAGTTGGTGATCCTGCGCCATCGAGCCACATGATACCAGAATAGTATCGTTCCTGTTTCCCAACGGGTCCAATCTTGGTGTCACACATGATGCCGAGTGAACCCAAATGGCGGCCGATGTTTACGTTGGAAGCCACGGGCTCGTTATGTATCTTGCAGTAACTTTCATACCGTTGCTGCAGCTCTTTCCTGCTGATAAGGTACCGCTTCATAGTAATAGTCTTTCCCTTCATTTGAACGAAGGTATTCATGAAACTAACAAAGGAAGCCTTTCTTTGTAATCCCGTTTGTAGTAACAGAAAGCCATTGAAGACGTGGATTGGGTCAGGCGAAGTTACACAGACTAACAAGATAGTCCTATAATCAATGGTCCTGTATCAGCACTGAACTCGAAATACGTCAGAACGACAATTTCAACCCAGGGCTGGAGGGCCAATTGATGATATTCTCACGTCTTGCTCAACCAAGTAACCTCGGTTAGACCTTGTTTATATTTAAATATAGTAAAGCTAATATAGTGAAGCTTGATGATTCTATTTATATGTAAGTTGCAATGTAGTTTGTATATATATATATATATATATATATATATATATATATATATATATATATATATATATATATATATATATATATATATATATATATATATATATATATATATATATATATATATATATATATATATATATATATATATATATATATATATATATATATATATATATATATATATATATATATATTTTCTTTTTTTTCAGTAATGGATGGAACTTGGCTCCTAAGGTGATTTTGTTGTTGGAGTGGGACCTCCAGCCATTCTGTCCACCTTTTCCCTTTCTAGACATGTGGTGGTGCATTGGGTAGTGTGGCAACCTTCGTCTTCATCTTTTTGGGTGCAGGCTTGCAAACCTCGTGGAGTAGTTGTTGGGTTTGTTTCTTTGCTGCACCCGACATAGCCATCTGGGCGTAGCTATCTACCCGGGCTGGTGGGTCAGCCAGCGTAGCTACACGCTCACTCGGTTCCTGGGCTGGTGGACGAGCAGCCTTCCTTTCTTCCATGGCTACAGTTTGCCTAACGACCTGGGGTTGTGGAGCAGCCATCCTTACTACCACCCAGGTTGGTTGGGCAGCCTTCTTTCGTTACTTTGCTACCTTTCTGGTTGGGCTGGTTGGGCAACCTTCTTTTTCCTCTTCTTCGATACAACCTGCCAACCGAATTCGTCTGCTGGTGGGTCCGTTTCTTTCATGGATACAACCTCTGTAGCCACTTGGGCTGGCCGGTCAACCTTCGGTTGTAGGTAAAAGTATATATATAGAATAATGTGGTTATCATCAGCAGCCAGAGGCCATTCCTCCCTCCTTGCCTGCAGAGTTCTTGATTTTCTGGAAAGTTCTACGAGATTCTGGTAAGATAAATACCATCGAGAGGACGTTGTTAGGGGACAGTCAGGTTCAGTTTAGAGTTTGTTGTGGGATGGTTCTTTTACTGTGTCGTATCAGCCAGATGGGTATTTCTTTTCACAGTTTTCGTTAAAGTTTGTTTTCTAGAGGCATGATCTAGAACTCTATTTTTCATATGTTTATCATTTTTCTTGTTATAGTTTCATTATCATCATTAGTTTTGTTATTGTTGACTTTCAGATATTTGATGTAATGTTTGTGATTCCCGTGGAAGCGTCTGACATCTTGCTAGAAGACTTTCTGGTCACAATATTTCTGCACTGGGGAGTTGATCGTATTCTTTTATTGCAGGTTTTGTTATTATCTTGCTTTACATTAAGGTCTACTGGAGGTTTTCCCAATGCTGGTTGAACATATGTCCAGCAACAGGAGATGGCGTAAGATACAGTATTGATGAAACTTATCTATCTATATACCTATCTAAGTATCGCTCTATCAATCTATCAATCTAACTATCTATCTATCTATATATCTATCTATCTTTATCTGAAAGTCAACAGTAATAAAAGCATTGATATATGAAGTATAACAACGTCCTCTCAATGGCAATTACCTCACCAGAATCTTCTAGAACCTTCCAGAAAACTATGAACTCTGCAGGCAAGGAGGGAGGAATGGTCTCCGGCTATTGATAAAACCATATTATTCTATATATATGTTTATATATACATATTTATGTATATATATGAATGTATATATAACGTACAGAATAATGTGGCCATCATCAGTATCGAAGAAAACTGAAAAGATGAGGTCCCACCGAGATTCGAACTCGGATTGCTGGATCCAGAGTCCAGAGTGCTAACCCTTACACCATGGGACCTGATAAGAAAAGATGTGATTTCATCTAAATGTTTTACATATAATCAACCAGAGGCCATTCCTCCCTCCCTGCCTGCAGGGTTCAAGGTTTTCTAGAAGGTTCTCGAAGATTCTGGTATGATCATTACCTTTGAGAGGTCGTCGTTAGGTGACAGTCAGGTTCACTCTATGGTTGGTGTTTGTAGTTGGTTGTCCGAGGATGTTGTTATACTTGATCAATTTTGTAATTGTTGACTTTCAGGTAGGAAGTACTCATTTACGATGCATCCTTGTACTCACAACAACCTTATGAGTCACTTCAAGATTTATCTTCACTACAACTTTATCTTCACTACACTATTAAGGTTGAAGTCAATGGTCACATTCACTACAATCTCAACACGACTGGTCTTATACCTAACCCATATTATCACTACATCCATGTACATGTATTTCTTGCAGAATAACGCAGATATCACTGATTTCTGTGAAAGTTGATATATACAGCATTACGTATCTATCGATCTATCTAATACCTGTTTTTACCTATCTATCTATCTATCTATCTATCTATCTATCTTTCTAAATCAGAAAGTCAACAACAATATCATTAATGATCGTATAACTAAGTTCTCCCAATGGCAGTTCCTACCCAGAATCTTCGAGAACCTTCTAGAAAACCTTGAACCCTGCAGGCAGGGAGGGAGGAATGGCCTCTGGTTGATTATATGTAAAACATTTAGATGAAATCACATCTTTTCTTATCAGGTCCCATTGTGTAAGGGTTAGCACTCTGGACTTTGGATCCAGCAATCTGAGTTCGAATCTCGTTGGGACCTCACCTTTTCAGTTTTCTTAGAAACTGATGATGGAACTGAGCCATAAATTTTACCTTCGATGGACATATATTTTCTTACGGCACACCATTTTATTTAAGTATGAAGATCTCACGGCAGAGAGGAAACATGAGATATTCAAAATCAAAAGCCGCAATTGCCCTCATGGTAATGGTCGACATGTTTGCAGACAGATTACACAGACATGTGAGAAGTTAGACAAATATGGACGTTCCTGGTTGCTGTATAGCCTAGGTTTATTATCACTTGTAACGAAGGAGAAAAGTTGCACATTATTCCACACCTTTTTATTTAGGCTAGGCTACGCTAGGATGACTAAGGTCCATAACGTAACAGAGCTGGGAAATGCATCATATCGGATCTGTATTTGTGCAAAATGGCGGAATTTTGTGGAAGTGATTTACGCAATGCCGGAGAGAATCCACCTCTACCAGAAATAATGTCTCAGACCATACAATATCTGCTGTTGGACGAGCAGGGGACATTAGACCAATATATTCCTGTAGTTTACTGCTCTTCCCAAACACGCAGCAAGACATTCGTAAAAGCGTTAAACTGAACTTTTCCATAGGTTTTCATATCTTTAATTACTTACACCAGTTCCAACAGATGGAAAAAATCATTTGAAAAATCAGAAATCATTTGCCTATAAAAAGCATTTTGATCGATCGTACCAAATATTCAATTATTTCTGTACCCGACAAAATATTCAGTCACTCCTATATCCGACATTTTTCCTGCTGGCTGGTGCCGTTAAAGTCATATGGTAATTTACCGCAATTAGATTATAGATATATTCATCTGTATGGAATGGCTCAGCGTGAAGAAACATATATATTTTCACTAAATCCTCATCTTTACTACACTCCCATCTTCACTACATAGTTCTAACACATCTTGACTACACCATTGTATGACCACATTATCATATCATTGTGTTCTTATCTTCACCACAGCCTCGACAAAATTGATGTTTTCTTTACACATCAGGGTAGATGGCCATCTTTATGATGACAGAGAACACACATAACATATTAAACCACTGATCTTTAGTCACTTTAATCTAATTTCTGCTGATAAAAACGAATTATAAGGACTATCCTTGAGTTCTGTGATGGGACATTGTACGGGTGAAGGAACTGTTGTGAGGCACATGTATTAAACTATTGAGAAATAAACTTAACTGTATTAAAGTATTGACTTCACTATATTAGACTTCTCTATATTAAGCTATGCTAGGATATGATCAGTTCCCAGGTTATATAAGGGCGGGAGCCGGGACCGAGAGCATTTGAGCTGTGACCTCTGTCGAGTGAACATCTCTGCTCCGCCTTGCAAGCTCCCTCAACCTTTCCTCGAACACTTCAATATAATAATGTTCACTAAGGAGGTAGGACGATCCTCCTTTGTCCAGGAGATGGAATTTGAATATGTCCATGTATTTGACATGGGCTATGGCTGTGTGGACATGGAAGTGGAATACCCAGACGTGGAAGTGATGGATGGAGTGGAATTTGGCTGTGTGGATATGGAGGTGGAATACCCAGACGTTGAAGAGATGGATGGAGTGGAATTGGTGGAATACCAGGAAGTGGAAGTCATGGATGGAGTGGAATTTGGCTGTATGGATATGGAGGTGGAATACCCAGAAGTGGAATTGGAGGAAATGGAAAATGGGTGAAGCAGGTATGAACGCCATATGGATTTGGTGAAGGTTGACCTCGTAATGTGTTGACGTAAAATAGGTCAACCACTGTGACCATGTGGCGGGGAGGGCCACATCCACCAACCACGAAGCGAGCCCCACCACGGAGAAGTATCCTGGCTGCATCCACGTACGAGAACCACCGCGGGATTGCCGTCATCCACTACCCCTGCTATGCCTCCAACAAGAAGGCACTTCTTGCCAACGTAACACCACTTTCCGTCAACGGTCGCTGTGCAAAAGTGAAACCTCACCGTCCCACTGATGCTGACCAAGTGATCTCACCCACTCAAGTGGCACTGCAGCCCACACGCCCTACCCGACCCACCATCCATGAGGAAATGCAGCCCACCCCACTTGTCAGGCCCACCTTCAGGGAGACATGGCAGGTCTCAAGACCTGTCAGGCCCACCATTCAAGACCGACTTGGTCCCCCAACACATGTCAGGCCCAGCGTTCTAGACCGACTGGGACCAATAACACATGACATGCCCTACGTTACAGACCGACTGCACTCCGCACCACGTACGGGCGTTAAAAGGCGTGTCGAGATGACACACGCTCCCCGTGCCAAAAGATTCAGTTGATGAGGAACCTGAGTTCTTTCTTCCTGCTGGTGCTGCAGGAGAACACGGCCCTAGAGTGGACACTGGAGGTGTGTTTGTGTTTGTGTTTGGATTACGTTAATCTGGCGGAAGTCTGGCTTTCTCCCAGTAGTGGATGACACATAATATCTACGTAGGGACGTTGAAAAACAAAGAAAAAAAAATGGGAACATTATCCCGCCCAAAAAAAATACATAAATTCACCGGGATAATTTCCTTCGTCTTCAAAAAAAAAATGAAACTCTTCCGACGCTACCGTGCCTTCCATAAAGCAACCCTCAAAGAAATCACGTTCTACACAATGTGCAAGGAGTCGGTTAGCCAATCTTCATATGGCTGGGGCTATTGTTCCCTCTGATTGATTCATTTTTCAAGATTAAGGAAAGTTATAATAAAAATATTGTATTGAGTTTCTCCGTTGGCGTCAGGGTAAACACCCATCCCCCCCGAAGCTTGGTTACCTTTCCGTGGTGGGGGGGACTTCATGGATTGGGCAGTAGCAACCATCGTTGGTTGCTTCTGTTCAATCCATGAACGAAAAACCAAGCATCTTGAACGTAATTGTCGTATAAATTCACTTGGTGTCAAAACTGACGGGAAAGCGGTTGTCTCAATTTTGTCAGAAATGTTTGTGCGTTTCGGCCTGATGGCGGGAGTCGGTTTGGCGCTGTGGTCATGAGGGAATACGAGGGAGATTGGCAACCGTCCCAGAAGTAGCTACAGTGAGGCCCAGCAGCTGTCCCTAATACTGTGGAAGGCACTCATGTAAGGTGTGCAGTGAGGCGCACCAGTAACAAGGGAAACGGACAACCAAAACAGCAATCTTGATCATCAGGAGGATATCCAATGCTCAGAATAGATAAGGACGATTATTGTATGGCTTCGCTCAGAGGATGAAAATCTTAGCCGTGAAAATCAACAAGTAAGATAACTAGTAGTTAGAGGTAGTGAAGTGGAATTACCGTATTTCTGTGGTCTTAATAGTAAAACAAAACTTTTCGTTTTCTCCATCAATCTAGAGGTGTAGACCACCATCTTTAAGGTTGTAGGTAATGGTAACTACAAGGTTATGACCTCAGCAAGTTTGTGATGGAAAGTGCAGGAAATGTGGTAATGTATATAATATAAATTATATAGTTGTATAATAAATGTGTCTTAAAATTTAGTCTTCTCTTTGAACGTTCATTAATTCAAATACAGGTAAGTTTTCTTTCTAACGAGGTGGGATAAGCTACGTCCACTCGGCTTATGAATGTGGTGACTTTCCCTTCATTACCACAATGGTGTGCTGAACTGAAGATGTAGAAATCTGTAGACGAATCTAAGATAGGAAATCAATCTACATCAAAAATTGAACGTATGCATCTTTAGATGGACATAAAACAAATGTACGGAGGAGCACACTGGAGCAAATCAATTTCATTATCACCACTTAAAGTAGGCCTTTCAAGTAGTTGTGGCTTTAAAGCAAACTTTTTCTAGCCAAGGTTTAGTTAGCACCTAAACTAATCCCCACGACCTTACCTTAAGAATATTTTCAGAAGGTACTGTCTGAACATATTTCTAAGGTAAGGTCATTTAGGTTTGGTTTAGATGCTACCCTAACCCAGGCTAGAAAAAGTTTCCTTTGCTTCAGAGCCCCAACTACGTAAATGGTCTACTGTTGATATTAAACAGTAATAGAAAGGTGAAAAAACTGAGATGAAATGAATAAAAAAGATAGAATGGGTCAGTTGAAAGTTGAAGTATTTGCTAGATACAATTTTTGGCAGATCCAAATGCATCCTAAAGTCAGTCACTTAAATCACAATGCTGAATATTGTTTTAATTGTTGGAACTAGTTACAGGAAGTAAAAATGTCAAGCTTAAAGGGATGCCATTATAATAGCTTCATATACCTGTATAGGATCTCTTAAACTTCTTTTCCCTAAAGCTGAATGGATTTAAGTAGTTTAATCTGCTCTCTGAATTTGTTTCTCAGTCCAGTAATCATCTTTGGAGATTACCTCAGTAATTTCTCCATTCAATGTCTTCCTTTTCTTATTAGTTGACGACCAAAGCAGTACAATATCCAAGCTGGGATGACTATGTTTTGGGAAGGCGAGAGGTCAGGTTATGCAAGAATGTTAGAAATGGCTTCCATCAGTTTCTACCCTATCTACTCTAAATATTTTGGGTTATTAGAACTTAGAGATTTATGAGTAGATAATACAATATAGTTATCTTGGCAAGATATCCAACATGAGATTATAGTCATAATAACAATATAGTCACAAGGCCAATATATAGTCACCGGAATATTATATTTATCATGATAATGTATCACTTATGACAAAATATGCATGATTAAAAAATGACAATATAGCACCTATAAAAAATATCACATTGCTAATATAGCCAAGGTGACGATATATACACGATAGTACTGTAACGAAAATAAGAAGATAGTCAAAATGAAAACATGTTCATAATGACAATACTGCCACTATGTATTTATATTCTCCATGACACTATAGCTACACTGACAGTATAGCTATCTTCACAAAAGCGTAAAATTGAAAATATAGCAAACGACAATATAGCCACCATGACAATACAGCCATCTTGACAATAAAGTCACGTTATAAATCAATCGCCAGCACATTAGAAACGCGTTGAGAGTAATTTACAGACTTTATAGATATCATGAAAATATTGCCACCATGTCAATATATTTGCTATGACAATTTAGCCATTATGATAATACAGTCACGTCGACAATGTATTCACTATGACAATAAAAGCAATAAAGCTACCATGATCATATAACTGATATGACAATACAGTCAAAGGAAAAATATAGAAACATTCAACTTATATTCACAAAGGCAATATAACTACCTGACAATATAGATAGTGTAAATAAATAGTCGTTTTCGGATCATAGGAAACATATAGACTCCAGGACAATATAGTCTCTGTGAAAAAACAGTGACTCAGACAGGATTTATCATTATAATATAGTCATAACTTTATAGCTGTCATGTAATTGTAGTCACCATGACAAAATTATCACAATGAAATAAAACGGTATTACAATATGGTTACCATAATCATACACCAATCATGATTATATAATCAGCAGGTTGACATAAACAATATCACAGTGTAAAACCATGACAATATAAGGATGTGATGATATGATATCTATTCAATTACACTTACAATACCAAACATGCCGCCATGAAAATATTATTATCATGATCATATAATGACAATAATATTGTAACTAATAACAAAATATATCCCGAACGACAAAATTAACCATAGCAATATAGCCATCAAGTTGATATAGCGACCAAGATAATGTAGCCAGGACGACATTATATTGAAAATAACCATACAGCCACCATGCCAATGTCTTCCCCATGACAATGTAGCTACCATGAAAATATAGTAACCTTGACTATATACCTACCATGATAAAATATTTGAATTGAAAAATATCCACAACAAGAGTTTAGCTGCTAAAACACGATATCACCTTTCCAATATCGCCAAAATGTTATTATTACCATCATGACAATATACCGCCAGAAAAGAAAAATATATACCCACTACTTGACAATATAGCTATTCTGACAATACTGCCAACATGAAAAGACAGTCACCTCCTTGTTATATAACAAAAATGACAAATTGCCATCATGGCAATATAGTGACCTAACAATACAGACATCATGGCAATATAGTGACCTAACAATACAGACATCATGGCAATATAGTTACCATAACAAT